>NW_022111307.1:3322742-3328218 GCF_000313985.2 Echinops telfairi | reverse complement strand
ACCACCCCGTGCTGATCTTTCCCCTTCAGCCGTCGTTTGGTTCCGGAAACTCAAAGGGTATTCCAAAGAAACATGGGTTGCGCTCAATCACAGTGAGAGGAGAAGATGGCCAAACTGCCATTCTGACACGATGTAAAGCTCACAGTTGGGGTGGGTGGGGTTTGCATACTAACACATGATTTGGAAGTTAATTGGGATTTCTATATGATAGAAAGATGGATAAATAAGATTCGATGTCATATTCTTAGCACGTCATTGTTTCAGATGAGGTACCATTAGAAAGGTACACAATTGTGTGTCTTTGAGAACTCCTACCATTAGGGGACTCCAAGATAATATTACAGAGATGACCACTTGATCAGTTTTCCTAATAGATGTTAGCATTTTATAAGTGATTTTAAACACTATATCTTGACTTTCATGAGTGGGAACAAAACAAACCTTCTGCTTGTAGAGGTGATTTTATACATAAAAGGATATCATTTTGAACATGATTATCGACAAGAGACTGTGCTATCTTTTGAACTATGTCATAATTCATCAGTTTAAATCTGTGTAGTAGTTCTTTTCATCGCTTCACTAAGTAACTCGGAATTTTTAAACATCTCATCTATACCCAGCCTGAGCATACTTATTGAATGATCAAATCTGAGAAAATGAGTCATGTTTCTGAATGTGTTGTGTGTATTATTTTAATCCCACTCCCTACTTTCCCCTAAACACATATCGCCCTCCCCCCCTTTTATTTTTTGCTGAATTCAAAATTTCTCTCCAGGTAAATTATACCAAATTTGGCACCATTCATATTTGGGGCATGACAGATAATTAATATATACTGTGGTCATGATACATGTACATATTCTAATATTGCTCAGTGGAAAATAGTACCTCATTGAAGCCTCCCTCTTTTGCTCATGGCTGTTTCATGGCTGCCATTCAGAGTTTAGTAGCAAAAGAAGAGAGATCTAAAAACAGATGCCTCACCATCTCCAGCGTGACATGCAGTTCCTTTTTTTTATTAAGAAAATGGAATAGCAAAATGCAAATGACTGAAAATTGGTCTGATACATACTGATCTGTATCAATGTGAAGAGGTTAGGGCAAGGAAAAAACAAAATTTGAAAAGCTGGACGTATAATCTCTTAAACTGCCATCTCTCTGCTTGTATGGTCACAGTAATTGGCCATGACAATTGTGGGAGCTCAGAAAAGGTAATTCAACAGTTCATTTGTGCACTTTGAGAGACAAAAGTGTAACCCTGGTATTTTATGGTCTTCTAAGAATTGATGCTGTAGAGCTTTATGAATTCTTGTTTATCACGATTAAAATTAATGGCCTGAACTTAAGTAAATTACTTAACTTGTCTACACTTCATTTTGTTCTCTGAATTTTATGGTTTGGGATTACACATTTAGATCCTTAAGCCATGTTGAATTTGATGTTATGTATGGTGTGAGGCATTGATCCTGGTTCAATTTTCTGAATATGGAAAATTTCCCATTACCATTTTTGAGCTTAATAGAGTTTCCAAGGCTATGGTTCTTAATTTTATTTTGGTTGTGGTTGCAGTTAACAGACGCCGATGCAATGGATTCTGCCTATACAGTTTGTGACATCAATTGCGTGTTTTGAGGTATCCAACCATTCTGACCCTCCTTCTCTGAATCGTTCCTCCCATCTTAACAGACACTCATGGCCCCCTAAGGTCCCTATATAATCTTGTGAGTTGTTGTTGTCTTGTTGAGCCCATGTAAATAGTTCTTAAGGGAGCACAGTGCTCAAGGCAGATGTTTTTGACTAGTTAGGCTAGACTATTGTTTGGTTAAAGATGCCTCCAGTGAATGTTTGAGGTTTAACGTTTAAATATTATCTCAGGGCAATAGTTTCAGTAGTTTATTTTGCCTCCATGGCTTCTACAAAGAATCTATTAGCATTTTAAATTCCATTCAGTATTTCCCCCCTTTTGCTCAGAAGGTTATGGAATCTTTGATGAAAATCAGTGTTTCCCAAGTTGAAGATACTGTTCTCTGAGGATCCCGGAGATTTTCAAAAGCAGATCCCTACACAATATCCTCCATTATGGCCTATGTATTAACAAATTAATTTCTATGAGGGCACTAGTAATTTTTTTTTTTCTGAAAAGGGGGCTGTAGGCCAAGTTTGAGAACTTGTGACCTAAATGTTCAGTAATGGTAGCGAGATACCATCCAGTTCTTTTAGGGTCTTGGTAAAAAAAGTAGTTGTTCATAGAAGCAATTGGCCACACCTTCCATATCCTCCTCCTGTTTCTGACTCTCCTTCCCCTTTTGCACCAGACTCAGCAATAGGAGGTGGATCAGGAACACTAACATTTCATTAGATCAGTTAACAGAATTGTTCCAGAACAAGGAATAAATCCCAGAGAGGTATTTGGTTCTGCATAGCAGCCTCGTCAGCCACTAAACTTTTCCGTCACTGTTGGAACACTATCACACAGTTTTTGCCAACTCCACCTTTTAGAAGTAAGTATGTACAATAATTGGCAAAAAACACTGCACTTTTAATCAGTGCAATTTTTCCATCACCATTATCCCCACACATAGTTCTCTTTGTGATTGACTCATTTCTCTTAGCATAATGTTCTCAAGCTCCATTCAGACTATAACATATACCAGGAGTTCATGTTCTCCTACTGGCTGAATAGTATTCGATTGTGTGTATGTACCGTATTTTGATGACCATTCATCTTGATGGGCATTGAGGTGTTTGTCCCTCTTGGCTGTTGCATCTCTGGGCTATTGTCCATAGCGCTACCATATGCGTTGGTCTACAAGTGTTCTTTTTAAATCTTGCTTTCAAATCTTTTGAGTGTATACCTTGGAGTCAAAAGACTGGGTCAATGGTAGTTCTATTGTGACCTTTTGAGGGTCCACCCTAATGTTGTCCACGATGGCTTCATTTTACATTCCCATCAGCAGTGAATATGTGTTCTAGTTTGCCCGCCTTGACCCCAATATTTATTATTTTCTAATTTGTCTTTTGTTTTGTTTTTCCTTCTTTGCCAAACCTCAAACTCACTGTCATCAAGTAGTTTTGACTTATAGTGATCCTACAGGACAGAGCAGAACTGCCCCGATGGGTTTCCTAGACTATAAATTATTATGGGATTAGAAAACTTGCATCATTTTCTCAAGGAGTGCTTGGTAGTTTCGAACTACAGACCTTGTGGTTAACCTAACGTGGCACCCACTACTCACCAGGACTACTTGTCAAGCTAGTGGGAGTAATAAGGTATCTCATTTTTGTTTGAATTTTTCATCTCCCTGATTACTGAGAACACTGGGTCTCTTTTCTCATGCGTTTGGTGGCTGTTGATGGTGAACTCTCTATTTAAGTCCTTTGCTTATCTTGTGAGTGTGTTACGTGTATTTTTGTTAAGTTGTCAACGTTTTATATATTTTTTGGTTATTAGAGTCTTGTCAAATAAATAATTTTTGAAAGATATTCCCTCAGCTAGTAATTTTCTTCATTTAATTTAAACCAAAATTTTTGTTGAGCAAACATTTTCAATTTATGTGAAAACTCAGTATCTATCCAGTGTCATTGAGTTGATGGGGCCCCAGTCAAATGACTAATATAAGTGCGACTTCTCTGTGTGAGGTTTCAGTGATTTATTTATCCTCTTGCCGTTGGTTCTTTGGTTCTTATCTTAGAGAATCCCCTTTGGAAAACTAGGCCTGACTGCATTGCCCTAACATTTTCTTCTTCTATGAATGTTATGGTTTTAATTTACACCTTTAGATGCTTAAGCCATGTTGAATTTGATTTTATGTATGGTGTGAGGCATCAATCCTGGTTCAATTTTCCGAATATGGAAATCCAATTTCCCATTACCATTTTTGAAGAGATACACACACACCCCCACCCTCTTAAGATTGTTTTGGTACCCTTGTGATAAGCTTGTGGACCATATGTGTGTGAATTTATTTCTGGACTCTCTGGTATCGTCTTCTGTTCGAAGTATCTAGGACCAGCACCTGGCTATTTTGATTCCTGCAGCTTTTGATGTGTTCTTAAACCGGGACTTGTAAGTGCCCTGCTTTTGTTCTTCTCTTTCAACATCTCTCTTAGCTATTCAGGTTTCTTGCCATCCCCACAAAAATCACGGTTTGCTTTTTATGCAGACATTTTGATTGAGGCTGCACTGAATCCATGGCTTACTTTGGGTAGTACTGCCATTTTAATAATACCAAATATTCTCATCCAAAAACATGAAACATCTTTGTATCTATTTAAATTTTTGTTCATCTCTTTAAGCATCTTTTCAAGTTTTCAATGTATAAGTAAGTCCTTCATATCTTTGGTCAGGTGTTTTTTTTTACCAGGTATTTTAGTCTTTATGCTATTGTGTTCTATTCTTTATGCTATTGTAAATGGAATTGTTTTCCTAATTTCCTTTTCAAATTGCTCTTTGCTACCCTATCAAAACCTCACTGAGTTTTGTTTGTTGACCATGTGCCATGCAACTTGGCATCGCTTCCACGATTAACTCTCAAAACTTTCTTTTTTCTTTTCTTTTTTTTTTTTCAATGTGTGGAGGTGACTGACAGCAATGGCTAGAGTAGCCACCCTGCTAATTTACCTCCAATGATTCATCTGGCACGTCAGAAATATCCTTTTCCTCGATATGAAGAAAAAAGACAATGAAATGTGCATGTCTAGAAGCTTTCTTATGGATTTTCTGGGATGTTTTCATATCGAACCATATGATTTGCAAGTAGAGATGATTTTACATCTTTGTTCCCATTCCAGATATGTTTTACTTCTTTTTGCACCGGGTAGGCTTTCCAATACTCTGTTGAAGAAGCGTGAGGACAGGGCACCCTTCCTAAGTTCAAGGAAATAGCTCACAGTCTTTCTTTATTAAGTATAATATTGCCCGTTTTTCTTATATGCCCTGAATCATATTGAGGATTTCTTTTCCTCAAAGCCGACCTTTATAAAGATAAGGTATTGTATCTTATAACATGCTTTTTCTGAATCCAACGAGATAATCATGAGATTCTTTTTCTTTGTTTTATTAGTGTGGTATATTTCATTAGTTGATTTTGGAATATTGAGCCATCGTGCTTTCCTGGAATAATTTCCACTTGAATATGATGTGTGATTCTCTAAATATGGTTTTCTCAATATTCTGTTCCCTGGTATTTTCTAGAAGATTATTGCATCTGTATTCATAAAATATAGTGTCCTGTAGTTCTCTGTTCTTGTGATGGCTTTGTCTAGCTTGGATTTCAGGCACATGTTTATTTCATACTTCATGTTAGAGACTATTTCTTCCTAATATTTCCTTTGAATAAGTTTGAACAGTATCCGTGCCAATTCTTCTCTAAATGTTTGACAGTTTACCTAATGAAGCAATGTGATCCGGGCTTCATTTCTTTGTTGAGAAGTTTTTGATACATTCTTTTCACTTTTGTATGGCTCTATTGAGACT
>NW_022111307.1:3320691-3322049 GCF_000313985.2 Echinops telfairi | reverse complement strand
TTTATTTTTACTGGGTCAGTTGGGTTGTCCTCTTTTTCATTTTTGTGGGGGTTATTTGCATCTTTCCTTGTCAACCTAGCTAAAGGGTAGTTAAATTATTGAACCTTTAAAGACCCAGCTTTTGACTTTTTAATCTTTAGATGATTATTTTTTTATTTTAATTTTATTGGATTTTTAAAATCTGATTTGGTTTATTTCCTTTCTGCTGGGAGATTGAGGCTTAATTTGCTCTTCTGATTCTAGTTATTGAATTATGTTTTTTATTTGAGCTTTTTCTTCCTTTTTTCATCTAGATATATATTTCTATAAGCTTCCTTTGAGTATATCCTTTGTTGTCCTCCATAAATTTTGAAGGAATTTGTGATTTCTTCCTTGCTGTTTGTATTTTTGTACTTTTCACATTTCCCCCCCGTTGTTGGTTTCTAGATTCACTCCACTGCGGTCAGAGAAAATACTTTGTGTGATTATAATCTTTTAAAATGTATTAAGTTTTACTCTTTAACTGACTATCTAGTGTATGCTGGAGACTGATCCATGTGCACTGGATAGGATGTGTGAGGGGTTTCAAAGAGTATATTATAAAATGGAATTAAAATATTATCTCATGAACTTTTTGAAGCCCCCTAATATATTGGGTTTTTTTAGGGGGATAGTCTTTTAAAGGTAGTTCGTTTATAGTGTTGCCTTGTTGATCTTTTTTTTTTTAATCTTTCTATATGTTTATTCCATAAGCCTGGTTCTTATTTCATCAAATACAGCCTGTAGGACTTGTCAAGTATCACATAATCACTAAGTAGAATACCTCAGCTGAGGTTTACTAAGCTCACGGTCAGCAGTTCAAATCCACCAGCTAATATGTAGAAAAATGAGGTTTATTTTGGCCTGAAAGATGGACAGTCTTAGAAGCCCAAGGGGGCAATTCTACTCTGCTAAAAGGTTTCTAAGAGTCAGAATTCCCTTCATGACAGGAAGAGCTCATGCTCAATTTTGTGTTGCTTTTCCACTCATCTCTCTTATTGCATCTTGCTCTGTTGTATGTTCTGAACTCTGGCTAAGGCAGATAAAGTTCTTTCTCTGACCTCAGTTGATGAAATGGTGTTAGGAGACTTTAAAGACACATATAATAAGTGAGTAGATAAGAACATTCAGGTAGTGACAGAGGATAAAGGATGAAGATTGAGGTAGGTGGCTTGCTAGAAAGTCAGGCAAGTGTAACTATTGGTTTCTTATGTAATTCTTTAACGTTAAATTGAGAACTTAACACATGTCAGAACAAAATACAGAATCCGAGATAAGAATGAACTTGCTTTGCTTAAAAGAGTGGGAATGATTATCTACATGTATATACTTCAGAAAGC
>NW_022111307.1:3319117-3320475 GCF_000313985.2 Echinops telfairi | reverse complement strand
AAACTACTTCATACTACTCCCTCATGATTATCTTTTATCTTTTGAGGAAATAGATCAAAGTGACTCTTTTGGAATCACCCGAATGAGTCAATTTGCTGAGCTGAGCTGTAGGCCTTTGAATTTATCTGGCCCAGTAGACCCATTCAGAAGATACCATTTTGGTTGAATATCTTTTGGTCCAGGAAACCAAACCCAGTGTATTCTTGAGGGACTCTACAGCCATCACTGATACCAGACACATTTACACATGTTTTGTGAGGAATAAGCCCATGTGTAATGGGTTTATTGTGCCAACTAGGCCAATAGGAATATGTAGGCAAAGTTTAATTAAGTTGCAGCTTAATTGGAGGACAACCTAAGTAAATAAAGATAGCCAGCATCTCATGTATTCCCTGCTCCCTGGTCATCAGACCAGCGTGCTTCTGCTTAGCTAGTTCCCTGCCTCAACCTGTGTGATACACTACCTGTGGGCCAAGACAACCCATGCACCATGTAGCTAGAGCTTGAGGCTCCTTGGAGACCTGCTTCACCATTCTGCTGGTACAGACATTGCTTGAGCTTTAGGTTCATGGACCCTGCCGTGCTTGGGTTCAAGATCCCACCAGGGCCTGCTTTGCTAAGTTGCCAAGCTCCAGAGCTACTGATTATTGATGACCCACTCTGCTGTCTGCTTCCTTGACTTTTGACCCTGCAGCCCAATTGAGTTGAAGGACTTATATATATATATATACTCATAAGTGTCCTGGTTTTGTTCCATTAGAGAACCCTGCCTAACACACCATGTACGTATGAATTGGAACCCTGGAAGCATTTTCCCCCCTAACAGTTTAATTTACATATCACATAATTCAATCATTCAATCATATCATGGAGATTTGTACATTCACCCACACATCACTTTTTGAGCATCCTCCCCGCACCCGCCGTGGTTAAATTGCCTTGGTCTTCATTAGTTACTCCCCAAATCCCCTTTTCCTCCCTATCTTACCCCCACCACCTCTGTATTCCCTATATCCCCATTGTTAGCATGCATTCACTCCTCCTGTGCTTCACAGCTGGGAGACCCAATAGAAAACAAAATCTTGTTAAGGTGGTAAGTGTAAAAACACAATAGTATACGGACAAAAATAACAGTGTGTAAGAAGGAAAAGATCGCCCAATAATAATCCAAAAGCCAGGGGAGAAATTTCTGCCATGAAGTAGTAAGAGATACTTGCACCCAAAGCAAATTCAGATGGAGTCTATAGGGTGGGCAACTAGCCATGTGTTGAGTTTGATCCAGTATAACTAAGACAGTGGTCTCCACCTGATAGTAAAGCCATTCGAGACTCTTGCCTGTGGCTAGAGCTGATCTGCCA
>NW_022111307.1:3315999-3317433 GCF_000313985.2 Echinops telfairi | reverse complement strand
AAACCTTGCTTTCGGAGGAGAGGTGTGAGCGTGTGCGTTACTCTCTTTTCTCCATGAGCGCACTCAGGAGCCAGGATGTGAGATGTTTTTCCCGAGTTCGTTTTGTAATGTCAAACAGTGCTGCTGATATCTAGTTGAGTCACATACCAACTACTCAATGTCGACTTTGGAGAATTTTTAAAGCATAAAAATCTTCCACATGGAAATTTCCTTTGCTTCAGTATAGCTCTTCGTGGTGGTTATTCCATAAAAATCACTCATTGAGTTTTTTGGTTTTGCTTTGTTTTTTTGGCCCTCCTATCCCCCTACTTCTGTGGTTCTTTGGTATTGTCTCTCGTGGCCTCAGCTGTTCAGAAATATCAATCTTGTAATAGCCCACCAAATAATAACTCATGGAAAGCTGAGTGTTTATTTCTTGCTTCTTATATGTCAACACGTTTAATCCTATCATTAAAATTAAAAAAAAAACAAATTCTGATTATCTGTTTATTTCTAACTTTAGCTTTCAGCACCTCTACATGTCTCTTGTGTAGGCTATACCCATGACACTAAATGTGCCTCTAGCGGTGATATGAACCCTCCTAAGTCAGACACTACTAATGCTGGTGATTTGGGATCCCAGCCACAGGATCTTGGATAATTCACTGCTTTTCCTGAGCCTGATTTTTTATTTATAAGCTATGAATTTGAAAATATCTTCTACCTCTGATTTGTGATAATATTGTCAGTTTACTGAGAGAGGTGCTTCATATAACTCCATCTCTGTAGGAAGTGCTTCAACAGCTCAGAGGCTGCAATAGCATTTTTTTTTTTATTTTATTTTATCAAATGTAAATGAGACTCTTGTCAGGTCCAGCCACTGACATAGGAATGGATGCATGAAAGACTTACTGTATCGTATTAGGGATATAAGTATATAAAACCTTTTAATAATAACGGAGTAATTACAGTGAAAAAGATTGGTAATGCAGAGCTTTCTATAAAAGAATTAGTCAAGTGATTTTCAAATGTTATACATAATTCACTCACTGAGATGATTAGTCAAGAAAGTGACCAATACATCCACTCAACAAAACCCCTGCCGTGTCCTATTTCCTAGATGTTGGAATTCTAGAGATTGATGAACACTTCTACAAAACCTAGATTCCCGGTAAGGGTACACGGAGACGAATTCCATACAATAGTAGAGTCTAGTATTTAAAGACAAGAAAGGGTAATTTGTAGTTGCATAAGGGAGAAGGTCAATGTAAACCTAGTCTTGGAAGACCTGGGGAGGTTTCTGGGAGGAAATCAACTCTGAATGAATGTCTGAGAGACATAAAGTGATTTCCTACATTAATGGTATAGAAATAATAAAGAATGCAGGGTTTTTCTGAAAGAAGATCCATAGGCAGAAAAATGAGTAAATACAAGTAACTTAGTATGGACAGAGAA
>NW_022111307.1:3312776-3314580 GCF_000313985.2 Echinops telfairi | reverse complement strand
TTGTTTGATTAATCTTCTAATTCCTAACTTCTTCATACAATGAGTGTTTGTGTAAGTCCGGGTAGATTAGAGAAACAAATCCAGAGAGACACTCATTTGTGTATAAGAAAGAGCTTTATATACAAGAGCAACTGAATATTAAGAAAACATTCCAGCCCAGTCCTTATCAAGTCTGTAAGTCCAAAATTAGTCCATATGTCTGATACCAATCTATAAAGACCTCTTCAGACTCAAAAAACACATGCAATGAAACCAAATGCAGGAAGATCACAGGCCACTTGGTGGGAAGTCTTGTGGTTTCAGTGGTGGTAGAAACATCTCAGTGCTGGCAGGGATCTCCATGTGGCTTCATCAGCTCCAGCTCTGCAGCATAGCTCCATGTGTCTTGTCTGCAGGGAAGTCTCTCAGGGAGTGAGTCTCCAAGGTAGTGAGCTAGTACCCTGCCTCCAGGGAGCTATTTATCTCCTTAGCACCTCCAAATGAGGTCATCAAGCTACTACCTGATTGACAGGCCAAACTCCACCCCTTCACTCATAAGTCTCAAATTGACAGCAGATATGCAACTACCACAGTGTTCTTTATTCATAATTTCAAGGCAAAAAGGCCAGACTCTGTGTCAGACCTTGGTCATGGACACACAAACTTGACTTCTCCCAGGCTCCACCCTTGAGTTGGGGGAGAGACCGGCATGTGCATGACACACTTTTGAACAACTCTGGGGAATAAGAGTCTTCTAGAGACCATGGTTTACTTATTAAAGATGTTATGTGAAAGTTCTTTCTCTGGAAATCATTGAATTGTTTTGAAGTTTTTGTGGGTATTAAAGCATTCAGAATACTTGGCATTTTGAGAATAAAATCACATCCATTTAAAATAAAATAAAACTCCCCATCCAGAATAGAGGAGTAATTGCCAGGCATAAAATAGCCCAGCTGTGGAGTGGCTTAAAGGACAATTGTTCCCATGCAGAGAATACCAGCTAGGACACTATGACAATAGTCACTGCAATACCTGAATTACTGTACGTACCTATTTGGTAGCACATATATCTGATATGGCTTAAAGCAAAAGTTTCAAATTCACTAGTCAGTTCATCCGAGGTTTTTTCCCTTGTTCTCAGCCTCCAGTTAAAAATGAAATTTGCCTGCCTCATTTTCCTGTGTGTGAGTTAGTCGGATTAACTGGCATTCTCAACAGGAAAGCAATAGATAGAGTAGACTACACTGTGTGCTGGGGGAGAGCCTGGTAGAGATAATTACACAGTCACTCCCACTCTATTACCCTTCAAAGAAACTGAGCCTAATATTCTCCTCCTAAGCAATTTAACCAACTTCTAAAAAAAATAGTCTAAGATTTTATTTGGAGAAGGAAATAGCTACTGTATATAATCAGGAGGGGGAATCATCGCAAATTATTATACTCATTTGATAAGTATATAAAAAGCTATGCTCAGAGCTTTGTATTGTGCCTCTTTTGTAATTGTTCAGTTGGGCGAACTGTCCTTAAAAAGAGGGAGAGGAGATAAAGAATTGGAAAGGAAAAAAAAAAACCAATGGTTATATTTTATTCAGTGAGGTTTCTCCCTTCTGAGCACAGATTAAGTCTAATTTCATGCTCCACGAGGATGAAGCACACATTGGCCTTCAGATATTTAATAGTGGTGCTTCCTTGCTTTTCAAAAAATAATGTCCATGTAAAGCAGAGACACCAATAGGAAGGTAGTTTCAAGGAAAGGGAGCTTTTAAAAATCATTTTATTGGGGGCTCGTACAACTCATCACAATCCATCCATCCATCCATTGTAT
>NW_022111307.1:3285441-3311908 GCF_000313985.2 Echinops telfairi | reverse complement strand
TACTTGAGTAGAGGCCCAATGTCCATATGCTACCTTAATACTAAACTTATAAATATATACACATAGATCTATTTTCCCATCATCATATATAAATACATTTACATATGTACATACCTGTATTTAGACCTCTATAAATGCCCTTTGCCTCCTAGTTCTTTCCTCTATTTCAAAAGGGACTTTTCAAATCTGCTAGGTGTATAAAAAAAGATTGTATACCTCAGTATTCACTGCATATACATCTCTGTATTTTCAAAAGCTAGCATGCATATGAAAAATCTCACCAGGAATCCATTCTAAAAGATCCATAAAGGAGCCCTAGAAATCTGTTTGATTTCTATGCCTTGCAAAAATGAGTTGGTCATAATGCAAGGACTAATTTTCCTTCAGTTTTCTTTAAACAAAATAAACAGCCCAGTGAATGAACTATATGAGACCTAAGTATTTGAGCACTTCCCTTAGATTTGTAATCATCACTCCCCACCATAAGATTAAAAAAGAATTAATTAATTCTGAATTAATCATCACTGTGAGAAACTGCATAGTTTAGAACAATTACTCTAAAGACATCAGGTTGCCTTGGATGGAAAAACCTGTCTCCCCCGCTTACTAGCTTGGCTTTGGGCAAGCTGCTTAATTTCTTCTGCATGCTTCTCTGTTCCTGACCTCAAAATGATGATAACAGTAGAATGAGGACCTCATTCAAAATACTGGACTGCTAACCACAAGCTCGGTGGCTCAAGCCTACCAGCTTCTGTACAGGATAATGATGAGGCTGTCTGCATTCTGTGATGCATACAAACGTGGAACTCCTCTCTAGGTTCACTGTGAGTGTGAATCGACTAGAGGGCAGTGCATTTGAGCTTGGGGTTTGGTACCTCACACGATGATGAGTTGTTGTGAGGCCTAAATCAGTAATATGCATAAGTAAGAATGATCTGTGGTGCGGTTGTGCTTCATTAATTCCATATTTACTCACGGCCTTCACATTTTTGGCTCATCACTGTTAGGTGATGACCATGACATAGTTGTCACCATTTGCACAGGTACGTCAAAGCTTGCTGAGATTATTTATCAGTGGCTTGAAAGAAAATCCTGGAGATACCAGTAGAACCCCTGATAATCAGTGTTCCTGATAGCACAGAGGACCGTATTATGAGAAAAAACACACTTATGAATGCTTCAATCAGTACGTATCAGTTAGGCATTTTATATATGCATAGGAATGACATGATTTTACAAACAAGTAATTGAAATCATTTATTTTAATAACTATAGTATAAAATAATAAGTAATATCTTAAGTATGGTCTCAACTTGAATAGTTTCTGAGTTTCTAGTAATATCATACTTAATGGTACATTTTATAATCAGTGTGTCTTTGATTTGATGAGATAGTGTAGTAAATACTCAGTAATTCTCTTCTGAATCAGAAGAGGATGTGGAACAAGGGATATCATTGCTGATGTCAGATGGCTCTCGGGTCAAAGCAGAGAATATGAGAAAGATGTTCACTTTTGTTTCATTGATTATAGCAATTCATTCGACTCTGTGGAGCATAACACACTATGGATGGCATGCCAGAGGCCTTCTTGTGCTCATGTGGGACTCGTGCATAGATCAAAAGGCAGTTGTGCGAACAGAACAAGGCTATGCCTTGGGGTTGGATCTTCTCACCATGCTTATTCAATATGTATGCTGACAAATCATTGGAGCAAATGCGTGATAAGAATGTGGCATCAGGTTTGAAAGAGAGCTTGCTAGGAACCTGCACTATGCAGATGATATAACTTTGCTAAAAATGTGGAGGACCTTACGCACTTGCTAATGACGATCAAGGATTGCAGCTTTAAGTATGGATGAGGATTCAATGTAAAGAAGATAACCATCTTCACAACTAGACTATTAGGTAACATTATGAGAAATGGAGAAAAGGTTGAAGCTGTCAAGGATTTCATCTTGCTTGGATCCACAGTCTATGCACATGGAAGCAGCAGTTGAGATCAAAAGGTGGTTTCCTTTGGATAAATGTGCTGCATAAGACCTCCAGAGTATTGAAAAGGGAAGATGCTGCTTTGAGGACTAAGGGGCACGTGACCCAAGCCATGGCATTCTTCATTGCCAAAAGTGCACAAGTGCAGGTGAAAGTTGACTATTGAATAAGGAAGACCCAAGAAGAATGGGTGCATTTGAATTGTGATGCTAAGCAAAGAATATTCCAAGTGCCATGGACTGCCAAAGGACAAACAAGCCTGTCTTAGAAGAAATGTGGCCAGAGTGTTCCTTAGAAGCAAGGATGGTGAGGCTGCATCCTACAACTTTGGTCGTGTTGTCAAGAGATGGACATCTTGTTTGGTTATGTGGCGGGGCTATGAAACAGACGAAGGCGCTCGATGAGATGGAATGGCGCAATGGATGCCACCCTGGGCGCAGGCTGAGCACGGCCATGAGGGAGATGCAGGACGGGGCATTGTTTTGTCCTCTTCTGTTGGACAGAAGGTTACTGTGGGTTCAAGCCGACCCAATTGCATTTCAATAAAAACAACTCAGGAAATATTACCAATTCCAATGAAAAGTTGAATGGAGACTAGTGTTGGCAATGAGTTCATCAGAGTTCAGGGTCTTAAAACCTTTGTAACCTTAATAGCAATATATTTACTTACTCATATACAGATGCACTCCCTTTTCTTCTTGATTATGTGAGTTATAGTTAGTAACCAAAGTTAAAGCATTTTGGAAACCACAGCGAAGCATATCAGTTAGGATAGAACACGTAATGCTCTGAGAACAAATGTTTCTAAATCTTAGTACTAAAAGTAAGGGTTCGTTTATGCTCCAAGCTCACTGTTCATGAGGAAGGGGAAGGATGAGGATGAGGGTGCATGGAACAGCCACCGCCGGAAGCACTGCCGGTCTCAATCCCAGAGGAAAAGTAGCTCTGGGAGTCTTGAACTAGCCACTTCTGCTCAAAACTCATTAGCCAGAAAATGCTCATCTTGTTCCGCCATCCCCAAACTTGCCGGAAAACAGAGAGCCAGCAATATTTAGTGAGCAGCATTGATGGCTACTACGAGATTTGTCATAATAATGATGGGGATTAGTAATCCTTTAATGCTTTCTATGTACTGCACACTATTGTGGTTGGCATCTATGAATCCCCGGTCCTTATGGAATACATGTGGTCATGAGCTCCCTTGTGCACCTGAGAAAGCAAGTTCCAGAGCAAGGCTAACATACTACCAAGAAGCAGAACAGGGATTTTGCATCTATTGCACTTACTGTGGGTGTCAAACTATAAGGATATAAATACATTTTTTGTTTAAGCTGAAAAAGGAATACACAAGAATCCTGAGAAATTCTTCAGCTTTGGAAAGTGATTCCTAAATCTTGAAAATCAATTTTCTATCAAGTTAGTTTCAACTCATAGTAGCCCATGGACCTGTTTTGGAACTAGAACCATGTGCTGTGGCTCTTTAAATGACTGCTGCTTCGGCAGTAGATTACTAGACATTTCCACAAATGGGCCTCTGGGTAGATTGAGAGCACAAACCTTTTGGTTAGTAACTCAGACTAGACCTTCTGTATTGCCCGGAGGCTCCAGGTGATCCCACTGCTATCGTGGCAATGTGGACTCATAGCGACCTTGTTGGACAGAGTAGAACTGCCCAGTGAGTTGCCTAGACCTTAATTGTTTATGGAAGTAGAAAGCCCCATCTTCTTCCTTCAGAAGCTGTTGGTGGTTTTGAACTGCCAACCTTCTGGATTGCAGCCCAACATGTAAATACTACACTACCAGGGCTCCTTTTCTGCAAGTCATTGTAGGCCAATCCTGAGTGAAATTTTAAGAAGCCGTAGGATCATCACCTGATCACCTGATCTTAAGTCCCCTTAAACTTTCTCCCAGGATCAGCCTAAAATGACTTGCAGAAAATGTGCTTCCACGGTGTTTCTTTTATAGCCACCAATTCTGGAAGCAGTGCCCCTCGCCTGGAGATTACCTCACCTGGTAGTCCACAGCGGTGTATTGGAACACAGTAGTGGAGCAGCCAGGGTTTCATTGCTACTTCCCTTTTTAGTTACTTCAACTTTCTATTTTGGAAAATCTCAAACAGGCAAAAATCGAGGAGGAGAGAGAGCCCAGAATAGCCAGTTGTCAATCTAGAATTATCACCACACACCGATCTTCCTTCATGTAGTTTTTCAAGTCACTCTGGCTGCCTGCCTGGCCAGGTGAGTTTGGAACACTCACTGTGAATCTCGAGTTTGTGGGGCACAAGGAACTGGACTAGCCACTCAGCCATCTTTTGGCTGGGCAGGGTTAAAACTTAGAGAGGGAGGGCAGGGCGGAAGAGCCTCCATTTGAAGAGTAGGCATCACTAGCCCACATTGTGGACAAGTTTCCAAGCCGAGGATGATTGTGTGACAGTGGTCAATCATTCGTGGGATACTGTGACCAAGGAAGGGGAAAAGAAAGATGGCCTGCTAAGACGTACCCAATGATTGCCTTACATGCAGCCCATGCTGTAGGGCCGCCAACCCCGGCAGCAGTTTAAAACCTAAGGGACCTAGACCTCCTCTGTTTTCTGTGGATCTCCTCAGGCTAGCTCTCTGCTCTATACCCTGCCTTCACACAGGGAAGCAGGTAACCCCTAGAAAGCCTGAATTTTGCACCGTGGCTTCCTCTTCAGCCACCTCCAGAGGCCCTGGACCACTGAACCGCCCTGTTGCCTTTGGAGAGACACCTATAATAACGGTCTGGGTGCCTCACAAACCTATTATAGCATTTAATTAACAACTGTTCCTCAAGTGCTTTGAGCTCCCGTTCCGATAGATGTGACTGAAATGTAAAGCACCTCTCACTGCCTTATTTATTGCTCCAGCGAACACACGATGCGCTGGCACCGTTTATCTCCATTTTAATTTTATCTCCAACAAATATAGGCATTAATTTAAATCGCATACGGAACATAACAGTTTTTAGAGAGGCAAACTTATTCCAGAGTGCTGCATTTTAATATCGCACTTTACCATGTTTTCTCACTTGATTCAAGAATAGTATCTCTTCCTGCCTCAGCATTTCATCTTAGGACACCACAAACGTGTGTGTGTGTGTGTGTGTGTGTACGTGCACGTACATGTTCTTGCTCTCAAACTTTCTCTTGCTCCTATGCACTCAGTTGCCTGGAAGTTGTGTTGGAAGCACGGGCACAGACATGTATCAGTAGTTCTGTATCCTCTTCGCTGGTTTGATTTCCCATCAGGTGGACAGGGGAAGCTGTAGGAGGTGGTCGGCAGCATGATGGGTTTTAGAACTTAATATCATTCCTAGTATTTACCTTCAAATGCTTTTTCTAACAATCGAGACCGTGAAAGGCATTCTCCACTTCTGAAATGCATGCCTTAAAGCATCTTTAAAGTACTCCTGTTTATTCTTGTTTAGTTTTCTCAGAGCAAAGCTCCTCGATGGGTCTGCGGTATAGATGACTACACACCATTCCAGTTAGCATTTGGACCCTGAAACCAAACCCAAAGGCATTGTCCATTCAAACGCACAGTGATTCTGTAGAACTGCTCCTGTGGGTTTCTGGGATTACAACTCTGAATGAGAGGTGAAAGCCTCATCTTTCTCTCAGGGAGCAGCTGGCTGTCTTGAAGTGCTGACACTGCTGGTAGCAGCCTGATGCATACCCCACTGTGGCCCTGGAGCACCTAAGCAAGGACTATTTCCAAACCCTTAATTCGCAGCCTGAGAAGCCTTGTCCCTCCTCATTTGAACCTTGCTGGCCTGCCTCTCACATGACAGCATAGTCCCAGAGCCTAGGGTCTTGGACACAGTAATAACATGAGACACCTAGTTGATAAACCCCTTCAGGCTCTTTCCAAGAGCTTTCACAGTGCCTTCTTCCAAAGTTGTGACTTAAACAGTAAGAACAACAACAAAAGACTTGTTTTTCTCGTCTCTTGGGCCTCTGAACAATCAAGTTGAGAGATCTCTGTCGGCTTAATTTAAAGTAGGCAAATAGGATTTTGTCAGTGTTGAGTATGCACCGTTTATGATTTAAGTTCCTTGATTTATCCTGGTAACCACCCTATAAGACAGGTACCATGATGATGCGCATTGTACAGATGAGGAAACAAGGCCTAGAGAGCCTAATTTCAAAAATGCTTTATTTAATTTCTGATCTCTTACAGCTGGAAAGTGGTTGAGCTGGAACTTCGAATCCAGTCCACCTTAACTCCGATGCGCTTGGTAGAGCTCCCGTCAGCCTGAATTCTTGACCTTCCCTTTGGTGCTGACTGTTCGGAACCCTTAATCTTTGTACCATTTTGTACTGTTTTATCTGTGGCAAGAACACGGTTACCCTGGAAACTCACTAGCTAGAATGGCAATCCAATTATAGCACTGAGGTTCAGGTTTTATTAAATCAGCATCACTGATGATGTGAACCTCCTGATTGAAGGATGCTGCGAAATGGGTACTAATCAGTTGTTCTTGCCTCTTAAGACCATTAGGGACCATTCTCTTTTACTTTACCAAACCGAACAAAAATGCCTCTTGCAGTGAAGGATTGGAGGTGGGGATACACTGAGCTTGTCTCTTTGGAGCAGAGGCTTCCGCAGAGGCCTGGGAAACATGGAAGGGTGTGGCGAGATGCTGGGCTACATTATGCCTGTTTTCTGAATAGGTTTCCTTTTAAGGCTCAGCTCACATCAGGCCCTGCCCTGACCAGTTAGGGCTCATTGTTGTTGATTTGGCTAGTTTGTATTTCTCTTCGAGCCATTGGTTGAAACCCAGACATGAGTTAGAAAAAGTTACAGCTCTTTGATGTTCTTTGGCCCTTCTCAGGTCTGTAATAAACCAAAAATTTGCATCTGGTTCGAGCCAAATGATGAGTTTCTTTTAAATACACAGACTTTAACAGAGCTGAGTTAATTTAGCCAGTATTCCACACAGCGGTATCTCCTTAGTGGAAATGATTGTCTTTTTGCTAGCACTGTGCTAGCAGGTGACTGCGATTTGTGATCGTAAGTGCAGGCTGGTAGAAGGTTGAGCCGGTTCCTTCCATACATCAGGCTCCTTGCCAGGCTTATTACCTCTTGCCTCCCTTACTTCGATCAACCCTATTATTAGCTCCATTTTATAGAGGTGGCGAAGCTAGAAGCAATAGCATGTTCATTTGCAGGGTTCTGAGTTTAGAATTCCCAAATTGCAGTCCTTACTGCCTCAAGGCTAATCTTCCGTATCTCAGAAAATAATAAAATGTCAAAGGTAAAAGTTAAGCAGAACTGAATTTCTACCAACACAATTATTGTGTGCCCCTCTAGAAGAGCGGGACCCCTGGTGGTTTCGGGCTTACACGTGGGGCTGCTCCTATCTCCAGCCGCTCCTTAAGAGAAAGATGAGGCTTTCTCCTCCTGGAAAGGGTTACATGCATGTTGGACATTGAACAAGGAAGACCAAAGAAGAATCGATGCATTTGAAGTATGGTGCTGATGAAGGATATTGAAAGGTCCACGGACTGTCAAGAGAACAAACACCGGTCTTGAAATAAGTACAGCCAAGTGCCCTTAGAGCTCAGCAAGATGTAACTGTCATGCTGTCGAGAGAGACCAGTCCCTGGAGAAGGAGCGCGTGCTTGGTAAAATCGTCGGTCAACGAAAAAGAGGAAGACCTTTGACAAGAGGGGTTGACAAATTGGCTGCATGGATGGGCTCAGATCTTAGAACAATTGTCGGGATGGCACAAGACCAGGGCGTGTTTTCTTCTGTTGTGCACAGGGTCACTAGGGTCAGAACTGACTCACTGGCACCTAAATACAAGATGACAGCAACGAAGAGTTAGAATTTCGGAACCCCACCGGGGCAGTTCTCCTCTGCCCCGCAGGGTCACTATGAGTCTGGCTTGACTTGATGGCAGTGAGTTTGGGTTACGTTGATCTTAAACAGTAGTAATGGAGTAAGTGCTATAGCTGTGTACCACACATGCTTCTGGAATTCTACTTCTATGGCCATCTCTGTTGTCAGTGAGTGGATTGGCAGAAGCGGGAGTTCAAAATAATGAAGAGTTGTACATCTTCAGAAAACAGTATACATACTCTATTTGCATTTCTACCTATAAATTGGTTACAAAGGCATCATTCAAACCTTGCTGCCACCATGTACTAGTTCAGTGGCCTTATCCAATTTAGATGATATCTCTGAGCCTATTTACTCTGGGTGGGGGGCGGGGAAATGGAGCAACAATAATAATGTTGAGCAGTCATGCCAAGATTTGATGAGAAATATTTTGTAAGTTGTAAAACAGTGTTCACATGTGAGATAATAGTGTTATTCTCGTTTCTTTCAACTCTCTCTCACAGTCTCCACTCTCCCTGACCTGATTTCTCACTGCCGTCTCAACTTTAAACTGGGACCGTATGTCAAATCACTTACGTATAATTTTAGGGTTTTGGTTAAAACACCCTAAATCTGTTTTCTTTCCCTAGTAGTATTAAAGTTGGCTTGTTTTTTCATTTGAATGGGAAATATCTATCACGTTCATTTTTAATCATCTAATTTATATTTCCTTTAACTATAAATAATTATCTAAGTTTTATACACATACATATGAAAATTTTTGAAATGAAAGGGAAGTACACACCCATGCTGGTGTTTGTGTGTGAGAAATGGGACTATAAGGGATTCATCTTACCCTAATTGTGCCTTTAAATCATCAAATGGAATTTGCATGTGAGTCAACATTAGTGACCTCACAGAATGTGTGAGTTTGGTTTAGTGAGATTAGTGAGCTTACAGAATGGGTGAGTTATGGTTAGCCATACTTTACTGCAAGAAAGGACCCCTGGTGGAAGAGTGAGTTACATACACATTTTTCTGCCTACCAGCTGCTCCGAGGCAAGCCAGAAGTCTGCCTGCTCCTACAAGGGTGAACTGTCCCCTAAACCTCGGGCCCAGTTCTACCCTGTCCTACCGGGTTGCTGGGAGTTGGAGTTGACTGTATAGCAGGAGGATGATTTTGGTTTAGTTAGGTTTTAGAAGAGACTCGGTGCCTTTTCAGTGATTTAAAAGCCGCTTACACAGCAAGTGAAGGTGGCAGCGAAGGGTTTTCTGTGACCATGGCTTGTGTGTTAGACAGGGTTCTCTAGAGAGATAAAACCAAATTCCTGATAATATAATATATTTATTTATAAAGATAATTAGATATATAACGAGAAATGAACTGTTAAATCATATACAGATAAATATACAATACAAGAAATAAACAGTTAAATTAGAAAGCATTATAAGTGGCTTAGTGCAACTCACGTCCGTGAGAGAAAGTTGAGAGACTAGCAGTCCTTCAAGTCTCTGTCTGATGCCAGATCTTCTATTTGTAGAGAGAGCTAGGCTATGTCAGCACAGCAGCCAATCACAAGGCAGGTCACCAATCTCCAGTCCCCAGCTCCAGAGAAGTCTTAAAGGGACCTCAGCTTACAGCAACACAGTCCACAGGCTAGGCGTCCCACAGGCTGTGTAGCCTTTAAATTGAGGCACAGAACAAGCAAGGCAGCCGCACACTGGTCCGATGATCACAGAGCGAGAGACAAGGAAGGCAAGGCTCACCAAGCCATCCATCTCTCCGTCCCTCAGTCGATCCCACCTGCGTTTATCAGCCAGGCTGGCACAATAAACTATCTCAGCTTGGTTCACATGACATTAAATGACATGTAGGAATTATCTGTAAATTGAACATTTATAACTTTGTGCTGCTTGAATATTATAAATTCATGATACGTATGCATATACATATATATATATATACACATTCTAACAGAGAGAGAGAGATCTGTCAACCAGACTATCATATACATGTTCACAGCTAGTGAATGATAATTTAGCAAAATAACATACTCTTTAGCAACAAACGTTCAAGGAGCAGATTCAAAAACAAGAAAATAATACATAAAATGTTTCTCCTCTTTTCCTTTTTACTGTCCCTCTTTACCCTCCTTCCTTTCTTCTCTCCCCTTTCCCCCCAAAAAGTTACCTCCAGCATCTTTCACAGCACAGTGAATCAACCTAGCTCTTACCTACAGCATGTTCAGAAACTAAGGTGAAATTTGAAATCGCTTATCCTTGTACCTACGACTTCAATGACCTGTATGCTTCAGTTTTCTTTTATCCCTTCTTTCGGTTACCCTTGTCATATGTATGTTTCCTTTGTACAATCCTTTATTAGTGCATGCAATACTGCTAGTTTTAGCAACCAAAATGTTAATTTAATCCAGAGGAAATGGGGCAAATTTTCACGTTTCTGAATCTGGTCCCTTTCATGGTACAGCTATTGGGAGTGCATCCTCTTCTATTTGTCTGGCTCCACTAGGAGACCACATTTCCTGCTTGTGAGTCCAGGCTGGTATTCTACAGTTTAGAGTGAGCTCCTCCCTCCTGAGTCTCTGCCCTGGTGGTACCTGAGTCACAGTGTTACCACCAGCTGCCTGTGGTGCTAGGCTACTCAGTGAATTGACGAGTGGCGTTGTTGACATTTGGCCTTGGGAATTCAAGTATCTCCAGGAAAAGGTGAGGACCTTTTCCCCACTGTGAGCCTCTTTCAGTGGGTTCGTGTGGCAGATGCCAGTGTTGTCAGCGTTCCTCCTTAAGTCTGTTTCAGGTCTATGGAGATGGAGTTTGGGTCTTAGGAAGGCATTCCGCAGAATATTTTTGTTTGTTTTTGTGTGTGTATCGGCTGCTATTGACCACTTACCAAAAGGGAATAAACAAACAAGAAGATGAGCAGAATAAAAACAAACTTATGATAGTTCATATGCACTTAACCTTTGCTGAGTGAGTAGTAATACCAAAAAGGGAAATGAAGACCAGCAATTGAAAATGGATTCCAGGAATGTGATCTGAGTAGCCACAGCAATCTCTCCCTGAATCCGGCCAAGAGCATCACCTGGGATTTTGTCAGGGTGGGGAAAGTGAGGGCTACCAAGGTGTGTGTGTTTATTGCCCAATGCTTGGAGTAGAACAAACTTCAGGGGGCTGAAAATAGGGAACCAGCATTCTAACTCTTCGTTCCACCCAAGCTGTACAACATGACACTGCCATTCTTGGAACTTAACTCTGTGTAAGACACGCATCTTTTACATCTTGTGCATCAAATGATTTCAGCACAAAGACAGTCTATGCTCAGCAGGATGTCTATGTTACCAAAAGTAAGCCAGATTATATATAAACAAAAGCAATATTATTTTTAAAAGAAAGGGGAAATCCTGGATATATGGGGTTACTTCGAATGGATGTGGAAAAATGAATTAAAAATAAAAAGTAATGACACTTTTCCCCATGAACTTTTTGAAACCTCCTCACATCGTTCTTCCAGTTAATCAAGATCTCTCACTTTATTGTTAGTATTTGTGAATCTAACTACATTTTTAAAGACTCAGGAGAGTTAAGAGCTTGGTTTTAGACCCTAAATTTGCACCATTTACAAGGAGGCTTCGAAAAGTTTATGGAAAAATGAAATGAAATGATAATAAAATTTTTCCACAAACATTTTTAAGTTCTCTCGTATACGACTATTGTCAACAACTAGTTTACCAAAATATGACACCATTTACCATATTTCTTGGGAGAAAATAACTATTGGGTGTGTTTTTTTTTAATAGATCCCCTTGACGTAATGCTTTTGTTTGACCCGAAGCCATACATTTAGCGTTAACTATAAAATTACAAGCAGGTTTGACCTGTAAGGCCTTGATCTATCAGGTAGAGCATCTCTGCTTCTTCTATCATATGTTCTCCATATTTAGGACGATCTTTTGTTCTGCTTCTCATGCTTTTAATTACCTCATTTTATATTGATTTAGAATATTATGTGGTTAAGCTAGCTTCCTGTGTTGTGTAATTGCTTCCTCCCTTCTGGTGGGATAGAAACTTCCAAGGGATTCAGGAATTCCCCATCCGGTTTAAAGACCCTTGGGGAGAGGAATCCCTAATGTCGTAGTTTACACAATGCCCCTTCCAAGGTAACTTCATAATTGTTGGTTGTGGTGGAAATGCCAATGCACCAAGAAAAATCTACACATTACTTGTAATGGCATCAACCCCCAACCAGCTCCCATCCACTTGACTCAGACTCGTGGCCACCACCTCTAGGCTTGAGTCAGCCTGTGCTCCAGAGAGTGTCTCTAAAACTCGTGATCAGATCTCTTTTCTTCAATGTCCCTGGGTAAACTGGAACCGACAACTTTCAGTTGAGCATGTTGACCTCTTATTCCACCCTGGGGATTTCATAACATTAAAAAGCAAAAGCAAACCGAGTGCTTTTTTGTGGACACAAATCATAGTGAACCTGTCTGTGGTCTCTGAAACGGTGGCTCTTTATGGACATAGATAGTCTCGTGCTTTTCCTGAAAAGTGGCTGATGGGTTTGATCCCCCAGATTTGCAGTTAGCAATTCAGTGCTTCCCCGAACAGCATCACTTCCTTATGCTTTGTTGTGCTTGTTGGACTGATGAGGCCTATCAAAAGTGTAGTATCACCCAGAGAAGCAGAATCAGTAGAAGACAGGTATTAAAAGACTTATTCTAAGGATTTGGCTTATGTGATTGTGAATGAGGCTGGCCAGGTGAGTCTGTAATCTGTACAGGCAGGCTGTCGGGAAAAGCAAAGTAGAACTCTGGGGGATGAGTTGAAAATGCTAGCCACAGGTGGAAATTTGTCCTCAAGTGAGCAGCCCTTAACTGTCTCCTTAAGGCCTTTCAACTGAATGCATCAGGTACAGCCAGGTTGTCTAGGAGAATTTCCCTTACTTAAAGTCAATTAATTTGAAACTTCAATTATATTTACAAAATGTCTTCACAACAATGCCTACATAGGTTAGTTTCTAATTGTTGTTATTATTTTAGTGAAGCTCAAGGAATCTTTTGTTTGCTGTCTCTATTCTATCTGGATAGCTCTATGGAACACTATCAGGCATATTTTCAGCCCCGGTGGTGTAGTGGTTATGAGTTGGGCTGTGATCCACAAGGTCAGCAGTTTGAAACCTTCAGCTGCTGCTGGAGAGAAAGGCAGGGTGTGTTAGACAGGGTTCTCTAGAGAAACAAAACCAGAATGCTAATAATTATATGTATATTTATACAGACAGATAGATATATAACATAAGAAATAAAGTTAATTAAATGAAAAGCCGTACAAATGGCTCAGTGCAACTCACTCCCGTGAGACAGTTGTGAGACACTGGCAGTCCTTCAAATCTTGAGGGCCGCCGGGTAGTCCTCTGTAGAACAAGTCAGGTTATGCTGGCACAGGCAGTAAGCAGCAAGGCAGGTCACCAACAGTCAGCCAGATGACAGGGTCTGACAGTTCCCAGCTCAAGTGCTGTACATTCCAATTGTGTGACGAAGCAGTTGTTGAAGGAACCTCAAATTACAGCGACACAGTCCACGGGTTAGGTGTCCCACAGGTAGTGTAGCTTGCAAATAGAGGCAAAGAACAAACAAGGCAAGCCACACACTGGTCTGATGATCAAGGAGCAAGAGACAAGAAAGGGGAGGCTTGCTGAGTCATTTATCTCTCTGCCCTTCAATTAATCCCACATGTGTTTATTGGCCAGGTTGGCACAATAAACTAACTACCTCACAGGGCTTTCTACTTCTGTTAACAGTTACAGTCTTAGAAAGATACAGTGGGGATTTTACCCTCTCCTATAGGGTCACTGTAAGACAGTATTGACTCTATGGCAGTGAGTTGGTTTTTATTTGGGGGGTGGGGCTAGATTAAGGGGTTTTGGTTATCAAAGACTATTTTTTATCCTCTAAGAGCAGTCTTTTGAATTTTGACATAGAGACCAAATGTATTCAACAATACTGCAGTTAGTATGAGCAGCATAAGAGAGAGTCATATTCTCCTGGCTTTTTATTGTGAATTTTATAAAGGTTGACAGAGCAGATCCGTTTTCCTTTCAACAATTCATACCTACTTTGTTTCATCTCATTGATTGCAATCCCTGCAATGTAACAACACTTATTCTACTTGCTCCTTTTCTGTTTTTATTCCTCTTTATTTCCTAACTCTTTTGAACTTTTTCCCTTAGGTAACTTCAACTTTTTTGATCACAAATGTTTGACTATTCTAAAATGTGTACACTGCCATAGTGTTCTTTTTCCCTTTATAGACCTGGCTGAGTTGTGTTGAGCTGCTAACCACAAGGTCAACAGTTTGAAACCACCACCTACTCTGAGGAAGAGTGATGAGGCTTTCTACTCCCATAAAGAGATACAGTCTCAGAAACTCACCAGAGCAGTCTACTCTGTCCTGTAGGGTCACTTTGGGTTAGAATCTACTGGAAGCCACTAAGTTTGCTTTGTGAGTTTGAGTGTAGATTGGCCTGGCTGTTGTTTTGGCAGAAAACTGAGGCCTGAGAGGTGACTAAGTGTCTTAATCTCTGGGGTTAACCCTGTTAGATTGTGATTACTCAACTGAGGGTTGAGTCCAGCAAAGCGTACATATGAGACTGACCCTCAGAGCAGGATAGCCATTTTGTACCGCATACCATCTATGGAAGAAGGCAAAGGACACTTGGAGGCAAGAAAGAAGAAAGACCAAGAACAGGTGCAAAACAAAACAAAAAGAAACTAACTCACTGCTGTGGAGTGGGTGCCAACTCAGAGCAACCCTATGGGACAGAGTAGAACTGTCTCTGGGGGATTCTGAGACTATAACTCTTTATGGGAGTAGAAAGTCGCATCTTTCCCCCGCCAAGTGGCTGGTGGTTTTGAACTGCCATTTCAGTTAGCAGCCCAATGCACACCCACTACGCCAGTATAAGAACAATACGATTCCAGCTGGATCCATCAGTGGAGATGGTTGTTGGAAGTGATGATAGATGTTGAAGACAGTCGAGGGGGACAAACAAGTTTTCTTCCCCCACCTGCTCTTGAGAGCAGAACTATTGTCAAAGACATAGTTTCTGTGTGTTCTGAGGGACAAACACCAGGTTTGCGTGTAGTTCCCCTTGTACTCTCAATATGAGTCACAACCTAGTATGATGTTGATATGCTTCTTCGAGGCCAAAGGCATCTGACTAAATTCTCTTCTCCACATTGCTGTCATCTGGTGACCTCCTGCAGTGACCACTGCCTCCCGCTGCTTCCAGGTTCTCAACCTTCAGTTTGAAAATTTCAGGCAATTGTCAGTCACTTTTACTTTCAATCAGCTGTAGCACGACGGATCTTGCCATTGCCTGGGTGAATTGTCCTTAATCATAAAACGTAACACAAACCAACCATTTCCCCCGGATACAACCCGGCCTCCTTCCAACTCTCCCTGTGGCTCAGTACCCACTAGCCTGTTGTTCTGCCTCTTGTTTACAGCCCTCTTCCCTTTAAGTCCCACCACCCCAACCCCCTCACTTGATGCTGCCTGCCTGCCTGCCATTTCTCATGGAACTTAGATCCCATGTTCAGTCCTTTAGCCTGTGCTGGTCTTTCCACTTTGGGTCTTCTGGTTGTTAACACCGGTAGACTTTTTCTGGAATTTCACTTTACAGACCGACACTGTTTAAGCCTGTGGTACACTTAGGCATTATATAAGGCCTTTTTAAGGTCCCGGCTCACCATGCTCTCTTTAATTTTCCCCTGCTTTTCTGAACATCTCCATATCGGGGATCCCTCGTAGTTCCCTCTCTTTTGACTCCTCTTAAATGTTGGCTATGAGATTTTTTTTCTTTTCTTTCTTTCTTAATGGTTGGGGGAAATGTTCCTTGCCCAAGCCATTTCTTGTTTCCCATCTCATATTTGTGTGGAGTCTCTCACTCCTGCCCCTACCTAAAAGTACTATATAATGTTGGTATTAAAATTTGATTCGGCACACTTTCTTATACTTCATGTTCATGCTTCTAACTGCTTACTCTCCAGGCAAGGAGCCCTGGTGGCATAGTGGCTTACATAGGTTAGCAGTTCGATACTACCAGTTGCCCTGCAGAGGAAAGATGAGGCTATATCTACTTGTGCAAAGAGTTACAGTCTCAGAAACCCACAGGGGCAGGTCTTCCCTGTCCTATAGGGTTGCCCTGAGTCAGAACTGACTCCAATGCGGTGAGTGAGAGACGGGCCAGGCATGTTTGGATATGTATCACAGGCAGCTTAGTTTGAACATGTCCAACACAAATGGATCAGCATCCAACCCATTGCTACTATTTCTAGACAACCCCCCTCTTCCCCCACACATACACACTTATTATCAAGTTCAGCTGTAAGATATTTCACAAATCTGATTTCTCTTCATCTCTGCTGGCCTTAACTTATTTCTGATCACCATCCTCCTTCAAGGACCATTGATATTCACTTCGCAACGTATTCCCTTGAAAACACTCCCCTCACAATCTCAACAAGCTAGTCTTACAAATGTAAATCCAACTGTATGACTTCTCTGACCCCTTATCTCCGTAGCCCAGACACTACGAACACAGGCTTTTCAGGAAAAAAAGAAATACATAACAAGCTGTGTCATCTTGGATACGTAGCCCTTCTTGGTTCATCCCCATATCTAAAGGAGGCGTGCGAGTACTTGCATTTTTGTCCACTTTTCCTTGCGCTGTGCTTTCTTGCCTGCTCCCCACGCTAGTCCCCTGGACTTTTTCAAACTCGTTGAGTTGTCTCTAACCTTTCATATACCGTTTTGCCTGCCTGAAACTCGGTCCACATCACCCAGTCTTCTATTGCTGCCTCTCAACACAGATGTATTTCCTTGGCGTCATGATCACCGACTCCTACCGGTGGAGTTTTGCTTAGAGATCCTCTTGCGCTGTCATCCTCTACCTTTTCCCTGGAACTTCCGAGTCTCTGCCCTTCCCATCTTGCCTCACCAATACTGGTTCACTAGCTGCCTCCTTTTTCCACACGACCAAACCCCCTGCCACCACCAGCCCACATCTACCCCACTGTTCAATGTTTTCATTCTTACTGCACCAATGCTTAGCACGGTCTGTGGAACCGATTGGGTTCTTCATCATTATTCGCTAATGTTTCTCATGGGCCCATCTCACTATTGCACACACCTTTCCAACAAGGGCTCACAGCTTTCCTCTTTAGAAGGAACGCCAATGCCATTCTCTTTAGAAAGAGAGCAAATGCTGTTCTCTCTCTGTAACGGCTCCCTAATATGTTGGCTGCTTCTAAAGAGTCGTTTGCACCATCGAATCAGGCAGCATTTGACTGGGAGGGAAAGCCCCCGGACAAGTCCCTTCCCTTGACCACAAAGTTTTCTGATTTCTATCTGTCCCTCTTGAAGTCGTGGTTTCAGCAAAGCAGCCTTTCTGCCCTCCTGCTTCTCCTGCCAACTTCAATGCAGGCTAGAAATGCAAATTCACAAAATCCCCAGTCGAGGATAATGTTCAGCTCTGGGCCGGGGGCAAACATCAAACTTATTTTTAGCATTACTTGAAGGGAAAATTCTCGATCATATAACTGACAACCATTCATAGCACTGCTCCGGTTTTCTGTCAAGTTCTCGGCTGTGTGGTGCTGCCCCCCCCCCTCCCGCCTGTGCAGTTCTGCATATTTGAAGGAGAGTTCACAGTTTTTAAAAGGAAATGTGGCCCTTTTCATTAGCTCCTTTTACCTCATGCTGAGTCATGGATGAGAGAGAATTTGTCATTTACACTTGCAGGCTCTTATGCTTTCCAGAAAACTTTTTCCGTAGGTTGTGAAAGTGATTAATCTGCTGTTAAAACTGACAAAGAAGGTTCTCAGATAAGAGAGTGAACAAAATGAGGGATTTTTCTTTAAAAAGTCAGCTCTGGGCTTTCCCGTTTTACATTAGAAAATACAGATCTAGCTATTGTCTTTTTTTTTTTTTAGTCTTCTAGGCTTTTCGTATACGTGGGAATTCGATCATGACTTAAAACAATCCTAGGACTTTTTCTATTTAAATTATGTCGTTTTATTTATTGAGCTGCTGGCATGGCTCATTCTTCATGTTTTCTCTTGAAATTATTCATTTCTACATCCTGTTCCCTCACTTTTTTTTTCCATTTGTACATATTTCTATATTTGCAACTTACTTTTTCAATACTTTTCCTATCATAGTCTTACTTCCCAGGCCCAGATCACCCCAGCCCATGGTACCCTTGTTAGCATGAACCCTAGTGAGGATGGTCTAAGCTCCCTCTCCGTGACAAACACCCTTAGGTGACACCTCTCCCCCTATTTCATCAACTGGGACAAAAGTGGTTTGGTGGTGTTTAAATGTAACACCCCTTCTTAAGATATTAGACAGAAGTTCTTTTTTGCCCCCCCCCCCCAGTCTATTGATTTGAGATGTGAGATGTTGGAGTTGTAAACGCTTTTTCATTAGGACTAGACACATAAACCCTGAGGTGGGTCATTTCTCTGGGGTCCATAGATTCCAGCTGAGGAGCCAATAACTACATTAGTATCACCAGCATTGTTCCCAACTCCCCAGAGAACATATGATTTAGTTACAGATGTCAGAGTCCTTAAAACGGTAATAGCACATTCGCATCTGTTGAAATAGTTGCCAAGAATCTTTTATAATCCTGGATTTTTATAACAAGTTCATATGGATTGTTATAAGGTGCTAATTGGACGCTCTTCTTTTTACATTAGAAACAAACACAAAACCTAAGCCCCATCATTTTAGTTGTGGTATATGGAGGCATGATGCAAAGTCAATTTTGATGCCTGGTGACTCCAGGTGTGTCACAACAGAGCTGTAGTCTAATGGGGTTTTAATGGCTGATTTTTCTCAAAGATCACCACACCTTTTTGCTGAGGTACCCCCACGGTTCCCCCCTTTTCCAAACTCCTCCCCTCAGTTTGAAGGCTGGTTTCTGAGCCTCAGCCATTCCCTTGGCAACTGAATGGGTTCAGGGGGATGTTGGTGTGGGGACGCTTTTCTCACAAACTTTTTGTTTTGTTTTGTTTTGTGTGCCTCTTTCATTCTTTTTTCTTCTTCTTGATTTTATTTTATTTATAATATTTTTTCATTGACATGTATTACTCATTCCAATATATCCATTAACATGTAGTTCTGTTACTCAATCCCATCAGATGGGGTTATGCAATCATCAGTGTTATCAACTACACCTCCCCCTTTCCTGTGCCCTCAGGGAACCGCTACTCCTGTTCCTGAGGGGTCATCTATCTTGACTACCCTGTATCGATCAATCTTAAATATACAAATGAACAAATGCAAATTTAGCATGATTAATAAGGTATAACATATAACAACCTTAATCGTAAGGGGAGGAAATCTTCAAGGACTAGAGGATAATTATATAGTTGATCAGTGCCATATGGCACCCTGGATTTATCATCCATCCATGTAGCCCTTCTGAGAGGAACTGTCGAATTGTCTTGCTGGTGGACTTTGGGTCTCCACCACATCCACTCCCTTTCATATTGATTTGGTTGCATGTGTTTTTAAAATTCTGATACCTCTTCCTGTGGACACCTCATGATCACATAGGCTGGTGGGCTTCTTCCATGTGGACTCTGTTGCTTCCCTACTAGATGGCCACTTATTTAACTACAAGCCTTTAAAACTCCAGATGCTATATCTTTTATTAGCCAGGCACCGTCAGCTTTCTTCACATTTGCTTATGCACCCGCTTTGTCTTCAGAGAGCGTGTCAGGAAGGTGAGTATCAAACAATGCCACCTTATTGGAACAAACTGTTGTTGTACTGAGGTAAGATTGAAGTAGAGACCCAAAGTCCATCTGTTTCCTTGTTGCATTTGCATGTATAGAGACATATATTAACAAATAAATATATTTTTATACATATGTATTTTTCCTTCTTTCCTTTTTTCCCCCCTCCTTCCCTACTATTATGTTTACCCATCGTTCACCTCTCAGATACAGTTTGATTGGTCAAACATGACCAGAAAAGCTATAGCCTCTTCACCATCAATTTTAGAATTTACTATTCCCCTGTGTCCATCACTGTGTGCTCCCTGATCACTCTCTCTGTGAGATTGCCTATCCTTCCTATTTGTATAGATACACACACACACACACACACACACACACACACACACTCCCCATACAGGTAGTCACAAGTCTTGACAGGGATCCTGACATAGAGCAGATGAGTATCTTTTGGTTTTCACAAACTTTTAGAGCACTTCCCCTCAAGGAAGAAGGAAAGAGACAAATCTCTAATAGAATGGACCAACACAGCAACTTGGTGTCCTTCTTTTGGGTCCTAAAATAAATATTAAAAACCCTGGTAGTGTAGTAGGTTACAAATTGGGCTGCTAATCACAAGGTCAGCAGTTCAAAACCACCAGACACTCCAAGAGAAAAAACTTAAGCTTTCTACTTCTGTAAAGAATCATAGTCTCACAACAACAACAACAAAGAGTCATAGTCTCAGAAAACCACGGGTAGTTGAGTTGTACTCCCTCCTCTAGTGTCTCTGGGCGTCAGAGTGGCCTCCGTGGCAGTGGGTTTTGGATATATAGATATAGATATATGCATATATAGATAGATAGATAGATTATATATATTTTGCCTCTGGGCTAAAAATTCTGATTTTAAATTTCAGAAGTTGAAAATGTCAAAACTATTTACAATTAAAAACCCAACAGTAGGTGCATATTTAAATGGTATTCCATAGAGGAAAAATTGAAAACACATAAATTACTTAAAAAAAATTTTTTAACTGTCAAAATCATTTTAGTTCTTTATTAAATGCATATAGAGAATTAAATGCATATGGAATGAATGCAAGTTCACAATAGATATTTTGGAATTTGCTTGTTGGCAATGGGTTTGGGTTTTGGTATGTAAGAGAGGACTTCAAAAACTTCATGGAAAAAATTCCATCATCTTGTAATTCCATTATTTTTTGGTCAAACTTTTCTCCCTGATCTTTTTTAAACCCCTTATGCAGGAGCATGGCTTTGTTAGATACCACCGTTTAACAATTCCTTCATCTATTTTCAGGGTGTTTCATTTCATTCTTAATTACATATATGTTCCTTTACATCACAGGGGTTTTTTTTGGGGGGGGGGGTGAGTATTGAACCTGGATATGGTGTGGAGATCTTTTGCATGGCTGAATGTAGGTTTGTGTCTGTTTTCAACAACACAGAATGACTTAAAACAAAGGGTAAATGTCTCTCCTTTTTGCTTTTTCATCTAGTACGTGTTGTTTTGTTGTTGCGATTAGCAGCCTTGATGTGAGCCTTTTGTGGCACAGTGGGTTAGGCATTTGGCTGCTAACATAATAGACGGTGGTTCAACCTCACCAGCTCCCGCACAGGAAAAAGATGAAGCAGTGTGCTTCCAAAAAAAGTTAGCCTCAGAATTCCCTAGAACTGTTCTACTCTGTCCTGGAGGGTAACTGTGAGTCACCATCAATTAAGTGGCAGTGAATTTGTTTTCATTTAAGGAAGCTTTACTTTGTTGGGAAGACTTTTGACATTTTTTAAAAGGCGAGGATTCAGTATTAATGGGAGAGTATTTCCTTTAACTAAATACCAGAGACAGGATTTACATCAAAATGTAGTCATGAAGCAATAGTAATGAGATATGGTTTGGGTTTGATGGGAGAAAAACAGCTCTACAGAGAATACACCAAGTGTAATAAAGCATGGATCTAGAAAATACGTCTCCTTAGTCCTTCATTAAAGGAGCTCTGGTGGTGCCTTGGTTAAAGTGCTCTGCCGAGAGTCCACAGGTGTGACAGTCTGCTTCTCTATAGATTACAACTCGGGAAGCCCCATGGGCCAGTTAGACACTGTCCTTTGGGGTTTCAATGTGAGCTGTTGGAATTCCACTCCACAGCAGTAGATATTTATTGCTTTGTTTCTCCTTTTCAGTCCATTATGAGTATTTTAATTGGCGTGAAAAAAGGAATCAGGGAACTGTTGGGAAGCACTACACGAGGGGACTTCAGAAAGTTTCTGGAAAAATGGAATGAAAAGATAATAGAAATTTTCCGTAAGATATTAATCTTGGTATTAAACCTAAAGTCATTAACATATCTATTTTATTTAAAAAATTGTATTTTCAAAGTTAGAAGCAGGTGGTTGTATTTGAGATTCCTGACACAACACCTATTTCAATTGCGTTCTTACTGAATAGAAAAGCCATTTCTAGCTCCCAAGTGGCCCCATGCAGTTGATAAACTATGTGACCACTGCCTGAGTTCCTTTCCCTGTCCTTGATGTGTTCAAGAAATCAGTCTTAAATTTTCTTCCTGAGAAAGTTGGTTCTCTTTGGGGGACCGGAACACAAGAGGGCATGGATAGCAACAGTGTGTTTTCATGTCATTACACTACGGGTCTGCAAAGCCAGAGTGCCAGATGCTAAATTTTATCAACATAATGCATCTCTAATTAAATCTTACATTAGCAATACAATTAATAATGTGGTCTGTTTCCATTACTTTATCAAGAAATTACCATAATTTTTATATAACAGGCTAATAAAAAGGGAGTGTGTTTTGAAACAGCCTCTGCTAAAGTGGTTCTGCACTTTGCGTCTGTTGACTTCTGAATTAAAATCAAGAGGTGGCAGGCTAGAATTATCTGATGCAATACACTACGGACTTCAAATTAGTAAAAACAAAAAAACTTGTAAAATATATTATGAATTTGCTTCCTTTTAAATTAAATTAAGTTTCCTTCTATTGCAGTGGGCTTGCTACTTACAAGGTTTAGGAAATGCTTTATTTGCATTCTTTCTCTCTCATAACTACTTCTACAAACCTCAAAGCCATGGGGGGGACAAGGGGGTGTGAGGGGCAAATCCCCAGTTCATTGGCCTGGGATGATTTTTACTGAATGGAAAGTCATGGTTCCTGTGCTCTGGCCATTGTGGATGTTTTAATTTTCATAATGTGTTAACTTGATAATTAAATTCTCCTGGTTTTCCTAGGAGGAAATAATTTTAAATAGCACTGCATATAGAGGGGAAAGAATCACTTAGGGATATTATTATCTTTTAAACTGAGATCACGTGTTAGATACAAACCAGAGCAAACCTGAGTCCTGGTGGCCCTACAGGACAGAGGTGACCTGTGCCTGAGGCTTTCCCAGGCCTCTCTTCTCTTTGGAAGCCGAAAGCCACACTTTTCTCCCGCTGAGCGGCTGGTGGGTTCAGACCATCCATGGGCATTTTAGTTAGCAGCTGATGCTTAGCCACTGTGCCGCCCGGGCACCTGTGTGGATATAGAATAGCTCCTAGAGCTTGACAACAGGGTTTTATTTAATAAAATAACATTTTGCCAACTGCCTTTTGCAAGGCCATCTGAAAATGTCACCCTGCGCCAGACAGGAGGAATCTGCATCAGAGGTGTGTGTCCTATCCTAATGAAGCAGCAGAACCTTCCTCGCAGAGAAATTGCTCTCCTTTCCCAGTCCTCCAGCCCCTCCCACCAGCTCAGAGTCCCCTTCCCTCGCCCCTCTACTGTCCTAATAGGTAGTCCTTAATGCTATTAGATTCGTTGTCAACTAAAATGAAAGACAGATGTTACTCTTCACAATCTGTCCGCCTCTAATTTTGCAGCCACATTCCCATGCCCTTGCTCTTGGGTACTACTCAATTGCCATTGAGGCAATGCTGGCGCATAGTGACCCCCTGGGGGTTTCTGAGCCTGTCAATGTGGATGGGAGTAGAAGACCCAGTCTTGATTCCTCAGAGCTGCTGGTGGTTTTGAACTGCCAGCCATGTGGATCGCAGCCCAATGTGTAACCACGACATTACCGGAGCTCTATTACTTTTGGATCGGGGTGGCTTCAGAACAACTTTGGTGCCAGGAAGCCTAGATTCAAGTGCCAACATTTGCTTAATTCTATAACCTTACACAAGTTATTAAAACACCTTAGACCTCAGTTTCCTCATCTATAAAATGGGATGATCATTCCCTTTTCTTTCGTTTTATCTAAAGCATTTGGATAAAGACTGACACGTAACATCTGTACCAGGTAAAACTTGATACCTCTAGATGTATGACTGACTGTGTTTCCATTCCGTCCCTTCCCTCCCGACACAATCCACTCTCCATCAAGTTCATTCCAACTCCGCAGCCCTAGAGGACAAGGTAGAACTGCCCCTGTGGGTTTCTAGGACTGTAACTCTTTAGGGAATTAGAAAGCCTCATCTTTCTCCCTCAGAGTATCTAACGGCTTCCAACTGCTGACCTTGTGGATAGCACGCAACCCTATGTGTAAACCAGCACACCAGCCGTGCTGCGCCAGGTTTGTTCCAATGGTATACTTAGGTATGGAAGCCACACCTTCCTCCCTTGGCGCAGCTGGTGGGTGAGAACTACCCACCATTTGGTTAATAGCCCAACTCATTATGCTACCAGGACTCCTAATCTCCCTGCCAGTGGGGAAATATTTCTTAATTTAAGATCCCTTGCACATTTGTGTTACTTATCATTCTCTGGCGTGTGGTATAGCTATGTGTAAGCCTGTCTTGTGATTCAAGGGATGTATTTTGATTAATTTCTCCCTTCCCCAAGGAGTCCAGTGACTGGTGTTTTTTGGCTGTGCTTGTTAATGGATAGTGGAGGAGTGCTTTTCTGTATATGTAGCTTATTTCAGATATTTTGAATGGTTGTAATGCAGTGCCTCATTTCTGCCCACCACTCCTGGTACTGGTAAAGATTGGAAAATTAGGAGAAACAAAAATAAGGAATGCATTTAGTCCATTTAAACAATGTGAGTTCCTCTTTTGGTTCCTTCCACCATGTAGCCCTCAAAAGTTTTGCAAAATGATGACATATTTTTCTTTTAGAAGAAAATGAATGTTAATCTATTATTCTGTCTTACAAGTTGCATTCTTTATCGCTGGGATATCAGGTAATTAGAATATTTACATTGTTTTTGAAAATGGTATAAGAAACTTTTAGAGCCTCTTGATTATATAGATTATATGGACCATCAGTTACATTCTGAAAGCTGTAGTGCTGTTATCACTTTGAAAATATTGCATCCTGAAATAAACTTTTAACACCCCAGAGCCCATGATAAAAGTTATGTTGCATTATTCTTTTACTACTGGAAATTTGTGAGGCTTGGAGCAGTTTAATTTTTACACATTGAAGCAATTTTCCCTGACCGTATTTTAAAAATACATTTTTAAAATAAAAAAGCATGACAGTTTTTCATGTTCTAAGGGATATATTTGGATTTAAAACATTGGGTTAAAAAACAAAATTTTAATTAAAAACAGATAATACTTAGCTTATATATTGAGAATACTTAAATTCTGCAGTTTTCCATTGCATTGTTATATAGTGCCACTGTACAACAGAGAATGGTCAGTCGTTTCTTTCTATCAGCTTCTTTGTTGTTCTGCCCTTAACCGAAAAGCTCACTGGCATGGAGTCTATTTCAACTCATACTGACACCGGAGATAAGGTTTCAAAGACTGTAAATCTTCAAGGCGCAGTGAGCCTCATTTGTCTCCTGTGGAACCTCTGGTGAGCTTGGACCACTAACTTCAATGTTAGCATTCTAGCACTTACCCCACCGCACCACACAGCTCTTTTGTATAGACTTCGATCACCTCTCTTCTTTCTTGGGTGCAGAGCAAGAGTTCATTTATTCTAGAACAGAAATTTAGAATCAGAGATCCAAGCAAGTGATGTCAAAACAAAGTTAACCAATACAGCAACGACAAAAACTGAAGGCATCTTTGCCTTAGTTCATACTGCTCTCTTCATTTTCCTGGGAATAATCACAACTTCCTGCTTCACCCCCAATTATTAACAAATATTTTCCTTAAAAAAAATTAATTTATAACAAAGAAGTATGTCACCCAACAAATGGCTGCCTGCCGCCTGCCTCTGGGGCTTGCCGTGGAGTTGTGAGGAGTGTGCTAAGCTTTTTGCTCAGTCTGCTTGTGGAACTCAGTCTCTGGAGTGGAGTTCTATTCCACTGGTCCACCCTCTCTCGTTGTCAACTTTGGACTTCAGCACCACTGAGGATGGTCAGTGTTTTAGTTCTTAAACCATCCTGAGAGTCCAGGCCCAAAGCTCCAGCTTTTAAACTGTTTCGACAACGTCTGTGAAGGATGTGTTCTTAGATATTTCCCCTTCCCCTTGAAGATTTATATGGCCGGTGATTATTTGCTCAGTCCGAGGCAAGATGTGTGTTTCAGTTTCCGGCAGAGGTAAAACTTTGGGGACCACTCAAACGCATCCTACAATTGTGTGGCCCCTCTGCTGCCACTGAAGCATGTTTACCGTGTTATTTGGACATCCCAAAGCAGGGCTGGGGAGTGGGGATCAACATGTCTTCAAGGATCCATAGAGAGGGGAGCAAATGTAAATAAGGTCAACTCATTTTGACTCAGCAGACTGTAGACCAGGCGTCCTCAAACTACGGCCCGCGGGCCACACGCGGCCCGCTGAGGACATTTATCCAGCCCGCTGGGTGTTTTTGCCCCATTTTGTTTTTTACTTCAAAATAAGATATGTGCAGTGTGCATAGGAATTTGTTC
>NW_022111307.1:3282856-3284280 GCF_000313985.2 Echinops telfairi | reverse complement strand
CATTCAAGTACATACAATGAAAACAAATACCAACAATTAACAGTTATTATTAAGTATTTGAATTATGGGCTGTTATTGTTTGTTTCATTTCCTTTAGTTGTCTTGTGTATATGTACATGTTTGTATACTGAGCATCACTCTGACTCACACAGCCACTGGTGCTGGGGAACCAGGAAGCCTGCAAATGAAACAGGAGGCAGGAAGACTACGGTAGATGGAGGAGAATTAACTCGACCACATCTTGGCAGGCTGTTGACGGCTCCTGGGTCGATGGGCCACTTACTGCATTACCTGACCAACTCCTGAGGAGCCAGACTTAACTTCCAGCCAGAAGAAGGAGAGAGTTTCCCCAGCATCTATTTACAGATAGGAAATAGGCCACACTGTCAAGGAAACATTTGGGGGCTGGGACGTGCACCTGATGGGGGAAGCCTTGCTTCCATAGGACTGAGGACTCTGGCCCAGCCAAGTTGACACAAAGCCTAACTATCACACAGGCTTCAAGGAAGAAACTGTGTTTTACATAAGGGCTTGCTAACTGCTCTCATTAGCAATTCAAAAACACCAGGGATATTTAAGAACTGTGGAAAGAGATAGCTACACATGTTGTCAGTTTATCTTTTTTATATTAGTAAAATGTCTTCTTCCATATTGTTACTGTCTAGAAACTGTATCCCTGGGAAATTGTGAGTGATGAAATCGGCACTAGAATGAGTAGGTAGATGATTGTACGGATCTCTGATGCCTTCTTCCGTCCGGTGCTCTTTCTCTTTTCTACCTCCTTCTTTCCCTCTCTCTTCTCTCCTCTTCTGTAACATCTCTCCTACCAAACTCAGGTCACATATCGTGTCCCCATATTTCTAGAATAGCAATCATCCTGGCACCCACACAAGCTAGTGTTCTCTGACTCTCTGTCTCTCCAACCCCCACCCAAAAAGTGCAGATGATGAACAATGGAAGATAACATTTTGCTTTGCTATTTTCAATTTTTTTATGATCGTGTTTTGAGAACCTACTACAGCTTTCTGCTACTATGTTCTAAATGTTACGAGAGGGCAACGTTTAATATGTGATTGCTGCTCTCACTTCACATGATTTGGAAGAATTGCCCTAATGTTCCAGAGGGCCTAGAAATTGTCTCCATGTTGGAACTCATTTGAGATGTGGGATAGATTGGAGGAAGGAGCTGGCTAGGGGAAGAGGCCTTATACAGGATGTCCTCCCGCTGTGAGGTAATAAGGAGCATTTGTAGCCTGTATTTTGTTGTTTGTTTGTTTTTGATCATTTTATTGGGGGCTCATACAACTCTTATCACAATCCATATGTACATCAATTGTATAAAGTACATTTGTACATTCGTTACCCTCATCATTCTCAAAACATTTGCTCTCCACGTAAGCCCCTGGCATTAGCTCCTCATTTCC
>NW_022111307.1:3280092-3281737 GCF_000313985.2 Echinops telfairi | reverse complement strand
TTTATGTCCTGTTCTCATTAACATGATAGTGTAAGGTATTTCAGAGTCCATTGACATTTTATAAAAGGTGTAGCTCATAAAAGTTCAAAGATTGCATCTAATTGAAGGTGTCAATATTTACCTGAGTACAAAAGAACTGGGTTCTTGAAGACCATAAAACTGGGGGAGGGCTTTGACCACTGCCAATCCAATCCTTTCAAGATATTACAAAGAAACTGAGAGCCAACGAACTTCAGTATCTCTCTTTAGACTCAGGAACTTGTTACCCCCATTTAAAATTATTTCTCCAAGGATATTTGTCTTTGAATTCTTCTAGTTTTATTCATACCAATTTCATAAAGGAGAAATCAACTACTTTTACGGTCAAACCGAGATGGCACTGGAAGAAGGAATTGTCAGTGAAATCTTTCAGGAATTTCTACTTCCAAGTTAGAAATCAAGCAGATACCCCGACCTTGGCCTTCTTCCAGCCTCTTGCTCTCCAACGAAGCTCAAGGACAGTGCACCATGGACAAAATCATGACACCCCCACCCCCACCCCCAGCCATCCTCAAGGTACAGTCAACAGTGACCATGGCAAAACAAGAGGGAGCGGAAATAGACATTCTCTCCTACTCCAACATCTAGGGTGCTTGTTGCAGGGCATGATCTGACATACCCAATTCACAGTCCCGCAAAGCTTTCACACACAGAAGAGCAGAGAATGGCCCGAGGACCATCCCAGCCAGCGTGATGCTGTCATCGTCGTCATCGCTGCAGTTTCACAAGACTGCTCCCATGTTGAAAGCATGCTTTCCATTGGTCTCCAGCCGCTGATTGGGTACACTTCATTCCGAGAGGTCCGGAAAGAGCTACCTTCAGGGCTCCTCTGATTGAGTGACAAAGACAGGCCCAGGAGAGGCCTTGCTTCCAGATTAGCCCTCCTTCCCTCACCCTTTTCAGGCCACACCAACTACGAGAAATGAATCTACCCCATGTGGTCACAGTAGGATTTATCTGGGCATTTGCTGAACCTGCTCGCAATTTATTTTTATTTCTTCCGATAGACGTGTATTTGGCACATGAGAATGAATTCCTTCTGGAACAGCAGATGTGCCTGGTACACTTGTCTCTGTAACCATTTGTGCTCTGGTTGGTTTTTTTATTTATTAAGAATGCAGAGTTGTTGAAGGGGGAGGGTTAAAAAAGCCAGAACCATTTTAGCGATTATGCAGAGTTAGAATGTGAGTAATTTTGCTGCAGTTAAATCATGATGGGCTTTCATAGCTTGGTTTACAAGGGTTATAGGGAAGTGTACAGGTTTGGTGAATAGAGCTGTTTTTGTCCGGAATCGTTGCTTTTATGAAAACATTTTCTACCCTTCCTCCTACTCAGTGCCAAAAGTGTCCTCTCTTTAGAAATAATACCCTTCTCTGATTCTGCCCCTTCATCCGTTTACGATAAATGGACAAACAGCTTCCAATCCTAAGAATAAACCAGTTGGGAGAGGAGAAACCCCTCCCCTGCCCTATACACTGTGTCATGTGATTGACATTTCGTCACATGATATTGATAGAGAGGTCCTTTAAAAGTGAGCATCTGGCAGGGGAGGAGGAGAGACTGCAGCACATCCTGGCCCACCAGGCCTTGAGGACGATGACCCCAA
>NW_022111307.1:3258462-3277886 GCF_000313985.2 Echinops telfairi | reverse complement strand
GTGCAGCAACCTCACTTGTCTCTTTGGAGTACTGAGTGATCTCAGGACCTTGTCAATGCCCTCTCACCTCAGGCAAATCTTTCTGCAGCCTGGATTCCTTGAAGACAGGTTTAGAGATGTCTCGTGTGCAATTTCACTGAGCTTCAATACCCCAGGATTCTCTAGAGGATGTTGTATATTTTTATTATGCACACCTCAATCAACTATTTCATCTTCTTCAGAGACTCTTTTGTGTCTACATCTGCCCCCACAAACTCAGACTTTTGTCTCAAAAGTAATTACAGTTTTAATTTTACACATTTCATTGAGAAATTCATACAAGACTGAGACTTCCTCACAGAAGAAAATGTGATCATATTTTTCCTCACTTGATTCTTGTTTTCTATTTTTAGTGACTTCAATTAGCAATAAGAGCTTTGTAAAGTTGATTCAACGAGTTGCCATCCAGTGGACCTTGACTCCTGGCAACGCCGTGTAGTTTTCAGTGGTTGCTGTTTTTGGAAGGGGACCCCACCACACTTTTCTTCTGCGGCACCTCTGGGTGGACCTGAATGTCCACCCTTTCAGTTAGCATCCAGGCATATGATGTAAGATTCTGTTAGAGGGGTGAATTATAACCCCAACCACCAAATCGCTCTCATCACATTGCCTGTTACCTACAGCTAAGAAACCAAAATGCATACAAGTAACTCCGAGTTTTAAAAATTACATGGAATTGAGGTGCTCAATTACACTTGAATGCTTCTTAGATGAGTAGCTGAACGTTCATTTTCACAAAACTGATTGCATGCTCCAGAAGACATGGGCTGATGATCATTTCAACTACTGTCACCAGTGTTTCCCTGTATCCATCCTTCTTTCATGACATGTTCTAATAATGGATTTTGGAGGTAACTTTGACTCATTGGACAAATACCTACTTGCTAGACTTTGCGAGTAGAATATTGAGTGACTCCCCAGTCCTCCTGGAGTTTAAAAGGAGAGGGACATAAGAGAAGTAATTGCTAAACATTGTACAAGGTTTATCCTGAGGAAAACACTTTGAAAGGCCACTGGTGAGGGTGGAGCCCTTGGTAGCTTGGTTGTTACTCCTTGGGCTGCTAAGCACAGGGCCAGCAGTTAGAAGCCACCAGGTGCTCTGTAGGAGAAAGATGAGGCGTTCTACTCCCATCTATAGTTAAAGTCTCAGAAATCCACAGGGAAAGTTCTACCCTCTTTTGTAGGGTCACTGTGAGTCAGACTTGACTGGATGATAGCGAAGGTAAGGAGTTAGGGACACCTGACCTTGATGACATTATCAAGGATGGCCTCCCAAAAGAAGGGTTGTTTCCACTTGTCACTACTTTTTGTGAGGTGGGAGCAGAGCAGAAAATGGCCACTTCAGGGTAACCGCCACCTATGTCGGGAACATAGGAAGAATCTCCGGTTGAGGAAGTCAAGAGAGGAGACCAGAAAGCTAAGCAGTGGTTTCTATCTAAATGAATTTGGACTTCATGCTAAGAACAATGAGAACCTCTGGGGGGCGGGGTTAGTGGTTAATCAAGCAATGACAAATATCAGCTGTGGGGTTTAGAAATTTTCTATAGCCCAGATCATGTACTGGAGGGCAGTAAGACAAAAGGCCAGCTTAAAAATATATACTTGTATATTATGGCAGCCGACTAAGTCACCCACGCGATTGTAGGATCCCATGAAGTTTCAATAATGATCATTGGAAAGATCTAAAATACTGAGAGATTAGAACTTTTACTATGCCAAGGGGAGGTAAAAGGGATATATGCAAAAGTAGGACATTTATAAGAGTCAGTCGTATTACAAAAAAATCTCTGGGATACCTTTAAACCAAGCCTGTTGCCTGTGAGTGGATGTAGTGTCTAGCAGCCGTACAGAATGAAGCAGGCCTGGCCCTGGAGGTTAAGAGTGGGCGCAGTAGTGTCACCAGGAGTTAGCCCTGACTCAGTGAGTTTGCTTTTGGGCATCTTTACAGAAGAAGCATGGCCAAGATGCTACTTAGAAATGAGGATGGCTCTTCTGCTTTGAATTCATTATCAGGCGGGACAAGTCCCTTAAAAGGACGTCATGCTTGTTGAAAGGGGTTCAGTGAGAAAGAAGAAGACCCGCCATGAGCTGGGGAACACGGTGTCTGCGCAGTGGGCCTGAACAGAACAGCGCCTGTGTGCATGGGACAGGACTAGGCAATCATTTGTTCTGTTGTGCATAGGTGCCTGATGGCCCCTCCAAGAAACAACAGTTTCTATAGAAGCCTACCGTTGCCTTTTTACTCTGACAGAGTGGCTAGTGGGTTTGAACCGCTGACTTTGGATTAACAGCTGGCTCTTATGCCCACTGTCACTCGGGCTTATTTTGAAGTAACTCCTTGCCTTAAAATATACCGGCTTTGCAACTTTTTCCTATAGTGCACACTCACCCTGACTTTGCTTTTCTCTGTACCCACTCTTATTTTCAAGACATTTTCCCTTGCCTACCGACGGTAGGTCATTCAGCAGCCCATTAGGCCAGTGTTCAGGCTCTACTTGTTTTCTTTGCTGCAAGGTGCTTAGAAGTCTGAGCATTTTATCCACTGTTCTTCGCTCACCAAAAGAATGCTTTCAGCTTCTATTCCTGCTCATTAGGAAAAACATACCTGTACTGTCATATTTTCACTAGGACTGGGTTTTCTTATTTCTTGGCTCATTGGTTCAACTCACAGAACTTTGCACTAAACCCTTGGCTTGATTGGAGAAAAGAGCGTGGCCCTGGGAGTGCACAGTCCAGTGTGCAGGGCTGCTGTAGAAAAAGCGTCTTCTCTCGCTCCATCCCTGACTTAAGAACGGCCTCAGATTCAATTAACCCTCTTTACACTGATGCTTCATCAAGTACCAGCTACGTGGGGACTAAATGTACTGTACTGTTTGGGTATTTATCTAAACAGGAGGCTCGGAAAACCTCTCAAGTTCAAAACGGATGACATTCTATCTCACTTCAACATCATTTCAAAAACAAAACAAAGCTGCCTTAAGAGGCCTGCTTCCTAGGCGTTCACGTGCTGCGGCGCTCGTTTACTGAATATATGATTGCAGGCCGTCACCTGCGTCGGTGCTGCTCTGGTTTCAGAGTCAGCGATCAGAAAACAAAGGTCTGTAAGGGAGCGTGTCCGTGTTCCCCGGGAGACTTGACATTTCTGGGAAACAACTTGACAGTCGGCCCTGGAGTCTTCAGTAGTCCGGGGAGCTGATTGTCTTTACAGGGTCTGATGCCCGTTAAGATGTGTTCTGAGAATTAATTAAACGGAAACACTTCTAAGGCAAAAACTGCTCTCGAGAGCCACAGCGGAGCATACTGGTTTTGCTATTTCTGACGGAAGCTATTAAGAATAGCCCATCGCTAGCAGTCGTACATGTTTGCGGAGCCTGGGCTGTGAAATGAACAAGTGCTGATACATTGCGCAGATACAGTAGATATTTCTGTCTGCATTTCTGCCGAAAGCTCTCTGGGGAACTCATAAGGGTATGTGTGGTTTTTGTGTCTGAGGACTGAAAATGAATGTATTAGGAGTGTCCCTATATTGGCAGTAATAGTTTGACCTCAGAAGCACCGATTAAAATGATGTTATTTTGATTTCAATAGTAACTTTGTATCATTTTTAATTCCTCACCTGTTTTCAAATGCCTGTTCATAAAGTAAGAATTTAGAAAACACAATAAAAAGTATAGAGATGAAAATCAAAATGTCCTTTAAAAGTAGCTCCTTTTGCTCTATATGTGCACATATGTTTGTATATTACAGACTGTTTTGTTATTATTAATGTTGGGTTTTGGGGGATTATTGAAAACTCTGTATCTGTACATGTGTTTCTCTGATGAGAAAAGTAATAGATCTTTGTGGCCAAAACTTTGGAAAATAGGACAAACATACACAAACCCTAAAAATTACCCTTTTAAAATAATCACTGTTTTCAATTTGGGAGTAAAGTCTTCTAGCTAGGTGTGCCCATATATGCATGTGTACCGTATATACTTGTGTCTAAGCCGACTTTTTCAACACATTTTTAATGTCATTTTTGTGGTGAAATCAGGTGCCTCAGCTGATATTCGGGTCAGCTTATACTCGAGTATATACAGTAGGCTACATTTCCTAAGTCACAATACAGAACCAGAATACAGGTGTTGGTGAAACCCATTGCAAATTGCAAAACCTAAGCCAACATGGACAACAAGAAGACCCGTCTCAACATCGTCATTGGGCATGTAGATGCGACTGGTCCCTTGATCTACAAATGTGACAGGACTGAGGCAAGCACTCCCCAACAATTTGAAGCAAGCTTTTAAGCTGGGAAAGGGTCTCTTCTTGTAAAAAGGGAAAGCTGAAGACAAGTGTGGCATCTCCATTGATATCTCTGTCCCTGTGGAAAATTCTAGATTAGCAAGGACCAAGGGACCTGTCAACAGTTCCCCCAAAGAGAGAGTTGTTATCACACTACGGAAATAGAGGCCTGCTGTCCTGATTGTTGCTGGTGCTGGTAAATTCGAAGCTGTTATCTCCAACAATGAGCAGCCCTGGGAGCGTACCCTTCTGGTTTACAACAATATGGGTCCCATGGAGCTACCGTACTACCCGAACAGGAATATAAGGGAATCGTTAAAGGAGCCAGCACCTTCCACGCCCTCAGTTTCCCACAGCATCTACATTAAGAAAATTGGTGACAGCCTTTTCATAGTAGCATTTGTGTCAGAGTTCCTCCCCTGGAATGGCGACAACATGCTGGAGCCAAGTGTAAACTAGCATGGCTTGGTTTGAAGGATGCAAAGTCCCCCGTGAAGAAGGCATTTCCAGTAGAAACAGTCTGCTTGAAGTTCTGAATTGTATTCTGCCACCAGCTTCCAAAAACCCTGCACCTGACTCTTCTGATGTCTACAAACCAGTGGTATTGGCACTGGCCCTGTGGGCAGCGTGGAGTACGGCGTAGTGGTGGTCACCTTTGCCGCACTCATCATAGCCACTGCAGTGTCGTCTGTTGCAATGTACCATGATGCTTGCATGAAGCTTTGCCTGGGGACACTGTAGACTTCAACATTGCATTTCAAGATATGCATTGTCATTCTGCAGCTGGTGACAGCAAAGGTGACTCACCAATCAAAGCAGCTGTTTCACTGCTCAGGTGATTATCCTGCACCCTTGGGGCCAAATCAGTGCTATTATGCACCTGTGCTGGATTGTCACACAGCTCACGGTGCTTAGAGATTTGTTGAATCTTAATTTGATAGCCTTTCTGAGCAGAAGCTGGAAGTTGGCCCCCCATTTTTGAAGTATGGTCATGTTGTGATCCTTGACATGGTAACTAGCAAGCCCATGTGTGTTGAGAGCTACTCTGATTATTCTCTTCTGGGTCAATTTACTGTTTATGATTTGAGACTATTGCTGTGGGTGTCGGCAGACAGTAGACAAAGAGGCTGCTAGAGCTGACAAGGTCGCCACATTCACTCAGAAAGCTTAGAAGCCTAAGTGAAGGTTACCCATCCCACCTGACACCCTATTCTCAGTCAGTGTTGCAGGAATGCTCTCAGAACGCATGGTCTCAATTGGCCATTTAAGTTTCATGTAAGAATCCTAGTGAATTATAATAGTGCATCACTAAACAATCACTAGGAAAGGCATGTTTGTGGACCATTTGTTTCTTATTTGTGTGATAGTTTTAAGTTAATAGTTTTTAAAATCGGTACTTTTTAAATGGAAACAACATGCCCAAGGATCTGTCACGGAATTTTGAGGCCCATTAAAACAAAGTTTAATTAGAGGGGTGGGGGAATTACAGTTACAATTATATTTTCTTGATTGTCAAGCCAATAAGGGAATTGTGGCAGCTTATATTTTACATGGAAGGTTATATAATTTCATTTCAAAATGTGCTGTTTCACAATGACTGATATTGTCATTCACTCATTCCATGTACATCATATTTGTTAAATGCCTGCTTTGTGAATAAAAGAGATCTCCCAGCCCCTTTGGAGGCATGGAGAAAAGGAGAAATACAGACTGCTCACAATGCTGAGTCAGGCAAAGGTCCACTGAGGAACATGGCATGTAGCTTAATTAAGATGTAAGGAATAGATAGGAGATAGTTCTCGCGGAATTCAGATTCAGAGAGTGAGAGATATTTCTTGAGATGGGTAAAAGCTTTACACTTAGAGGAAGTCAGTTTAAGGAGAGGTAAAAGAAGTAGGGCAAATCTTGCCATAACTATAAAGCCATTGAAATTAAAAAAAAAAATTTATTGGGGGCTCCTACAACTCTTATCACAATCCGTCCATGCATCCATTGTGTCAAGCACATTTGCACATCTATTGGCCTCATCATTCTCAAAACATTTGCTTTCCACTTGAGGCTTTGGTATCAGGACATTGAGATTTTTTTAAGTAGAAAAAGAATTGGATTTAATTGGCATTTGAAAGAGAGTAGTCTTGCTTCAGCCAGAAGAATGCATTCAAGAGGGAGTATAGACAGTGAGAGCCCAGTTGGAATGCTGTTGGAGAATTCCTGGTGAGATATGTATTGTGAAATACCAGTGGCATGGTCAGATGTGAATGTGTGAGGAAGTTTGGAAGAGGATTAATAGGACACAGTGATTTAATGGGAAGTGGGGAGGAAAGAGATGCAAGGCTGACTGCAAATCTTCTCCTTCAAGAAACAATGAGGTGGATGAGAGAAGCAGAAGAGAAGATTCAGCGATGATGATGATGAAAACAGCATTCCACTTGTTGAGCCTGGAGAGTCTATGAAACATTCAAGTTGACTGAATGAATAATAAGAAGAAGCAAGCCCCCAAATCTAAAGTCATTACTGCCTATTTAGTTCGGACCCAGAACACCCTTCTAGGACATAGAGTTTCCAAGGATATAGGCTCTCTGGAAACAGACAGTCTCGTCTTTCTCTCCCGGAGCAGCGGGGAAGTTTAAATCATGGAGTTTTCCGTTAGTCCAGTGCTTACCCCGTGGTGCCACCAGGCCTCCCTCTTATTCTTCTATTAAGAATAGAAGTGAGTTCTGGAAATATAAATATGAGAGATCTGTAATATAAAAGATAGTTCAAACTGGGAGCATGATCTTAGAAGAGGGCCTGTTTCAGATCCAGAGGCTTATTGAAATCCATTGGACATTATGTTGGCCATTGGTGGTGTCAGCAGTTTTATAGATTATTAGAAAGGTATGTTGTCACAATAGAAAATTATATTTGATGAAGCAATGTCTATATAGAGATAGACTAAGGTGTTCCAGATAGAACTTTCAGATGTTCTAGATTGGTCCAGTTACCCAGATGGAAACATGCCCAGGGACATTTCACTAATACTTTACTTTCTGAGTCTTTCATGGGGAGATTGAAGTGCCTGTTGGCCAGGGAAATTTTGGAAGTAAATGAGGTTGTCATAATTACTACAGAATGCTATTCTTATTGAATGAGTAGAAGGCAAGGCACATTATTGTCAAACCCAAGATGACAGTGGGCCCCTGTTTGCAAGACCATTAGGATAGGATCGAGGCTAGGTATCTTCTCGCAGTCCCTGACTTAGTAGTTGCAAGTAGCCTGCCAGAGAGACCCACTTCTTACTAACCGTTATTCTCTTTTGCACCATCTCTCTTTTGCTCTCTATCCTGGTCCCTTTGAACCTAAGAGTGATGGCATCCATGACTCTGCTCACCCCAGGGTACTGCCTGCTCTGCCCCTTATCTACCCTCTATACCCTTATGAATGTCTACATATGATCCTGTTGTCAATAGACTCCTCAAGATGCCGGAGTTTTATTTGTGTGTGTGTGTGTGTGTGTGTGTGTGTGTGTGTGTGCATGCAGAGCAGGGGAAGACCCTAATTGTTACAGTTATCATTCCCACATATTATTTGACTCAGTTATAGTTTCATAGTGATTCTAGTAATTAGTTTTATAATTAGCTCACTGGTAAGTTATAGAAGGAGGCTGTTGAATGAAGAGTTATCTCTTTATCTATCTATATCTATCTATCTATCATCTCTATCTATCTATCATCTATCTATCTATCTATCTATCTATCTATCTATCTATCTATCTATCTAATCTATCTAGTTTCTGCTAGCCCAGTGGTTCTTAGCCTTCCTAATGCCATGACCCTTTAATACCGATCCTCATGTTGTGGTGAGACCCCCCCCCAACCACACAATAATTTTCGTTGCTACTTCATAGCTGCAATTTCACTACGGTTATGAATCAGGCAACCCCTGTGAAAGGGTCAATTAACCCCCAAAGGGGTTGCAATTTAATGTTCCCCTCTACATGTAGGGGATCCTATAAGCACCCAGTCTTTGTACTTGCAAGTGCTATTGCTTTCTTTTGGAAAAAAATATTTTCTGAATATATTCCTAAAGAACTACTCCATAAATATTTTGCTATTCCCTAACATACGTCATGAGAATGTCTATTTGGACTTCCAGAATGAAATGAATGCTCCAAACTTGGTGTGGTGATGACAGCACAACTTGTTTTCATCTGTTTAAACAACAGAATTGCGTGGTCTGTGAATGATCTGTCAATAAGCCTTTGAAACATAAAGGTCAGTTCTTGTCAACCATGTCAATCACAAAAGGTGCCAGTCTAGATGGGATTAGATAAAAGAAAGAATAAGCATCTGTATTTCTTTGACTACTCAGGATCAGCAGAAGACCATAGGTCCTGTTTTGAACATTCTACCAACACAGTGATATGTAATTGGAGACAATGCCTGAGCAACGGTTCCAATGACAGACCTAACCCCTGAAGCAGCTTTAGAATTTGTCCCAGAAAACACACACTTAAAAAGGCACCTATTTTGAAAATGAAAATGAATCACACACCAAAAGAATGCATGTTGGCCTGTCTTAGAAAGAACCTTTAACCACCAACCCCAACACACACACACACACACACACACACACACACACTACCAGAATGCCTCTTCTTTTCTTTTGTGAATGAACACTCAAACACATAGACAATTTGAACAGTTTTAAGGAGCCCGAGTGAGTTACATGTTGGGGTGGAAAGGTCAAGCCCAGCAGTCGAAATCCACCAGACACTCTGTGTTAGTCTGGGTAGACTAGAGAAAGAAATTCATAGACACTCATGTGTATAAGAAAGAGCTCTATATACAAGAGCAATTGAATATTGAGAAAACATCCCAGCCCAGTCCAGATCAAGTCCATAAGTCCGATATTAGCCCATATGTCCTATGCCAATCTATGAAGTCTTATTCAGACTCATGAAACACATGCAATGAAGACAAATGCAGGAAGATCACAGGCTGGTGATTTGGAAGTCTTGTGGATCCAGTGGTGGTGTAAGCATCTCAGCACTGGCAGGGGTCTCCACCTGGTTCCTTCAGCTCAGAAACCCTGAGTGCCTCAGGGTAGCTTCATGCAGCTTCTCCTCAGAAATGTGTTGCAAGGAGTGAGCCTAGAAAGAGAGAGCCTTCCACATCCAAGGAGGAAATACAGGAGTTCCCAGAATCCTCAACAGGAAGCCAGGGCCACACAGAGGCCTCATTGGCTATATCCTGATTGATAGGCTAGACTCCACCCCCTTCTCTCTTAATCCTCAAATTGACACCAGATTATGTAACTCCCACTCTGTGTGATCAAGATGAGGCTGTCCTTTTAAAGATGTAATCTCGGGAACCATCAGGGGTGGGACTACTTTGTCCTATCCTGTCACCATGTGTTGGAATCCATTGCAGTGGGTTTTTTAAGTCCTTTAATGAAAACGCCATTAAAAGGGGCATGGTGTCATTGCCTTCTAGAATTTAGGAACTATTTCATTAGCATCACTCTCTTTGGGGGATGATGATGTTCCTCATAGCTTTATTATGAATTACAGGGTGTATGAGATGTTGTGTTTCTGAATATTTTATATATTATAACTATGTGTTTGAAAATAGCGTATTAGATGTATTTTTTCTTTTCCTTTGCAATCTTCTATTCTTCACCTCATCGGTGGTGGAGGGGGTAAAGAACTGGAAAGGAATTAAAGCATATTAGGTATATGTATAAAGCATATTAGGTGTATGTATAGATAATGTATGAGATATAAAAATATAAGTAATTAAAGCATGTTTATGTTCTTCATGGTTAGAGAAAACTACAGCAACATATTCAATTAAATATATAAAGAATTTTTCTACTTTCTGGATTATTTGGTGCTTCTAAGCATTAATTTTTGGCATTAAAAATTGTTTTATAAGAATTCTTGAAGTTTTATGATGATTTAACATTTTCATTTTGAAATAAAGCTCATTTAAAGTATTAAATTCATAATAATAAATACATATGAGAGGCTTTAAGAAGTCCATGGATAAATAGAATTAAAAAAATGATGACATTTTTCCATGAAATTTTTGAAGCTCCCTTCCATGTGTGTGAATGTACATATATATTTTTTTTCTGGGACCTATATCTCTGTAGCAATACTTTTAACATCTTTAACATGTCAAAAAGAAACCCTGGTGGTGCTGTTGGGTAAGGGTTGAACTGTTAACCCCAAGGTTAGTTGTTCAAATACACTTGGGGCTCCAGTGGAGGAAGATGAAATTATGTGCTCCTGTTAAGTTTACAGCCTCCGGAGAATTACATATATGTACTGTGAGTCAGGATGGACTCGGGCCGTGGTTTTGGTTTATGGTTAACATGTAAAACGCTATTCACTTCATGGGGGGAAGACAGGCTTCCATCTTGAATGGTGCATATCTCCTTGCCTTCAAGGAGTTTATAGTTGGGTGGAGAAGCCCTTGCACAGTCAACATCTATTAAAGGCTGGGGGTTGGTGGGGAGGGAAATATCCTGCATTGCCAAGCAGAATTGGCTGTGGACTTGAGAGACTTTAATTCATCTTCACATAAAAATGGTGATTTTGACAAAGTGCTATGAAAATACACCTGTTTTGCATCATCTCTCCTGGAGCAGGCCTTCACAGTCTTGTTTCCTTGTGTCAGAAACCTGGGCAGCATCTTACATGCCTCACTCTCTTCTCCCCATCTCTTATCCCTCTCCTTACCACATGTTCATAAGCAGGAATAGCCATAGGGTTTTCTTGGCAGTTCCCTTAGGGGTGCAGTTGGTCAAGTCTTTCTCCTGTGGAGCACCTGGGTGGGTTTGAACTACCACCCTTTCAATTAGCAGTCAAGCATGTTCACTACCAGGGATCCTGTCGTGTGTAGCACTGAATTCTACCTTTCATTTCCTTGTGTTACTTCCCTAGTTTTGGTCTTTGCCATCACTTCTTTGAATTTCCATGGTTGTTTTCTAATGTCACTTGCCTCTCATTTGCCAATGGGCTCTAGATGATCATGCTGAACGCTTAGTGGCATGGTTTTTAAATAACACTTGACCATTAGCAAGACTTTCATGATCTAGTCCTGGCTTACCTGTCTGACTCCGCCCTTTGATCCTCCTTCACGCGCAACACGGACTCCAGCAACATCACATCTATGTGAAGGCTAAAGCAGACTATACAGATAGGGAAGGGAATGTTTAAAAATATTGTTATAAAACCATAGCGATCTATTAAACAAAAGTATGAAAATGAATAGCTATTATTTCTTGATATATTCTCCATCTATGTACTTCTGAAGTAGTGGTTTCATTTCTTTGACCCTTCTCCGAATAATTTTGTACTCTTTAATTCATCTTCACATAAAAATGGTAATCTAGACATCTCAAGGGTCTCAAATCAGTGTTCTTTGGGCGTGGGACACAAAACCAGTTCTGAAGGGACAACGTCAGGACAACTGTTGAGGTAAAGGTTCCTAATGAGATCTCTGAAGGCAGCCCTTGAGACTCCCAATGAATGAGCAGATGCTTTGGCGTGTTTGAAAGATAAGTCCCTAGACCTAACTTTCCTGGCCATTTTCTCACCAGGGCGTTTTCATTGTTCTGAAAATGCCTTGCTAATAAGCCTCCATGATCGTCCTGTGCCCTTCGAGACCCTCTCTCAAGATCACCTCTTGAGAAGAATCAGAGAAAGAACAGCTGCCGTAACTTCTGAGCTGATCAGTCAGTTTTGACTGGCCTTTAAAATTTTTTTTTATTATTATTAGCATTTTATTGGGGGGCTCTTACAAATCTTATGAAAGTCCATCATTCAACTGTATGGAATACACTTGTACATATGTTGCCATCAACATTTCCAAAATATTTTCATTCTACGTGAGCCCTTGGTATCAGCTCCTCTTTTTCTTTTGTTTTTTTTTAAAATTATTTTATTGGGGGCTCATACAATTCTCATCACAATCCAAACAAACATCCATTGTGTCAAGCACATATGTACATTACATTCACTGCCCTCATCATTCTCAAAACATTTGCCTCCACCTCATCCCTTAATATCAGTTGCTCATTTTCCCCTTCCCTCCCCACCCCCCCTCCCTCATGAACCCTTCATAATTCACAACTTATTATAGTTTTGTCGTAAGTTACACTGTCCACTGTCTTCCCCTGCCCTCTTCTCTGCTGTCCTTCCTCGAGGGAGGAGGCAATACCTAGATTCTTGTAATCGGTTCCCCCTTTCCACCCCACATTCCCTTCACCCTCCAGGCCTCGCCCCTTTCACCACTGGTCCTGAAGGAGTCATCTGTCCTCGATTCCAATGTACATCCTCTGGTCTAGCCAGATTTGTAAGGTAGAATTGACATCATGATAGTCGGGGGGAAGGAAGCATTTAAGAACTAGAGGAAAGTTATATGTTTCATCGTTGCTACCCTGCTCCCTGATTGGGTCGTCTCCTCCCCAGAACCCTTCAGTGAGGGGGTGTCCAGTTGCCTACCGATGGGCTTTGAGTCTCCACTCTGCACTTAGCCACTTTTACAATGATATGATTTTTTTGTTCTTGGATGCTTGATACCTGATCCCTTCGACAGCTCGTGGTCACACATGCTGTTGTGCTTCTTCCATGTGGGCTTTGTTGCTTATGAGCCAGTTGGCCACTTGTTTATCTTGAAGCCTTGAAGACCCCAGACACTGTATCTTTTGATAGCCTGGCACCATCCGCTTTCTTCACCACCTTTGCTTATGCACACGTTTGTTCAGTGATCGTATCAGTAAGGTGGGCACCCACTGATCTGATTTTTAGTTCTTTGATGTCTGATAACTGGCCCCTTCTGCACTTGTGGTCAGACAGGCTGGGGTGCGACTTCCATGTGGGCTTTGATGCTTCTGAGCTAGATGGCCGCTCGTTTATCTTCAAGCCATTAAGACCTCAGATGCTATGTCATTTGATAGCCAGGCACCATTAGCTCTCTTCACCATATTTGCTTATGCACACGTTTGTCTTCAGTGATTGTGTCAGTAAAGCGGGCACCCACTGATATGATTTTCAGTTCTTTGATGTCTGATAACTGATTCCTTCTACACCTTGTGGTCAGACAGGCTGGTGTGTTTCTTCTATGTGGCCTTTGATGCTTCTCAGCTAGATGGCCGCTTGTTTGTCTTCAAGCCTTTCAGACCCCATCAGCTTTCTTCACCACGCTTGCTTATGTTCACAGGAGACTAAAGCAAGTATATTACTGAGGGAACATCTCTGCAGCCATCCAATGATCCTAGAGATAGGTTTAAATATGTTTTATTTAGAATAACCTGTATGAACTGCCACTTGAATAGCAATGCTTTTTTTACCTACTCTAATATGCCTGTACTCATCTCTGAGGAGTTGGCCTCCTTCTATATTCTCTGTGATCCATGTTTTCCTGGATGTCCACTGTGTTTCTCCCATGCTGCTTACACGGATTCATCTTTTGCCTGTCCATCGTTTACATATCCTTGATGTTTGTGACATGCTTTGTGTTTCTCAGAGATGCGATATCGATAATAATTAGTAGTTGTTAATACTGTTTTATTTAGGTGATTTTTGATGCGGCATTGGTAATCCTCTTTGCTGTTGTCCTCCTCTTTAGGCTTCTGTTAGCGCCACAGCCACGCCGCCAGTGTCTACCCCTGTCACAGGACACAAGAGAATGGTCATCCCAAACCAGCCGCCTCTGACAGCAACCAAGAAGTCAACTTTGAAACCACAGCCCGCACCCCAGGCTGGACCCATCCCAGTGGCGCCAATTGGAACACTCAAGCCCCAGCCTCAGCCAGTGCCAGCTTCCTATACCACGGCGTCCACCCCTTCAAGGCCTACCTTCAATGTGCAAGTCAAGTCAGCTCAGCCCAGCCCTCATTACCTGCCTGCCCCTTCATCAGGACAATTTTATGGCCCAGGGCCCCACGCCTACAGCACGCAGCCAATGCCAGTGTCTGGGCAGGGCCCCCCTCCTCCAACCCGCGGGGGCATGGATTATGCATATATTCCACCACCCGGTCTTCAGCCTGATGCTGGGTATGGATATAACCCCAACCAACCACGCTATTATGATGGCTACTACCCAGGAGGGCCTGGCTATGGGGGCCGAAATGATTCTGATCCTCCCTATGGTCAACAAGGTCACCAAAATACATGGAAACGGGAGCCAGGGTATGCTCCTCTCGGGGCAGGCAGCCAGAATCCTCCTGGTATATATCCAGTCACTGGTCCCAAGAAGACCTATATCACGGATCCTGTTCCAGCTCCTTGTGCGCCGCCTCTGCCGCCGCAGCCGAAGGTAGGAACCCCATTGATGTTATAATGGAGTTAAGGAGTGCTGACCTACCCTACCTTTCTCAGAAAGCAGAGCCTAAAGTGCAAGTCTCTGTGGTGTATGCTCATCTTTCTTCAGGGAGTACAATCCCACGGGAGCTTGAGCGAATCAAGAAAGATCCTACATGCCGACAGTCCGGCTACTGTGTAGCATCAAGTGCAATCCACTACAAAATCTTGAGGAGCATTTCTAAAATGATAGCTGAATTTTGGCATCTCAGGACAATCTGTTCAGAGGAGGGAAGTTCCAATAATGATGCGCCAGCTCCTCTCCTCCTCTGGGCCAACATTTCCTTCTTTGGGGCATCGCCTTCCTTGCACTTCCAGGTAGCACTCGCATGGGCCCAAAAGAGTCTGTAGAGGTGCATGCTCCTAGACTTTTGTGACTACCCAGAGAGGGAGGTGGGTGGTTTGCAAAAACCGTCTGCGGTGAGTGACTCTCAGGGTATAGCCATGTGGACACCGTTGAGACCCAAGCATAATTGGTGCTTCAGTGGCTTCTGGAGCAGAATATCCCAAGGCCTAGGAGACCATTGGGATTTAAGAAGTCAGAGGGAATCCAGGCATTTGGGACCCAGCGGTGAAATGAGACTTCTCTGTTACCCTTGTCCCTGACACTGATCGTAGAGGAAGATGCTTTTAAAGGTCCTTTAAGAGTGGTAGTTTTCCTTTTAGCTGTTTCTTTTAAGTACCAATGCTTACCTTTTAAGGCAACACTGTGTTACTACCCCCTGTGGACTGATAACATCTGACATAGACCGGCTTCCTAAGATTTGTGTGCATCCGTCTTAAAACCCACACGTCATTTGTAACTCAGCCTGGCAAAACAAGTCTAGAAGAGAACTTTGAGGGGACGCAGTGGGAAACTGAGCCCGTTCCAAGCTGTTGTGCTGAAACAGCGTCCTTCCTTCTTTTCTCTCAGAGCTTTGAAGAATAAAAAAGTAAGATCCCTTAACTGCCAGCAGCTGAATGGCAATTATGGAGAGTGTCTGGGCTCAAGGTGGTTGGTGTTAGGGGCCCTTGAGTTGGTTCCAACTCAAGGCAAACCCCAACAGGGGCAATTTAAGGGGTCTTTAGGGGAACAGATTGCCAAGACTTGTATCTGCGCAGCCATGGGGCATATTCCAATTAGCGATCTTGACGTGCATAGATGAGTGCTTAGCCTCTAGACCCCCAGCACGCCCTGCATAGAAGGTTAGACTACACAAAGGGGCTTCAAAAAGTTGGTGGGGGGAAAAATGGAACAAAAAGATCATGGAAATGATCCATGAACTTTTGGGAACCTTTCTATAATTACATTTAGATGCACAAGCAAAACCAAACTCCCTGCCATCAAGCCGATCCCATTTCATAGTGACCCTATAGGGCAGAGACTGCACCTTTTTGTGAGATGAGAAAGCCCCTTCTTTCTCCCTGCAAGTAGCTGGTGGTTTCAAACTGTTGACCTCGTAGTTAGTAAGGACACAAGAGAATGGCTACATAGCTAGATATAGAATTTTTTAAAATACTTTACACATTTAAGATGCTCAGTTTCTACATAGATACGCACATGTTCAATATTATAATGAACTTTTTCAGGTCTTTGTTGTCTCAGGAGAGGGTCTAAAGCACTGTTTTCTCATGAAAGCATCTGCCCTTTCATTGGTGACATCAGGGCGTTTACATCCCTTGGAGAACGTCTTGTTTTCCTTCCCAAGGAGCGGGGCCTGGAGGAGGCCTCTCTCTAGAGGACACTCCCAACCTCTTGAGCGTCCGTGATATGAAATTGACTCAGTCATGACCTTTTCCCCCAGAGCAATGTAAGGATTCCAGTGCAATTCTAATAGAAGCATTATAGCAATTTTGCAACATTATTCTTGGGAGACTTGTGTTTAAGATCACTTTAAGAAAAGTAGTAAGATTAAACTTTCCTGTGTTTTCAATACAGCTTGTGACAGATAGCCAGGCTGGGTAGCCTTGTGCCTTGTTTAGCATCAGAAACGATTAGTATCAGTCTTCCTTGGGCCCCTGGGTACCCTGTTTTTGAACATAGTATTCTTGAGCTTTTATCTCATTTGGGTCCGACTACAACAAATTCCCATAGAGCATATTAAAATATAAATAAAAATTTACCTTGTAACATGCACCACCAACATTTAAGCTCAAATAGGTTGATCATTTCGCCCTGGATGGTACAACTTTACTAACAGGGGGATGGAGTGATGCTCCAGAGGAAAAGACCTGAATTATGTAAGGGAACTTTCACCCCACCTGGGAATCAGACCCAGGAGATAGTAGAAGTATATCAGTCTGGACTTCTTAGTCCGGTGAGCAGGGCTAGTCAGTCTTAAAGTCATGGGCACTGTAGACAGCCCCTGTTCAATATTCAGAACCAATCCAGTGGAACAGGAAAACTAATCTGCACCCACTACGAGACCTGGACCAAAGGTGTTTGGTGGAGACACATGACTATCTTTTGGCCCCGTCCTTACCAACCTACTGAGGGCAAGGGGCTGGGTGTTTTATTAACCACTTACCAGAAAGCATGAGACTTTATTTTGCCTTTTTAAAGTGATTAAGGCAATTGTCTAAGATGATCTACTACTTTATTCCAGATCTGAGGATATTAGTGGTTTCCAGGCCATTTTTAAAGCATGTGGATGATCTGTTTTCCAACAGTATCTTGTGTTTTAACGTCATTTTCAGTTGTGCATTTTAGAAATGATGTTGAAATTTTTGCTTCCTTGTTAAGGGGAAGGCTTGGAGGCTGATAGTTAGCCACCCATCTATGTATCCGGAGCACAGAGGTTCCTGAAGCCATAGCTCTATCCTGCCTGTGTTGTGGGACTTAGATTGATGATGCTTGGGGGCAAGGAGCTCTCTCTCAGGTCATCTTTGAGCCAGAAGACTGCTGTCTATTCAACTACACCTGTGCACAGAGCACCTCATTGTCTCGGTATTGACTGCTTGGCTGACTACTGGTTTGGAAAATAAGCTCCTAATGCTAATCCCAGTTCCTCTCTCGGGATTCCCCAGTTAACTTGTGGAAGGCTTCACGCTTCTTTATGTCCTGCTTCCCACCACAGTGAGTGGAATGTCATTTTAACTAATTAATTAATGATTGCAAAGGGCTTGGACATTTCCAAGGACTGAATATTTGCCAAGCAAGGACAATTCTACGTTTGTGCTGGCTTTTATTGATCTCAACATATTTAGTGTTTGATGGGAAACTTACCTCTGTGCCTTAAAATCATGATCTTTTATTACATTGAGTGTTTCTGATGAATTTGACAATGGACCCAGTCAGTACACTTTTTAAATATCTTTCATATATTTGTGATAAGCTGCTTTCGTTTACATCAGAGTGCAGTATGAAAGAAGAAAGAGAAAGAAGAGGGAGGAAACACCAGAAAAGGAAGATAAAAATCAAACCTGCAAACTTTAGCCAAACACCACATCTATGTCCCCCAAATGCACTGAGTCGTGAGGGTGTATCCTACAGTCGATCGTATGTTTTCTCTACCATCTGAGCTGATGATACATCAAGGAGCACCGTGATACAGGAGGTCTTTATAAGGGATTTCTTCTCACTGGAAATCCTTTTCAAGGTGCCGTGGAATATTTTCTCTTTGCTGTTTAAAAGAGATTACAAATTCATAAAAAGCACTAGATAGAGGACACCTCACCTCAGCTGGGGTCAGTTTCTCAAGATGGGGGCCGAGAAAGAAGACCATACAGTTCCTGCCTTACAACATCGTGCTAAGGTTACCCCAAATCAACAGACACCTCCTACCAAAGTGCTCAGCGAACCCTACTTGAAATCCAAGTCACGGTGTGACGAAGGGACATGTTTGTCTCAGAGAAGGCAATGACACTTCAGTTGGTGGGCAAACCAGGTAAAGTAAACTTTCATCAGCAAAAAATGCTTGACAGTGTTTATATAGAACCCTAGGGGCGCCTAGTACTGTGTTCCTACTTGAAAAGCTTTGACCTAGAGTTTGTCCAGCCCTTGCGGGTCCAGGCCATGTGCCATAGACTGGACATACAGCATCTTTTGGAGGCACACAACATCCTTCCTAGGCGATGCCAGAAGGATTCAGTGTGGAAACCCTACTAAGTGAACTGGCCTTTACTTCCATCTCATCTGCAGCAGATTTAAGGACCTGACATAGCCCTTGAACTTAAGGCTGAAATACCCTAGTGTGAGAAGAAGTGGATTACTGTTATCCCAAGGTTAAGGAGCTGGTGAGCACTGGATCTACTGCTTTGAGGGTGCCTAATAAATGGTGGCCCAGCCTACCATCTATTACTATTTTAATGCCCTCCTTGCTTTCTGACGGCATGTATTAGCCTGGTCGGCATGGTTCTGCCTTTGTTAACGAGTGTTATTAAAAAGTTTGCCCTATCACCAATCCTCATTTCTTGTATAAATAATGGATAGTCCCTTAAAGGCTTAATCTGTATAAGTCAAAAATTCATGTACTGCAGCCTGAAGCCTGCCTATACTTGTGTAATTTCTTTTCACAACAGTGTTTGAAATTCTAATACCATTGGCCAAATTAATGACACAGTCTTTAGAATTACCTTATGCCCCAGAGAGATGATATATAATGTTCTCTATCATAATATGATAGTGACATAAATGATAGATGTACGTAAATAGAGATGCATGGCTCCTGTTTGTGTTTTGTATGATTTTCTAGATATGAAATCCAGGAGAGGTAACGCTATGTGAAAGCGTAGCAGTATGAAGCCGCCAGCAGCTTAGCGGGAGAAAGAC
>NW_022111307.1:3256109-3257490 GCF_000313985.2 Echinops telfairi | reverse complement strand
ATATGAGTTTCTGTGGATTTGTTTCTCTAGTTTACCCAGACTAACACACCATGTCAGTACCCTCTTCTTTATCAGAAAACCCAACTGATGGTCGCCGCACCCGTGCACACCCAATCTGTTACAATGCCAGTTTACTCAGTTACTGTTGAGTCAGCTCTGACTCATGATGGCCACATATGTGACACAGTAGAATTGTTCTCCATAGGATTTTCATGGGCTGGTTTTCTCCAAGTATATCTCCAGGCCTTTCTTTCAAGGTACTTCTGTGTAGATTCCGAGCTCTGGCTATTGAGTTAGCAGCATGAGATGGTAATACTTAGCACTACCCAAGGACTGTGTGATCCAGTCAAACCCCATTAAAATTTCATCCTATTAATGTAGGCATCTCTCTTCCTTAAACCCACTGGTATGCTATTATATCCTCCTTGTGGACTTTTTGACATTATCACTGTTCTGAACTAAGTATTGTGCCTGTCTTCTACCACCATTGTAGACATGAAACTTGTGCTGTAAGGTACAGATGTGTGAACAGTTCTAAGTCCCATGGAGTGATTGGCATAGCACAAAATACGTTTTTGCTTAATAAAGATGATTGAATGACCCCACTGAGTCTTCTAAAATAAGGAGCCTGACTGGTATTATGGGTGAAGCATTGGGCTACTAAAAGCAAAGTTGGCCACAGAAATCTACAAGTCTATCAGTGAGATAAAGAAGAGGCTGCCTGCTTCTGTCTCAGAAACCCCATGGAGCAGTTCTGCAGCGTCTTGTAAATTAGCTATAAGTAAAATGTGTTCCATAGAAGTGAGTCTGGTTTTTGATATTTGGTACCACAGTTGCCTAAACTAACCAAACTCTCAGTAGTTCAAACCCACCAGCTGCTCCACAAGAGAAAGACGAGGCAGTGTCTAAATCCATGAAGATTTACTACCTGGGAAACCCCGTGGAATAGTTCTACTCTGCCCTCCAGGGGCCCTATCAGTTGGATCGACAGAATGGCAATGGATTTTTAATTCCCTCTTAAAATAAAGGAATAATGTTGCTTAACGTGTGACAGGTTGTTTAAAACAAAAATCCAAAATGTGCCAAACTTGCTCAGGTGATGTTAATCCCACAGGCAGCTTCATAGCAGCAGTTCTATAGACACAGCAGCCTCAGACCAAGTAGCTTTTCAGGTTCACTCTCCTCTGATAGTTTATGTTCCACCTGCAATTCTTGTGTACAATAAATGTTTAGGGGTGGGTTTTTTTTTCTTTTAGCTCCTGATGAATGCCAGGAACTTTGTTGATTGGTATTCTTTAAGCAAGTGTTTGATGTTTCATTCACATACACTAAAATCTGCCCATTGTAAGTTCATAAAGCCCCAAACTATGACACATGTATG
>NW_022111307.1:3249513-3254987 GCF_000313985.2 Echinops telfairi | reverse complement strand
TAATCATTTTACATTCATACAAAACCTTGTGCTATGAGTTAAGTGCAGGTCTGCAGACCCGATCGTGGTTTTGCAGTCAACAATTCAGGTCATTCCTGCAGTCTCTTCGATGCAGCATCGCCTAGCCTGCTGCTGTGTTTTCTGTTCCATTCTCCTCTCCTTCCCAGTGCTCTGAAGTTTGTCCTCAGGTGGATGCTTCCCTTTTGAGCATAAATTGGTAATTATTCTAACACCTGTATGAGTTCAGTTCCAGACCTGAAGGGTGACAAGGGACCCCCAAGACGACAGGGGTTCCTCCAGTCTCGCTCTGGCCAGTCCGCCTGGTCTCCTGGTGATGTTGACTTCTGTCCCCCCCTTTTCGCTCATTCTACCTAGGACCTTCTCCTCACATTCATAGTTTGTGTATGGTGGCAGAGAAGGGTCAGAATTATTTCTCTTCTTCCATCAAGTTGTCTTGCTATGGTTTTCCATGTAATTCCCTAGGCCCTTTGTGTGAGAAATCTGCTGGTCGTGTGTCTACTTCAGCGTTCTCTGTTCCCATCCACTGACGGATAGATCTGTCTCAGGTCCAGAGCGAGCTGTCTTGATCTGCTCTGTATGGTGCCCTTGAACTCAGGCATTGTAAGTTGTCTATCTTAGTTTTTATTTTTCAAAAAGCATTGTGGCTATTATACTGGATCCTTTCTCAGTCCCATATGAATGTTAAATTTGTGTGTCCATTCCTACAAGATATCCTGCTATGATTTTGATTGAAATGGCATTGAATCAGTAGGTCAATTTGAAACGAGTAGGTATATCAATATGGAATCTTTTTATCTACGACGGTGGTATATCTCTTCACACAATTTGCTTTTCAGTAATTTTTCTCAACAATGAGTTGTGGATTGAACACATATCTAATCAAACTAATCCTGACGCATTCCATCCTTGTAGGTGATATTATAAATGATGGGGTTTTTTTTTAGGTTTTTCATTCTAATATATAGAAATACTATTGGTGTTTGTGTTGTCCTTCGTAGTTTTTCAACATGATCATTTTTTTTCTGTGAATCCATTGTTACCACAGTTATTGATTTTCTTTGAAGGAAGAGTGCTTTCCGCTTCCTATGTTTGTAAGCCATGCTTCCTTCCCGAAGAACCAATTTCCTATAAATTTGAAGAATACGAATTAGTTGGGTCAGGGTCGGGGGTGCGTGAGGTGAGAAGACTGTTACTCCCTACTTCGTTGCACTAGAACTTTGAAAGTCGCCATGCTGCTGCTGCTGTTTCTGCTCTTCTCTCTTCGGTACCAGTGAGTCCGATCCAAGTCGTAGTGGCCTTATGCACAACAGAAACCACGGCCCGGTCCTGTGCCAACTTCACAATTGTTCCTGTGCCTGAGCCCATTGTGGCAGCCCCATGTCAATCCATCTTGGTGAGGGCCTTCCTCTTTTTTGCTGTCCCTTTCTTTACCCAGCATGATGTTCTTCTCCAGGGACCGGTCTCTCCTGGCAACATGTCCAAAGAATGTCAGATGAAATCTCACCATGCTTATCTCCCCTGAACCCCCTGGCCATACTTCCTGCAAGACAGATTGATTTGTCCTTTGAATAGCCCCTGATAATGCTTAGAAGAGATTGACAGAATAATTAAGTCATAATCCCTTAAATTACAGATGAGAAAACTGAGCCCTGAAAAGTCACATTGATTTCACAGACTGTATTTTGTCAGCAGCAGATCTGAGTTGGATGCTTGTTTTTCTTTCTGTAGCACAGGGCGTCTCTGCATTGAGTGAACAGTTTACCCGCTGGCTTTTGGACAGGAAAGTTAGAAGGAGAGACCTTTTAGAGGTACCGCCAGTAGTACCTATTACTAAAAGAAGCTCAACTCCCCAGCCTTAGACGGCCCCTGTCAGTTTTTGAAGACCTCTTAATATAAAATGGTGTTTCTAGCCTGGGTTCTTTGTTCTCTACTTCAATTTCCTCTGTGGGACAACTTTTTCCCAGAAGCTATGATTTTGACATGGGGCATAATTTTTACCCTTCCTGAACTGCTTCTTAGTCCAAAGTTTAAATGTTATCAGGATGCCTGCCTAGCACCGTGAGAACCCTCTCTGCATATCATTTATTTATTTTACTCATATAGCTTTATCTTAAGTTTGGTTTTTTGAAAATGTGTCAGTCATTTTTAAATGACTGGTTCCTTATCTTTCTGGAAAAAAGAAACCGTAAGCCATTTCAACCACTCATTGTGGCAATATGAACTACTTATTTGCCTGTAGAGTATGAGAGCACTCCTATTAACTTATCAGTGTTTGGGCTTTGTTTCCTTTTGTTTATTTCAATTCTATAGCAAAACTACGACCGAATCTCATTTCCTTCTTGGCCAGCTGCAAACAGCCACACTGTCCTGTTTCATGGGAGACTCTGTAGTTATTATCTAGCATGACCATTATTGATGTTACCACTGGTGAATACCTAAGCTTTGAAAGGTTTGAGGAATAAGAAGTCCCCCTAGCTCAATACTCAACGTGTCATTGTCCGAGAAAATGTTACTTATTATTTTAATTCTCTGATTTTTCTGGAACCTGGAAAACCCAGCTTGTCAAAACACTTTGGCTCTTCCTACTGTGTTCTGAAGAGTCAATTCCAAGTCACAGCCAACACGGGCATCCTGGCTTGCAGGCCTCGCCGAAGCTGGTCTCTTTGGGAGCCGTGGTGGGCTGACCCACCAGCCTTGCCGTTAGCAGCTGAGTGCTTCACCGGTGCACAACCAGGGCTGGTCCCTGGGACACTGCTAGCAAATAATGTTGTGTGCGTCCTGTTTCGTCGCCGCAGCTTGGTGCATGTTTTTCAGAAAACTCAGCTTGGTTTATTTGAAAGTTTCCCTACTTGCCATATCCAAATACGTGGTGATGGCATGTAACATTTTTATGATCCCTTATAACATTTACCAAACGCTTTCTGTGTAAGGGGAAAACATTAAGTTAACATACCCAGAGAAACTTGATTCCTCCTTAATATACTATGATGAGATTCTGAGTATTCTGAAGGTTTAAAACCTGTTCTCAAAGTTGAAAGCCCCTGAGATAAGTAATTATTTCTATATGTAATGCCTTCATGTGTACAATGGCTCATTTAGCCCTCTCAAAAGCTGTGTGAGTAAGAGACTACTCATTAAGGACAGGGGGGTGGTGTTACTTGTGCAAGACCACATGTCTTAGGCTCATAGCCATTATACTGTGCTGTTTCTTGGTAAAAGGCAAACCCAAACCCATTGGCATCCAAAAGAAAGTTAAAATTTAAAAATCTCACGGATAGGAAGTAGCCAACTATGAATCAAATGATCTTGAACTAGTTCCGTGTGCTAAGTTGCTCAGGTGTGGTGAGTGGTTCCATGCCAGCAAAGCTTCTTGGGGACTTGTCTCATAGACGACATCACTTAGGAGCCAGTGGACAGAGTAAGTGGTGTGATTGGCGGAGCTCAGGAGAAGGACAACATTGAAATGCAGAGAGAAATGTGCTCTGCGCCCTGAGTGATGTGCCCCGATGTGGGCACCAGGTGAACCGCTCCAAACAAGCAATGACTGTTTGGGGTTTTTGTTTAAAAGAGCAACCTAGCCCCTTCCAACTCCCGCCCCCTCCCCTCCACCACCACACACACACACCGAAACACGAACCAATTGCCAAGTGCCAAGAGTAACATTGTTTTATGCATTTACATGAATAATTTATAACACCCTGAGGAGCTGGTCCGAAAAGGGTGAGGGAAAAGAAAATGTTCAACTTGGCTGTCAGTCCCGGCCTGGAACCCTCATGTTTGGGATCCACTGAACAAAATGGACGATCTGTGTTCTAGTCCTATCTGGGAGGAGACCAAATAAACAAGTAAATAGGCCCCCACTGCTAGTCTTGAGCCCACCAGGGAGAACACTGGGTTGGATTCCTATAGGAGACATGCCAAACCAGCCAGCCCAGGCCAAGTCTATTTGGAAAGCCTTATTTGGGAGAAGTGTCGAAGTGTGATCCTGATCTGGTGAAAAGACCAGGCCTGGGAGCCTTCTGCGGCTGTTCTCGGAGTCCTAGGCCCAGGCTGTTAATGGGAAGTTCCGTACAAGTGTGTGGCTGCTGCTTTTTCACTGTATTTTGTCAATATACCCACATGGACCATATGTATCCAAGGACCTTTTCTTTTATGCATTTACGTGCGTAAACGGTCAGAACTTTTGGTTACAAAGCAAGAATCTCATTTTCTCCCTTGAATGTGAACCAGTTAACAAAGTCAGAAAGCAACCCCAGCAATGAAAATATAACCTCTCTAAAATCTGCAACCCCGTGCCCCTTTGTCACTGAGTCTCTTCTGATACATGGCGACCCCACATGTGTCAAGTGTGTTATGCCTATAATTCAATGAGAAGGAGTCCTAGTGGTGCTGTGGAGTAAACTTAGAACTGCTAACCTCTAGGTCAGGGATTCAAACCCACCAGCTGCTCCTTGGGAGAAAAATGAGGCTGTCTGTTATAATAAAAATATTATAGCTTCAGAAATACTATGTGGTGTAGCTTTGGGAATCTCATGAAAATAACTTGCCACACCTCCTTCTGAAGTGCCATGGAGTAAACTTGAACTGTCGGCATTCCATTTAGTAGCCAAGTGTAAGCCATGTGCTCAAGCCAGGGCCTGCTATGACGCAATAGGTACCCAAAGTTATTTTCCCAATGATGGCGATTTGTAGATTTTTTATTTTTTAGACGATCTCGGATGAATTAAACCTAGGAGATCATCTAACCCATGCATGAAATTAAGACTATCCTAATCTCACAACAGAGTTAGAACTTTAGAACAATTAGTATACCACAAAATTGGAGCTATTGATGGATAATTGTATGTCCACCTAGATTGGCAGTTCATCATTGCCTTTGAATAAATAAGTTAACATTTTAATGCAGCATATTTTGCTATCCATTTGATCCTCAAAAAAAAAACCCACAGTGAGATGGGCAGAGAATGAAGCATTAAGCCCTGTCACAGGATGACACAAGTTCGGGCAGGTTCGGGGAACATTTAGAAAAATATCCACTGCTATCAAATGAACGAACAGATACAGTAGAACAGAGTAAAATTGCTCTGTAGGGTTCTGAGCCTCTAAATCTTTTTCTAATTAATAAAATCATTTTATTAGGGGCTCTTACAGCTCTTATAACAATCCACGCATCACTTGTATCAAACATATGTGTGTATATATTGCCATCATTTTCAAAACATTTTCTTTCTACTTGAGCCCTCTTTTTTCCCCTCCCTCCCCCACCCTCTAACCCTCGTGACCCCTTGATAAATTATAAATCATTATTATTTTTATCCTACATTGTCTGCTATCTGCCTTTGCCCACATTCCCATTGTTCGTCCCCTTGGTGTGTGTGTGTGTGTGTGTGTGTGTTATATGCTTTGATCACTGTAGTTGGTTCCCTGTTTCTCCCCTCCACCCCCACCTTCTC
>NW_022111307.1:3205832-3247909 GCF_000313985.2 Echinops telfairi | reverse complement strand
TTCTCTTCTCTCCTCTCCTCGCCTCTCGCCTCTCCTCTCTACTGTGCTCTCCTCTCCTCTCTCCTCTGCCTGCCTTCTCATCTCTCCTCTCTCCACTCCTCTCTCTTCTCCCCTCTGCTCCCCTCTCTCTGCTCCTCTTCCTCTCCTCTCCCCTCATCTTTCTCCTCTCCTCTCTCATCCTATCTCCTCTCCCCGCTCCTCACTTCTCTCCCCTCTCCTCTCCCCTCTCTCCTCTTGTCTCCTCTTTCCTCTCCCTACCTCTCTCTTCTCTTCTCTCCACCCCCCTCCCGTACCCTCTCCTATTCTCTCCTCTTCCATCCTCTCCTCTCTCCTCTCTGTCCTCTCTCCACTCTCCTGTCTCCTCTCTTCTCCTCTATCCTCCCTCTTTCTCAAAAAAGAAAAAAAAAGAAGAGCATAGAGTCATTTTTGTCTCATGGAGTGGGTGTGGATTTGAACCACTGACCACGTAGTGAGCAGCCCAACAATGAAGCCACTCTGCTATCAGAGGGCTTGCTTTCAGAATACTTACTTGACTGATTTCAGGATAGTTGAGTCATTTTTTTTTCAATTTCGCACACTGTACTTGTACATGTTATAGATAGGATCAATATCCGCAGTCTGTAAAATCAATATTAAAAATATGAAAATTAAAAGATTGTAGCTCCAGACTTTTCAGGTTATAGATTGCCCCTTGTAGTTGTTTAATAATTATATTGAAAAAGAGGAAATTCATTAAACAGAAAATGGAATAAAAGGCTGGCCAGATATCTCCGTTTCTTTCTTTCTTTTTCCAATACATATTCATCTGAGCAGAGTCTGCAGACAGCAACTCCTTGGATGAGAGAGCTGCACATTGCTCAGAGGCCAATAAAGAATCTGATTCAGTGATTTGATTCGATTAACCATTTGGTAGTTGCAACAGTGAAAATGGCGATTTGAGATGAAGACAGTTTGTAAAGAAGTATATTTATAAGGTAAGAATTTCCGATAAAACTGCATTGGCCTTATCTTCTGTGGTTAAGACCACCCACGTGATTAGGGAGATAGTTTATGGGACCTGAAACTTAGAAACTGTTAATTTTGAGATTTCCTTTTCAAAATGAAAATTATGAATAGGAAATTTATTTTTAAGTGAAAATTTATTTTTAAACAGAAAAGTATTTGCAGCACATTCATTACACATTATTTGAAAAACTGCAAACTTCAAAAATCACAAAATCTAGAACAATAACCTTTTTACCTAATATCTGATGACCTTCTCTTATATTTTGTGGCTTTGTGCTCATTCCTACCTTGATTCAAATAGTAGTGGCCTCTACACACAACCTAAACATCTCATTATATCCAACTAAAGGAATCCCTGGGTTGTGCAAGGGTTAAACTACTAGTAGAACAAGTGCAGTTTGAAACTTCCAAACGTGTCTTGGAAGACAATCCTGTCATCTGAGGTCATAACTTGAAAACCGCCTGGCATCGTTCGTCCTGCACACTTGAGTCACCATGAGTTGGGCTCAATGGTACCTAACAACGCACACTCTACTAAGTGTATGCCCAACTCAATTTCTTCTGGCCGAATCTCCAAAAGTTCTCTGATTCTTCCATCCCTGCCCACATAAGCAGATGACAGATGACAGAGGAGAGGTAGGGTTAAACATTCTAGATCTTAGGAGAAGCCACTATAAGTGAGGAGCCCTGGTGCTTCATTCCCTCCATTGTCAATCTATGGCTGTTTCCTCTCTTCCTCTACCTCTGTCTCCCGAAATCATTTTATTTAGTGTACACTGTATTCCAGAAAACACAGCCAAAAGGGAGAAACCACACATGAGAATGTCGACCACACAGGGCAGAAGGAGTTGGATCACTAGAAGCAGTTAAAGATAACTTTGTTCGAGATTTGGGTGATTTAGGGATAATTTTCGGTGGAAGGACCTTGGAGGTTTGAAGGACCTTATCTGCAAATGGCATTCGATCTGGCCCAAGTGACAGCTAGGATGGAGATTGGGAAGACTTAAGGATGTCCAAAAGCATTCCAAAAGATTGGAATGATTGCATGTTTACAAGGTTTATTCTATACCTGCGGTAGTAGATGTTTTCTTTAATTTCTTGGCCAGGCGAAAGACAAAACAGAAGAAATAAAGAAAATAACGTGGTTTGGGGGAATGTCTTTCAGAGTTTGGTGCCTCTTTTAGGGCTCTAGGGTCAGTCGGACCATCTTAGCACTTCACAATTCTGAGAACCTGTATTTCTATGGCAAAATTTGAGAACATTAAACCTGCAGCTTTACTCACGTCATCAGATGTCACCTTAAAGCCACCCTTTCACTAAGACTCTGTTTCCATCAAATTTAGTCTTCAACGCTTTGTGCTCTCCATGGATGCTCTGAGAGCCCCAGTGATGAAAGCACCGAGCTGCGACCCGGCATCTGGATGGTTCAAACCCACCAGCTGCTCTGAAGGACAAAGATCACGATAATCTGCTTTCACAAGGATGTACAGTCTCTGAACCCCTGTGGAGCATTTCTACTCTGTCCTTGAGAATTGATACCCCAAAGATCAAACTCACTGCCTTCCAGTCAATGCTGGCTCCTAGCGACTTTATAGGACAGGGTAGGATGGTCCTTGTGAGTTTCCTAGACTAATTGCTTATGGCCAGGTCTGTCTCTAGAGAAGCTGCTGGTTTGGAACTGCTGACCTTGTGGATTGCAGCCCAATGAGTAACCATTCTGCCACCAGAGCTCCCTTTCAAGTTGACCGACATCTGAATTGACTTGCTGGCCAAGGGTTTGTGTTTGGTTTTGATGCTGTCGTGGCTGTAGTGAGCAGCACCACGGTGAAGCTGCTAACTGTTAGCTCAGCGGTTCTAACTCGCCAGCCACTTAAGGGATGGATGGAAAGACTTGTTGATAGACTTCCATACAGCTTAGCCTAGAAACCCCATGTGACAGTTCTAGTCTGTTAGATAATGTCACGATGAAGCGAAATGGTCTGAAGACAAAATTCTTTTTATGTTGGATGTTTTATGGAGCATTTTTTCTTTTTCTTTTCTCTCTAGCCCTCAACTCTCCCCCAGATTTAGATTTTACTTTTACTCTTCTTTCCTTTCTTTTCTTTTTTTAAGATTGTACTTTTCTTGTCTTGTTTCTCACTCTTCATTTGTCCTTGGTTTTTTTTTGTCTGTTTGGTTGGTTGGTTCTGGAAGTCTCCTCATGCCCATACAAGAGAGTCCAGGCATGGTATTTTCTGGGTTTTCGTTAGCATGAGGGGAAGAGTGCCTAATGGGTAAGGAGCCTGGGACAAGAGGTTCACCCAGCCACTACCCAGTGGGCACTGGCAGCAGAGCCCAAGTTGGCAGTGGAAATATGTCAGTGCTCGCTCATGGCCTGATCCTGCCATGGCACATAAGTCTACTGGTTATTTTAATCTGTGAAAGAGGGATGTTGTCGCCATCTGAATGGGTCGTGAGCCCATTGAAGGCAGGGAACTACATCTTATTGACAATTGATAGCCAAATACAAACTATCTGATGACTGTTCTTGCAGTAAATGTAAATGTATCGATTATGCTGTGGCTTCCCTGCGGGTTTTTACTGTAATTTGAGGAATAAAGGTAACAGTGACACATTGCCGACAATCAGATGATTAAGACTTAATGGTGGCAGATAGCAGTTTGGTGGGCACTGGTATAATGCTCCCGGGAACAGCGGCTCTCTGCTGCGTGTTCAGGAGTACGAACAGGAATGCCCAGACAAAGCTCGGCTTGTAGTGAATGATTATTTTTATCTTCAACACATTTAAGTCCCACATAATTTCATGTGCTATGATGATCTTTCCCAAATAACTAATTCTAGTGGCCTGGGTATATTAAAATAAGATAAAATCGGATGGGGTTAGTAAGGGAAAGTATGCCAACCCAAAGAATCCATCACTCTGCTGACAAACGGCAGGTAATCTGGTCACAATATTTACAAGTAAAATGACAGGGAGATAATTTAAAAATATATCGGTATAACATTCCTACTCGCTTTTTGTCACCGGAATATCTTTGACTGATGCCTCTTCAGTATGTTATGTAACGTAATATGGTGTTCTTGCCTTTTACTCTCTTGGTTTTTGTTCAGGGAATTAATTTGAAGGCTTCAAACTTTCCGGTCTCCTTTTTTTTTGCTTTGTTCCAGAACAGTTTATTCTGCCTGCCATCGAACTATCCGATAAGCGGCGCAGACCCATACTGCCGACTTCAGTCAGTTTCATGGTTCGGTGTGTGGGGGATAGATAGATGCAAGCGGCTGAATGAAATGAGTCCATAGAAGGTGCAGTTACATAAACTAGGGTACAAAGGAAGTGCCCAGACCACTCGGGTCCCCAGATTCTGGAATCACTGCTTGCTTCCTTTGATTTCTTTTCTCAGACAGATGCGTGACCACCCAGATATTTTCTTTGTTGAACAAGCTTTTGTAGTAGAGGGGGACTTGAGTCGAGTCTGGTCAGGACCCTTATTTTCGACTGCTGTTCCAGAGACATTCAGTGAGTACTTACTGTGCTTCAGGCCCTGGCCCCGGTGTTGCACATAGAAAAGGAGCTACAGACCCTGTTTTCAAAGGTTTCAGTGGGAATGGATGAGGCCTAGAATCATTAGTTCAAGACTCTTACAAAACCACACCAAACCAAACAAACCCACTGCCATGGGGTCCAATCTTTACAGGACCAGATAGCCTCATCTCTCTCCTGCAGACTTGCTGGTGGGTTTGAACCATCGACCTTGAAGTTAGAAGCCCAAGGCTTCCCTTTATGCGCCTCCAGCCTTCTGAAAGTCCCTAATTGGTGTGGAGAATAGATTAGATACTATGAACCGAGCACTAGCTCACCATCTTGGTCTGCATCTACCCACCCACTCTTACTTCCGTAACTCAGGATTTAGTAGAGAAGTTACAGCTAGGTTCACATAGTTGTGTTCCTGGGTGTTAGACTCGTGGGCTCCACAATCACCTGTATGCCTTTCTCTGTGTGCTGTGTCAAGAGCATGAGGGCAGTGGTAGTTCATTGCCAGGAGAACGCTCCTGTGGGACACCAGGGTTTGATTCCTGGCCAGCGGACCGACCGCAGGAGCAGCTACCACCCAGGTGCCAGGGGGATTTGCTTGTGGTCTTGATCCTAAACCCATTTCATCAGACTTGACAGACGAAGACCAAGAAGAAAAACTTGGCAACTCACTTCTGATTACCAGCAATTGAACATCATGTACTTCGCTATGATCTGTGAGTTGGAGCTTGACAATAATCAGGGCACATCAATGCTATAGACCCCTGGAAGAAGCAAAGCTCGAGTACTGACGTCTTCAGCTGTCATAAGGCTTTACTGTCTTGTATGAGTTCCGAGAACGGTTCTGTTTTGTGATAACGCTTCTTGGGTAAGGTGACCAGATGTCCCGCTTTTGGCGAGACAGTCCCAATTTTTGGTTTTTTTAAAAAGTGCCGATTTTTGGAAAGAATGCAGGACAAGCTAGAGAACGGTCTATTTGGTCCACATAGGCCAAAATTTTAATCAAGAACCCCTCCCTTCCCCCGTCAACAGTGTCCCGCTTTAAATCTGGTCACCTTATCCTTGGGGCATCCGTCGGAACAGTTGTAAGAGCTTAAAGTTGGAATTAGGCAAACACTGACTATTTGAATGAGCCTCTAAACTCCTTTCATTTTAATTGTGGAACATCGGATCTTGCAAGACAGTTTGTTCTCAAGAGGTTACCAGTACGTTTGGTTCTAGTACCCCGACGAACACTGTGCAAACAGGCTTTGTCAGATTATTTTGACATGCTCAGACAGGGCGTTCTGGGCATGTGAGAGTTGCGGGTGTGTGCGTGAGCGAAACACAGGCAACTGTCTCGGAATCTCTCAAGGGTGCTATTCGTGTGATGAGTGGGCACGATGTGGGTATTGTCTCTGTAAATCAGCATACCCCCTGCCATTTCTGATGATCCAAATCTAGAAGCCCTCTTCTTTTTTAGAATTTGATGAGATGAAAATGAGACTGTATCTTGGGAGCTGTGCTTCCATTGGAGTCATACACATTTACTTCTCAACTTGGCATCTCCCAATTGGGACACAAAGTACTCAGTAAATGTTTGAGAAGCCGATTCTAACACCGGATTCAGAGGGAGCGAATGCCCGTAATGAGGTGCTAGGGAAGAAAGGAAAGAACCAGGCCGATGCAGGTCTCCTGGGCTCTAGTTCCAGTTTATAATCCCTAAGCGATATAAGATGACTCATCTCTCACTTTTCTTCAATTCTATAAATCAAAGTGTTGGGATAATTTTTAAAGGACCTAAATAGCAATTGTACAATTCTGCTTGACATGATTGAACTATGGGATGATTTTATATATATAGATTTTTAAAATATGTTAAATATATTTGGACCCTAAAAATCAATAAAAGGACCTAACACCCCACACCACTACTGATCTGTCAGCTTACTGTACTGTGGTAGCTTGTGTGCAGATGTGCCTTTGGAAGATATGCCGTTGACATTTCAAATATTAGTAGGGTCACCCCGAGTGGAAAGATCATCAGTTTCAATTCGTAAGGACCCTCTGTGTAACAGGATGAAATACTGCCATTTTTCCAGCTACTGTGCCAATCCTTTGCTTTGAAGGTCTTCCTCTTATTTTATTTACCTCCTGCTTTAACAAATGTGATGTATTTCTCTAGAGACTGCCCACCCACCCATCTCCACCAATAACATGTCCAAAATATGTGAGAAATGTCCACCCCTTGTTTCTATGGGAAATTCTTGCTATAATTCTCCCAAGACAGATTTATACTTCTGACAGTAAAGTTAATATTTTCATCAACACCTAATTCAGAGACATCAATTCTTCATCAGAGGAATAGACATGAGGTGCTTGATCATATCACAGCTCACGTTTGCTTTTGAACACCGTAAAGAACTATTTTACAGGAGGTTTGCTCAATGCACTACACTGTTTGATCTCTGGACTGCTGCTTCCATGGGCATGGATTATGGATCCAAGTGAAATGGAATCCTTGACATCTCCAAACTTTTCTCCACTTATCGTGATGTTGCTTATTGGTCCACTTATGGGGATTCCTGTTTTCTTTATGTTGAGGTGGAATCCATATAGATGTCTGTAGTGTTGGATTTTCATCAGTGAGTACTTCACGTCCTCCTGGCTTTTAACAAGTAAAGTGGTATCATGCATGTATCATCGGTTTTTCATGAGTCTTATTCTAGCCCTCATGCTGCATTCTTCTTCACATAATCCAATTTCTTGGACTATATACTCAGTGCACAGAATGAATAAGGATAATAAGACAGCACAACTCCGACACACAACTGTCCTGGTTTTGAATAGCGCACCATCCCCTTGCAGAGTGCAAATGACTGCCTTTTGGTCTTTGTGTAGGTTTCGCATGAGCACAATTAAATGGAATTTCCATTCTTCACAACTATGCTCTCCATAGTTTGATTCACATAGTTGAATGCGCTTTGATAATCACAAAAACACAAACTTCTTTCTGCTCTTCTGTGCTTTTAGCCAAGATCATTATGATTTCCCTCCTTCTTTGTCTTCCTCTGCATCTGGCTCAAAGTCCTTTCAGCTGCCAGCCAATGTGCTCATGCAACCATTTCTTAAACTATCGTCAGCAAAATTTTACTTATGTGTGATATTAATGATATCGTTTGATAATTTCTCTATTCTCTGGGGTTATCTTTCTTTCCATAAACACAGGCATCAATCTCTTTTAGTCAGTTGGCCAATTAGCCATCTTCCAAATTGCTTTTTCCCAGGGACATGAAAATGACCCAAATAGTGTATGGAATCTACCTACAAATACGAAGTCTATTGAGAACTGCTTCAAGAACCAAGTGAGACAAATTGCTATTGAGCCTGTTGCAACTCCTGGTAAACGCCCGTGTGTCATAAAAGAACTCTCCTTCGTAGAGTGTTCATGGACTCTGACTTCAGCAGTAGGCTCCCGGCTTTTACCACTCCAGGCTTTGAGAACTCCAGTTAGTGGCTAGTTATTAACTCTGTAAACCAAACTTCACGATTAAATCCCATCCCCTCCATGTCTCCAGTATCCAGCACATGTCTGAGCACCAAAGTCATCACATAGTAAATCTTTATGACATGCTTAGAGTGAAATGAGATCCTGAGATCATTGTGACTGGTCCACATTCCCTAAGCACAGTCCTGCATGCAGAAATTCACAACTCATATCAGTCTCTAGGGAAGTAGCTTGTAAGTGTTAGAATCTGTTTTTGAGATAATGTAGTACAAGACCACCTGCTCCACCCAGTGTCTGAGCTAAATCTTTGAAATGAAAGTTGGGTGGCATAACAGATGAAGTGTGGACTAACCTCTAAAGGGTGACAGTGTAAATGATTTGCATGGGTTCACACTTCTGGAGGCAGGTTTGTCATGACCTTATCACCTGTGTCATGGACAAATTCACTTTTTGGTAGCATCACTTAGAAAGGCAGTAACTGACAGCAGCCAAAGGGGAAAGTCCGTCCAAGGCTCCTCTTCATATCTATCTTATATTATATTCATAATATATTGAAAGTCTGAGGGTTTGCTTTGGGGAGGTTGTGCTTGCTGCAATCACACTAGCACACACAGAACTTACTGCCCTGGTATTGTTCCTGAAACAACATCAACAGAGTCTAATACCATCATATCTTCCTTTCAGCCCACTGGAACATAATGTTAAAACGAAAGTGCACACTGTGCCTCATCTCAGTGTGTTCGGAATGAGTAATCTGAAGTTCCTTTATTCTAAAGACCGCCTCTCTCCCGGGAGGGGAGTACATATGCAGTGGGGTTTTCTCAGTAGGTTAAATCTAAAGGAGTGATTAAGACTCCACGTTTCTGATTTGCAGGAAACAGTTTTTGGCATTACCCTTGGATGAGAATAAGTAAAGAGGATAAAGGAAGACTCTCAAATTGCAGACTGTGTGACCTGTTTCTGAATAAACATCATCATATTCCACAGTCAATTATCTCTAAAGTACTGTGTGTTCTCTAGCCAGAGAGGGAGCACAGCGAGACTGTCAGCCAGAAGTGGTTGGAGAAAGGGACACATGCATTGGAGTGCACACGAATCTATTGTTCCCTGAATAATTTTCTACAATTTGCGAGGGGGTAATGGGAAGGATTACACAGTATTTTTAGGTGATTTCAGAAATATCGCCTGGCATTCATAAGTGAGTGAGGCAAACACGGCTTGCAAAACAATATGAGCTATGTTATGTTCAGCCCAGTAATAGGGCTCCCTAATACCAAAGGAAAAACAAGTCATTAGTTACAACTATTGAATGGGAGTGGTCTACTCTGAGCAGCAGGAGAAATAACCCGTTTTATTATGGCCCTGTTATGTGTTTTGCAAAACTCTGTCTTGCCATTAAAATTATTTTCTGCAGCTGCACTACCAGGGTTCATGATCCAAGAGCATAACAATTATTTTTGTTTAGACCATGCTGCGAGAGTAAATAGTACTGGGGGTTCTGTTTGTGCCTTTCTTCTTTCTTTCCCTTTTTCTTCACTTATGAAAAGATCAAAATTGCAGAGAAATATTTGTAGAAGGACGATCTTAACAGCGCCCAAGTCTTGATCAAAATGCTGTTGGCCACAGTGAAGACAGGAACATTACCGTTGCCCCTAGAATCAGGTGAGGCGGTTTGGGTTTGGGGTTTTCTTCTCATTTTGTTTTGTCAAGTTGGCAGCAGAGGAAGGTGTCAGATGGAAGAAGGGCAGACACAGGGCTTATGTTCATTCATATGGGAACTCGGCAGCCTCGGGCACTCAGGGGACATTCGCCCTGTTGTGATTGAAAACCCTTTCTGTGTGGCCTGCGATTTGAATCTGGAGGCCTTTGATCCTGGCCTTTGTCCAGGCTGGTGGCCGGGTGGGGTGGCTCTATCATTCATTCTTCCAAGAAGGCCCTTTACCATCCAAGGCAAACCGCGTGCTTGCTTGTACAGCAATTAAGCTTGATAATTACTGGTGATACTGGCCTCTTACCACTCTTGCCTTCTTATTCATGAGCCTAAAGTAGTAGTATTTTTTTTGAAACTAACATTTCTCCTTTTTTAAGGGAAGAGAGCACCCCCCTCTCACTTTAAATGGTGAGGTTACTACACAACCCCAACAGTGGAGTACCCACCCTACCCCCCTTCTCATGGTGCCAGCACATTCTCACAAATTATTTCTGTTCCCCTTTTAGACACTGGACAGTGACTCATTGTGCCCTGGAAATATTATCACCGTAGTAATTTTCTTGTGTGGCTCGATTTAATGTTAGAGAAATGGATAGTTACAAGTCCAGACCCTATAAAGATGGAGCTAAATATTCTTCCAAAAATAAGATGTTTGGTTAACATTTGGTAGTCAACAACGTTTCAGTAGCCACACACATTGCTGTTCTAAGGAATGGAATAAATGCCCTCATGCACTTTTTAGTAAGGTCTCCTGTAGGGCACTAACCTGTCAAGGTTAAGGATTCGTGGAACAATGGATTCACTGATGACATGATGACGCCTGTAAGGATCATGGAGAATGAGGGAGTAGCATGCTGTGGGTGATGGATGTCATAAAACTGATCGGAGAGTCAAAGTATACCCAACTGTCAAAAAAACTCCCATCATGCAAAATGTGTTCCTTTATTCTGAGGGTGAGAAGAAGGCAACATGAGGGGCCAACCTGGTGTGAGAGAGGCAGTTTAGTCCTTACTGTCTGAGTTTCCTTAGGGTCAAACATCAGTAGAGCCAATATTTGAATATCACTTAGTCTAGGCCAGGCATTTCCAGGAGAGGAAATGTAGTTTCTGTATGGAGGTAGACTGCCACAGCCAGGCTAGAACAGAGACAGAAAAATGCGTGTCTCCAGGTTCATTGCTTTTCTACACTGCTACTTACGTGAAGGCCGGAGCCGTTGATAGTCTAAGACTGTTTCTCCTTTCCCTTTCTTTTGCTACTAGATTCACTAAGTCCTGACCCTGAGGATTCATATCTTCTGGGTGTATCATCTTACCTCTGACTCAAAGGAGAAAATATCAAGTCAGGGAAGACATATTGTCAAACTCAGCATACGCTTTTGTGGCAGTTTCTGATATCTTTAATGGAAATGCAGGACAGAGAATTTTGGATTCCCCCAGAAGAACTAGACTTACTTAAAATCCTTTTTAGATGTGCTATGGGCAGCCTAGATATATCTAAGCAACACCTTTTGGCCTTTATCCATGCTGTTAGATATTCTAGCAGGCTGTAAAACACCTCTAATCTATGCATTTACAAGTAATATTTTTTTGCAGCAAAGGAATTTAATGCATCTTTGCTAAGCAACTTCTCAGTGCCAAGACTTGTGCTTGGGAACATAGAAAGCAATCAGACCCTGTTTGAGGAACTTGCAGTCTATCAGAAGGAACCCATGGCTAACTATCACAAGGAAAAAATAGCATCAAGACAAAGTATAAAATCCTGCATAACTTTCAAAAGGCAGGATAGCTTCTGATTGGGATTTAGAGAATTTTCCATGGAACAAGATAAGCCACATCATCCAATACCTGTAAAGGGTTTCATTGTGAGAGGTCACCTTAAGCCAGGATCGGTGCACTCAATGGCAATAACATTACTATTAGTAATGGAACGACAATGTGGATCCTACCTGCTACTCATCATCTCATGACCTTCCTCGGATAAGAGAGCTTGTTCTGTGTTCTGGAGAAGTTCCTGAAGGAGAAACTATATGATCGGACCCTTAATAAATGGAGACGTTACCTCTCGTAGAGGAGTTGAGCATCTTTGTTTGGAGTAACCACAGGACATGAGAATGTACTTCCAAGTTTGCTACCGAGTCAGGTCTCAGATACATGAGTGATGTTTAGTTCAAGTAAAAGAATCAAAGGCTGTTTGGCTGATAAGATGAATTGGTGTCATTCTACAGAAGGTATTAATTACTAAGAAGTCTGCGCACTGTGGTATACCTCAAGAGAATTATGGGATTATGAGTATAAACACAGAATAGCTTGAATTTGGAAATAAATTTGTCTTTGCAATAGAAGAACCCAAGAATTAGTTCTAACCACAATGTAACAAGCGTATTCTTAATCTTACTGATACACGCTCTAACAAGGCTTCTCTCTCTCTCTCTAAATGTTGCATTATTTAATTGAAGCTTTTAAAGAACATTCTATGATAGTATGTGTGGTTGAGATACTGCGAACGGTATGTCTTTCAACATAGAATGCAAAGAAGAGAGTTTTTGGGGTTTTTTTCCTCCCCCACAACCCCACCCTCCCCTCAGAAGAGAGTTTTATCATTAGAAAAAGATAAAGAGAATCAATAAGTAGGAGAAATAGGCAGCCAGCTCTTTTGAACATTTTCTGTGTTGAAAAGACAATTTAGAGTGAATGTGGCTAGATTTAGGGTATAGAAAAGGCACAGAGGAGAGAAATGATAAGTATAAATTTAGAAATTAAGGAGAAATGAGCTCAACTCTTGACATGGCAATTTATACATTTTGTGACCTTCAGTGAGTTACTGAGTCTCTTCAGCTCCAGTGTTCTTCTTTGCAAAATGGTACAATAACCACTGCCAACAACGGAGGAGAAAATGTATGTAAACACTCAAGTTCTGGCACATATTATATCGCTGGTTAATGGTTATTTCATTATGAGCTTGATAATTCATAATAATGAGATGCTTATTACCTCCAAAGTAGCTTATCTCATTGTTGAGTAGATTGGACTATTATATTCTTCTTGCATTATATCGAAAGATTTCCCCAATTGTTTCTACAGCCCGGTGCTATTTATGAGCGCTATTTTATTTATACGTGAAAATAAGAACTATTTCCCAGAAATGGATCAAATAAGGAAAGGAGGAGGTGAGAGAGGGAGAGGGGAACGGAAGGAAGAGAGAACGAGCAGATGTAGGCCCGGAACGACAGAAGGAGGGAAGGAATGGAGGGAGGGATGGAAGAGTTTGCTTGTCTGCATATCTTTCTTCAGATATGCTGGAGACAAAATCCATTCATTCATGCCCCAGTTGTTTCATGTGGCCAGCCACTGAACAGCTGGTAAGCAATTCTTCATTGTTACAGTTTGAGAACCTTTGAGAACCATCTGTATTCAAGGTAATCCTATCATCCTTTTTAAGAAATATCAGGTTCAAAATCAAATGTTGTTCAGTGGAGTGCACTGAAGTTGTCTTTGGGTGTCTTAGAGTCTGTCCCCACTCACAGGGACCATCGGCACACAGAATGTAGCCCTGCCTGGTCCTGTGCCTCCTTGCAAATGTTGTGTTTGAGTCCATTTGGGGGCCACCATGTTAATCCGGCTCCTTGGGGCTCTGTCTTTTTTGCTGATTCTCTACTTTACCTCTCAGTAACCTGTTGAAAGTACCTGAGACAAAGACTTGGCATCCTCACTTCGTCTTCTTCTCCTTTTTTAAATCATTTTATTCGGGGATCGTACAACTCTTATCACAATCCATCCATCCATCCATTATGTCAAGCACATTTGTACATTTGTTGCCATCATCATTTTCAAAACATTTTCTTTCTACTTGAGCCCGTGGTATCAGCTTCTCATTTCCCCCCATCCTCCCCCACCCTCCTTTCTTCATGAACCCTTGACAATTTATCAATTATTATTTTTTCATGTCTTTCACTGACTGATGTCTCCCTTCACCCACTTTTTTTTGTTGTCCATCCCCCAGGGATGGGGTTATAGGCAGATCATTGTGATCAGTTCCCTCTATCTCCCCCACCTTCCTCTTCCCCTTGCCCTCCTGGTATGGCTACTCTTAATATTGATCCTGAGGGGTTTATCTGTCCTGCATTCCCTATGTTTCCTGCTCTTATCTGTACCCGTGTGCATACTCTGGTCTAGCCAGATTTGCAAGGTAGAATTGGGGTCACGAGAGTGGGGGGTAGGTAGCATTAGAGAACCACAGGGAAGTTGTATGTTTCATCAGTGCTATACTGCACCCTGACTGGCTCGTCTCCTCCTTACCACATCCTCATTTCTAAGGAGCATTCTGGCTATACTTCTTCCAAGACGGATTTGTGGTTCTTCATCTTCTGGCAATCCATGGTATTTTCAGTATTCTACATCTGCACCTTAATTCAAGGACATTGATTCTTCTTCCATCTCCCTTATTCACCATCCAGCTTTTCCATGCGGATGGAGCCATTGAAAAGACTATACCTTGGCTTAGGAGTCCTTCATCCTCAAAGTGAAGTCTTTGCTTTTTAACAATTATTAAACAGGGCTTGGGCAGCAGATTTGCCCAGTGCAATGTATCATTTGATTTCTTGGCTGCCAAGCAAAATGAAAATCCCTGATCACTTTGGTCTTTTCTCTATTGATCATGGTATTATCTTTGGATCCATTTGTGAGAATTATTGTTTTCTTTACATTGAGTTATGTTCCATCCTGAAGGCTTTGATCTTATCAGCAAGGGACGTACTCCTATTTTTTGCCCCCTTATTAGCTGTATTGTAGGACCTTAGGTCTAGCTTCTGTGTCTGGGTTACAGGTCCCTAACAGTTGAATAAGTTCTTAGGAGTGACTTTATGATTATGGAAAATAATAAAGACATATGTAAGACAGCGGGGCATTCTTGCCCCTGTGTCAGGACCAAGAGAGAGGATGTATTTTCCAATGAGTATAAATAATGAGCTTAGAGATCTTTCAAAAGGCATACACATCAAACAGTGGACGTGTAACATAATCAGCAGGTAACATAATAAACAGGCAAAGAAATGACTCAATGTCTTGACCTAGTGCTAGTTGACCTTGAATGCCTCTGAGCCCTCCCCAGGAGACCAATCTATGATCCATATCGGAAGGAGATGTCAGAAGAGGGCTTGCTACATGTACAAATAACCTTCGAGCTTAGTGAACAGCCAAACACAGGAAGAATACAGCTTTCATGGTGACTCCTTTACAATTGCTCCTTCATGGAGGGCTATTGGGGGGTGGGGCTGTCATCACACATTTTCAGCTTGTGAAAACATTTCTATCTCGGACCAATAGAGATTTTTCTCAAAATAGGGCTAGTTTTCCATGGCTGTGGTTGTGAGTGTGGAAATAAGGCCAAATACACTTATCCAAGTCTTCTTTCTAACACACTTCTGAAGCATTAGCATCTTCTCCCCAACCCCTACCCCTACCCCCATCCCCAGTTCGGTTCTTATAACTAAAAGTGACTACGCAGAAATGTATTGAGAAATTCTTCTTTTTCTGGGCAAACATTTGTTATTTGTAAAGAGATAACCTACTTAAGGAGAAGTTTATTGTATACTGCCTTAACTCTGGGAGGCTCAGGAAGTTCCCCTTTGCCCAATTGCCAAATAGCAATTCTTCAAAATAAAACAAAGAAAAAGAATTTGCAGAGCATTTTAAAATGATATAGACCAGAAGTAGGAGTTTGGTTCGATTCAAAACTTCGAAGAAAAAAATTATTATTTTAGGTAAATATTGAATATGGAAAGTATCTATTCACTACTTATTCTTCTCCTGAGACTTGACCTGTATTTCTCCTAAATTTAAACAAATAAATCAACCTAAAAAATATCTGAGTCTCCTTCTGGTTTTCGTATTGTGTGTGGTTTTTCACCTGTGACACAGAAAAAATAATATTTACCTATATCATAGAGTTGCTGTCAAGAAAGAATGGTATTATTGATGTAAGACAATGGGATGGCCGGAAGTAAATTCTTACAGCTCCCATCATGCACCCAAGTGCTGTAGTACAAATCTGCCTCCCTGTCCCATGAGGATTTATCCAAAAGAGTGGCAATGATTTGCCAATCCAACCAGTCATACCTTATCACTACTTTATTTTTTACCTTATCACTATTTTTGTTATAGCCTTTTTTGTACTAATGGAGACTGTGTTCCACACAACCAAACATTGCCCACCCCTGCACCCTCGTCGCAGCCAGTGCTATGTTTCAGCTCATTGTTGTAGTGACTTTGTCAGTTTGTCTCATTGAGGGTTATTTTCTTATTCACTGACTCTCCTTTGCTAAGCATGATGCACGTCTCCTCCCTAAAGTTGTACTAACTGAGGTCATTCTGCAGGTACCAGTGACTGGGCAGGAGTCTTCCAGACGCACTCTGGGTCAATGAGCGGGGGTGGCTGTGTTCACTTAAGGAGTACTTTACAAATAATTTATTATCTACCAAATACTGTAAGCTTATTGGGTGTCCCCTGCATATTTGTGAGGCAGCTATGCTAGGGTTGTTGCTATTTTCATTTGGGTAGTGGAATGCCCAAGCCCCACAGAGGTAAGGAAGCGCTTAGAGGTCAGATTATCTCGTTAGTGGTGTGCTGTACAGACAGGCCTCAAACCACTACTTTCTTGCTGCATTGAGGTGCAGAAATCCCCTCGTGCTCCGTGGAATTGGAGTGTGTTCAGATCTGAAGTGTTCTTAGAACCTGCCTCATCTGGTGCCCAGTTTTGGAGCTGTAGGCCAGTAGTTGTTGAGCTGGTGACAAACCAGAACCTAACCCCACTCCTGCCACGTTGGTGGAGGCTCCGTTGCTCCACTGGAGCGACACAGCTGCTCTTCAGGTGTCAGGACTCAGCTGTCATAGGAACAGAGAGCCTCTTCTTTCTCCTGTGGGCGGGCTGGTGGGTTTGCATCGCCCACCTTGGGGCTAGCAGCCCATCGCACCACTGGGAGAATGAGAAAAGACAAACCATGCACCTGGGATTCATGGTACCCTGGGGATGAATCCCACTGTCATCTCCTGGGCGTTTGCTCCAGGCTGGGTCTCTTTTCCTTCCTGAGCCTTGTTGGAGCTACTGTGTGCCAAGCAGGGTATCGGCACTTATGAAGTTAGGTAACCTACCAACCAACACCTGGTAGAGTGCCTTGCCCATAACAGATGTTAAACTAATAGGTGCACCCTTTTGTTCACTCTGCCTTCCCCTTAGGCCATTGGCATTCCTGGTGGGGACTATTCATGTTGACTCTGGATTTCCTTGTATAAGAGGTTAGGGGTGAGCAGCCCCCCGGGACGGCTCTGGTCCTTTCCTGTGCAGGGCACCGTCTGTCTTGGGATGCTGACAGTAGTCTGCACACGCTGCTCAGGCATAAAGCTGGATCTCTCTAAGGGCCTGGTAAAAAGTGGGAGATAGGGTTTGGTGAGTGGGTCTTTCATTAATAGCACAACTTTTGCCAAGAGGGACTATGAACAGTAGACTTGATTTATGTGCTCTTTTTCTCCTTTGCGCTCTTAGGTTTTGTTTATTTAGTGTGTTTACACCTCGGGACACAGCAGGGCCTGATACCCCTTCCAAGGTTAGGAGACATACCCCCCTGCCCCCCCTAAACACCTTTAAGAGGCAATAAAAGTCCAGATCTGAGACAGAGTGTCCGTTCACACGAGTCCTGTTGATTATTGGAGCCGTGGAATAAGCATCTCATCCACCATGTACACAGGGTTCACCAGAGATCATCTGAGCACCCACACTGGCTCCAAGCACATTCTGTCAAGAGAAGGTTCACTCACGGTCATTTCACTCATACATCCCTCCTGTCCTGATCTGATCCCTCTCCTTGGCGACTCTCCTACTCCCCCTCCTCCCCAACCCTTCCCAAAAAGTATTACTGTTTCAGCATTACAGATGCGGCCGCTCTGTGTGAAAGGATGCCTTAATGGCGGGCACACAGGGCCTGTGGTCAGAAGATAGGACTTCAGTTACGTCGTTTGAACTAACTGAACCTCAATGTTTTGATTTGTTAATCTGGGATAAATATATTTAACATGCCTATTTCACTCGGCTGCTGGGAGATTCCAGTGTTAGGCTCAGTGAGGAAGTGTGTTGTAGACCACACAGCATTAGATACATGGGAAATGTTTTGCTGGACCGTCCTCCCTGTTTCATTAACACATTAGCACGCTGCATATTGGTGTTCTGAGTAGCTGATGTCGTGAACTTCAGGTTAAACTTTACCCGAGGATAGTTTGGAGAAAACGAGCGATCGGTGTGATCCTGGGAGCGCTGTAGGCTGCGCAAGAGAGGGTGGTCAGCAGGAACTCCCAAAGGAGCTTGTCTTATTCCATGCAGTGGAAGATGAACTGCCCAGGACTCACCAGGATTTACATAATGCCAAATCAGAGACGTTAACTCCTTGATAAGTATTCATAGAGCTGTTGAGTTCTAACTCTTCAGAACCAGGAAAGTCTGGGGTGGATTTTGTTCTGCTCATTAGGAAGACTGACTTTAGTTCATATCAGAACACATCTTTTGGCCCATCCCCATCGAAGCTCTCTCCCCTCTTCTCCTGCCTCCATTCCTTCTGTGTCAGGGCATCCTCGGCCATCTTCTGCAGAGACTCTGACATTGAACCAGTGGTACCTTCATCTGGCTATTTGTTTTCCATGTTCCTGATGACTCCAGTGCTTAAGCACCAAGAAAATTTCCACTTGGGGTGGATCTGGCACTGGAGGTTTATTTTTTCCCCTTTCTACTTTTTTGTTGGCCAGTTTGGGGTAATATGTTGCTAGGTTATATTGGTGTCTTAGCTCTTGTTTCCAAGCTAAGATGCGCATGGCAAAACATGTTTTTTCTTCCTCTCTAAAAAGGTCTTCTCTCTTTTCTGTGACGCTCCAGGGGAACGGGGGAGTGGGGAGGGGACATGTTTGCTTGGTTCGAATTCTGTCATATGAAGTATTTGCTAGAAAATGTTTTTCTCAGTCTTACCTTGTCAACAAGGTGTTATTGTCATTGTCATTTTCAACTTAACAGCAAGAATGTTCTATTTGTACTGTGGATAGTCCATATTTTAAGTTAATTCAACAAAGGGAATTTCAGATTAAAAAAAACAAAACAGTGAGAAGCTAATTAGTTGCACAATTCCTGAAACACTGAAGTTTTGATCTTTTTAAGCGTCTACTGCCTTGTGCTCTAACAATGTCATTTGTGGATTGAGGGTAATGTCCAACCCAGAGTTACCATGTCATGGTAACTAGCCAGGCCAGATGGACATATCTGAGTGGGGGCGGGGGCGCTTCAAACATATCATGTGAAATTGAAAGGTGATGTAATTTTACGTGAACTTTTTGAGCCCACCCTCCTATATACCTACCTCCAAAGTATGTCCTCTAGTGGAAGGAGCTAGAACTCGTTGCCAGAGTAGCTGCTAGGTCTTCAGGGCCAGTTCAGGTGCTACATTTAAGGTTCCTCTAGTGCCATGCTCTTTAGGTAGAGTTGCAGAGGAGACTATCTTTAATAGAACTCTGAGCTCCTATATTGAAACCCAAGCTCCTGTGCAGATTACTTCTTGGGAAATTATGAGCTTCAGAAAGACCATCTTTGAAGGCCTGAAGTGATAGCCAAGTATTACTCTTCCTCGGCTGGGTATCCAGGGGACTTCCGTTGTCAACGCGGTTGGTACTAATTTTTTGTATCACATATTCGCAGTAGATGAAATGAAATGAAGCCTGAGATAGAGAGGTTGAGAAGTAAATAGGGTCCCCGAATCAAGCGTGAATCCTTCCCTCAAGGGGCTCATAATCGAGAAATAGAGACAGCTGTATAAAGAGCTCATTCCAAATCCCACAACTAAGTAGCACAGTGGACCAGGTATGTAGGAAACCAAAGGATGCTCTCGTGATTTTTTTTCATGAGGACAGAGGCCCTAGTGGAAGGAAAATTCATGAAGGAATTCATTTGGGGGATGGACATTGGATATGAAAAAGCTTACTTTAGCTATATTATGGTACTTTAATCGTGTTTTCATTTTTTGGGGGGGAGGGGCAGGATGTTATTGGTAATATATAATATGGAATTTGCCCCAGCCATAGAAACTAGTTACTGTCTAACATCTACCTGTCCTGTTTCTGTATCGACTTTGCAATTTAAAATTTACATTTCTATGTTTTTGTATGAGTCCTTGGTTTGATGTAAGTATTCTTCATATTTGGATAGATTTCTCACTTAATATAGTCTGACTAGCAATTTGCATTAATTTTACAATGATCCTGGCATTTTACAAAATGCCAGACAATTGGCTGGATGCTAAGGGGAATACAGAGTTCCTTTATGCAGGAACATGGGCTTTAGTGGTAAAAACAAAATCAGCTCAAGAAATATTAGAGAGCATTGGTCCTCAACTTTCCTAATTCTGCAACCCTTTAATACAGTTCCTCATGTTTTGGTGACCCCCAACCATAAAATTATTTTTGTTGCTACTTCATAACTGTAATTTTGCTACTGCGATGAATCATAATGTAAATATCTGATGTGCAGGAAGTATTTTCATTGTTACAAATTGAACATATTTAAACATAATTAAAGCATAGTGATTAATCACAAAACAATATGTAATTACATATTGTGAAATATTCATGTGTTTTCCAATGGCCTTAGGTGATCCCTGTGAAAGGGTCGTTCAACTCCCAAAGGGGTCGCGACCCACAGGTTGAGAACTGCTGTTATAGATCAATATGAATGGCCTCTTGTGTTCATAAACTCAGGTCGTCCCTGCTAAGAATGATGCCCGTGAGTTGGGATCACGTCTACTCATCCTCTAGTCTAGTCAGTGAGTGCTTACTGGGCACTTAGCACATGTCAGGCACAGTGCTTAATTATAGTGGAGAACATAGGCTCTTCTCATGCTGGGAGACGCTGTTTCTAATCCTGAGTGATGCTCATTGAAATGGAACCTCTACTTCCTCCCATTATGGCCCATGGGTATACACATTGGCTCCTCTGTTTGCTTGTTTTTATTATCTCCTGTCCTTGTCATTAGGTTTCCATGGAGATATACCAAGTGCTCTCAGAAGATAAAGCAGGCTAAAACCCCGACATTTTCACAAGTGCGAAGCAGTTCGATGCAACACAGAATTGGTGGTCAGAGTAATAGAGCATCTGATATGTAGCATTTCCCATTATCTGTTAGATCTTGAGACATCTGGATATAGGGACAAAGGTGATGTGAGTTTGGTGTCTGGGACAGCAGTCAGCGAGCTATGGCCCAAGGGCCAAACCCAGCCCACTACTCATTTAGAAATTAAAAATTCACAGGAACTCAGTCACAGCCATCCACTTACCCACTGTCTGTAGCTGATTTGCCCCCACACAGCAGAGGTGAGTATTTGCAATGGAGACCTAATAGCCCATGACACTTGTCTGGTGTTGAATAAACAGCAGAATAAATTTAACAAGGAAGCAAGTTACCTTTTTAACCTCTGGTGGGCAGCACAGGGAGGGGGGAAGCATTTTAGTCCTTTTTCATTGTTTTCCATTTATAGAACATATGGTTCTGAAACTCTTAGTCAGTAAAACTCAGAATAATCAAAAAGAAGAGCAAAACATTGGGGCCAGAGAGATGATGAGTAGGAATTTCGCAGAATGTAGATCCCCCTGTTGTTCAACCAGCTGGCACTGGGGGGTGTTGTTTGTTTCAGGGACTTCTGTGCATATTTGTTGTAATATTTAGAAGCCATAGCACAGTCTACCCTCCAGGACCTCGGGACCTGTTGGGGAAAATGGCCATTCTAATCAGGAAATGCTCCCTTCTGTAATCAAATAGAATAGCAAATAGAATGGAGAGGCAGAAAGGACACATGGAATCCTCCTTAGAAGTTAGGGAAAGGCAGCACGAGAAGTTGAAATTTGACCGGTGTTCAGACCGAGGAGCTCCAAAAGGTGAACCAGGACAGAAGCAAATGCTTTTTTCCCCGACGCTTCAACTCAGCACCCCTCTAGCTTAAGTAATTTCATGTGCTGATCGCAACTGTACCCCAGTTTCTAAAAGGACCTCTCCAACTATTCTCTCTTGGGCCTTTCAGTAGAGCTCGGTTTTTATTTATTTTATTTTAATAATTATCTTGTATTAACAAGTAAGGATTCCATGCTTGGCAAAGCGCAAGGTCATTGAAAATGAGAGAAACCTTAGAGAAGAATTGGCACAGCAGCTGCAGCAGTGAACGTAAACACACCCAAGGTAGTGAAGAGGGTGCCAGACCCAGCCTTGTTGCATTCTGTTGTCCGTATGGGCCCCCTGCGTTGGAACGGACTAGATGGGAGCCAACAACAGCACAACAGGGTTGGTCAGGACGGTTAAAGACTTGCTCAAGGTTCTCCTGCTTGGAAACATTAAGACCGGCTTTGCCCTGGTTCTTCTCACTTGACAAACAGGGCTGTACCCTGAGTCAGACTTTCTTAGACTGAAAGTCTACAAACATTCCCCGGAACTTGTAATTGGTCTGGAATATTGGAGAAACGGGCCATTGACTTGTCCTGCACTAGAATAACCTGCCTCCGATCAGACATCACCAAGAAATGTGTTTTGCATCTCATGTTATTGCTCAGGCTGCTATTTGATTTCTTTGTGGTCTCAGTGTCCGACGTCGTCACCGGACTCCCTTCTCACCACTTTGCCTCGGGATTTGCTGGTATTATAATTGCCTTTTCTCTTCCCTGGTCGCTTATGCCAGCTGATCGACTTGCTACCATCAGGTGTGGCCCTCTCATTGCATAGTTCCCTGCTCCATTTGGAGAGAGGAAGAGTCATCTGTCTAAATCCAAAAGATATTATGCTCCCATTCCCTGATGTTTGAAAGAAGACGAAGGGGCTCTAGGCTCCACCCTGCACAGTGCTTATAATAATAGGGCTTTATCCTTCACTCTTATAGCTCTGAATACATACTAACAGATGCTTCCACTTGTGTATCCTCAATCATCTTACCAGCCCCTTAGTCTCAATGCCTCAATCCTTCACACTCAAAGCCTCTTAAGTTCTCTCTCGCTTTGTCTTGAGTCAAGGACATTTCCTAACGCAGCTTTGGGGCTGTGGGTTTCTCTTCTTCCTCTTCCCCATGGGTATAATACTAGGGCCAGATTTTTCCCTCAGCCAGAATTGTCTTGAGAAAACACATTAAGAGCTATTAAGTAATAAAGCATAAAGGTTAAGAGACGGACTCTGAGTTCATACAGCCAGAGCTCCCCTCTTGCTCTTTCATGTACTGAATCCAGACCTTGAACACCTCTTGGAACCTCCCCAGGCATCATCTGTAAACAGTTATAAGAGGATCTATCTCGCTGGATTTCCATAAGGATTGAATATAGGCCGCATGCACGGTTCTGAAGACAGCCCCTAGCAGTGAACATTGTTGTTGCTGTTATCATGTTTTTCTGGACTGTAATTTGCCAAGTTGTTGTTAGCTGCAGACAAGTTGACCTCTGACTCAAGGGGACTTTGTACACAAGAGGACAGGACTGCTGTGACTCCCAGGATTTTCACTTGCTGTTTCCAAAGGAGGTGACCAGGTTTTCTTTCCTGGCCTATCTTATCCTGGAAGCTATGCCAAAACCTGTTTGGCATCATAACACCATTCAAGCTTTCATGGACAGGGGAGTGGCTGTGGGAATCACACCTGGGTCTCCCACTTGGAAGACAAGATTCCTACCATGGTAATAGTCCCCCTTTTGCTTGTCATACCAGGTCTCTATTTTGGGTTCAAAATTATGGTTAGTATAATCATGGGTTTAAAAGAATTGTTTTTGGATTAGCTTCTGATCCTAACATTCAATTATATAGTACTGGTTTTATGAGAGAATGAATTTCTGAGTTCCAAAGCAATGACTTACAAAGAAAAACACTTGGGTCTAAAATCAGTCATTGTCTCAAACTGTTCAAACTCAAATTTTGTTTGTTAAAGTCATCCACTTACACTTTTTCTGTCAATTACAACAGCCTTTTTGGGAAAAGATGCCGATAAAGGATAGACAGACTGTCTGCAACAATATTTTTAATAAGAATTCATTACTTTCCATGCGTATTCACACAGGTTATTCTAATGCGCCTCCCTTTATGCAGCCAGGTTGGGTCATATGTATAATCCTCAGTCTGCGAGGCAGGTTTATTTTCCTTGTTAATTTCAGCTTCTTTGCATTTGTGTCTTGTCCCTTTTCTTATTTATTAAATATGAAATGACATGTGCTGGCATCATTCTGGCCCATGGTTCATTGTTTTCTAGTCCTGTCTGTCTTCAGACTTGCACACTCGAGCCCAGATAGGGGTTTCCACCCTGATCACAAGGAGGGGTTCGTGAGGATCTCATGTCCTACTACTTGGTGGTAAGGTGGACTGAGAAATCACTCTGCCAGAGTTACAAAGGGCCCCGTCCTTCACAAACGAGGCTTAAGGGAAAGCTGTTCTTTTTGTATAAGATAGCCAGAATATCTATTGTATAATTTTGGAAGTTAAGGGTATTAAAGGTTTCCTGAGCACCTCTACCGTATGCCTGGAACTTGGAAAAGTGCTCATTTATAAAACTACATCCATATGTAGTATACTCACACTACAGTGACATCAAAGAGGGACCATTTTAGAGGCAAGAGGGAATTAATTCCCAGAGAAAAGTGGTGATCAAGTGAGTCTGGTCAATAGACTTTGGATAATCTGTGATTGCCGGGTAGAGGAGATGCATTCCTTATGGTGGAAATAGCACGAGGAAATGTGTTAGGGTGGGTTCACTAGAGAAGCAAATCAAGAGCCGATTATGTAGACACGTAAGTTTATATCAAGAAAGTTGGTCATATCGTTGTAGAAGGGGTTAAGTCCAGTCTGGTTCAAGTGCATGGGTCAGATGTTAAGCTGAGGGCTTTTCTTAACTCACATACCTGCTGGGAGAGAGACATAAACCAAGAAGCAGTAAGACCACAGGCTCATAGATGCGGAGTGAAATGAATCCAAGTTTGGCAGATTGCTGATGGCTTCCAAGATCAGCCCGCACGCAATATGATAAGCTATTGGCCCACGTCCAAAGACCTAGAAGTCAACAAGCCAGATGCAGGATCTAGACCCAGCAGGGAAAGTTAGCTTTCCACAACACCAATTTACATAGGAGTAGGCCACACCCCAGATAAAACTCTTTCAGGGCAGAGACATTACTAAGGGGTGGCATTCCACCCTCAACTTCTCCCCAGTGGTTGGCTGCTCATAGCAGATCTCATCATGGAGTTGATAGCATGATAGTAGATCACATCATTTGAGTGGCCTCAACTTCCAAACTACTGCGAATTCTGGCCCAGCCAAATTGACATTAGACCTAATTATTGCAGTTAACTCAAGGAGGAAGGGAATTGGTGGGGGGGCGGGATGAAAGCTGCCTGTGCTTATCAGAATTCCTTGAAATAGTGCATTTTACTAATGTCCCCATGTTTTAGTTCAAGATTCCCATGTATGTTAGGATGAAAGAAATTAATAAAATATAACTGAACACAGACTGTCTCTGCTGAAAGTGGTAGGAATGGAAGCTTGCAGTGGAGATTCCAACATCAACTGAAACAGTAGTTGAAGGAGATCACCACGGGGCTTGTTTCCAGCCTTAAGATTTGGAAATTCTTGTTGCCAGTGGAGCTTGTTACTGCTGCTTGCTGTCAAGCTGAATCCAACTCATGGTGCCCCCATGTGACGCAATAGAACTTCCCCATCAAATTTTCTTGGCTGTAACCTTTATGGCGAAACCCTGTTGGGGTAGCGAGTAATGCATTGGGCTGCTAACTGCAAGGTCAGCAGTTCAAAACCACCAGCTGCCTCTAGGGAGGAAGCTGAGGCTTGCTATTCCTGTAAATAGTTACAGTCTTAGAAACACAGAGGGTCATTTCTATTGGTCGGTCATATCTGTCGGTTCACTATGAATCAGCCTCAACTCGATGGCAGTGACTTTGGGATTGGGTTTCATCTTTAGGACAGCAGTTCGCCAGGCCTTTCTACCATGGAGCCATTGGGTAGTATCAAACTACCAACTTTTTGATTAGCAGCAGGCCCCTAAGCGCTGCACCACCAGGACTCCTGGAATTCTGGACGTGCACATGACTTCTTTTCAAAAGGTAAGGAAAGATAACTATTAGAGATTAAAGCGAATTGTTCCATCTGTAAATTCGGTGTATCCTTCCCTGCGCTGAACTTCTCAGGCAAAGCACACAGTGAGCTCGCTGCGTCCGTGGGACCCAACTACCTGCGACGCTGGTGTTGCCCACAGCACACAGCAGGCCGTGAAAGTCTCAGCATGTAGAAAGCACTTGGATTTTACTAAGGAGGCCCCGGGCCCAGGAGTACCCAGGCATCACCAGTCCTCCCAGGAAGGGCCCAAGAGGCAGTGCCCCGCGCCTCCTTCCCTTGCTGCAAATGCCAACGTCGGCTGCTTGGCTGCTCACAGTCTGTGACGGCACTTGGGTTTCTTTCCCTAAAGCTGATCCTCAAAACCGCGAAGCAATAGCAAACTGTTGACGATCCCAAATCAAAGAACAGATTGTGTAGACTCAAAAAGATATAAAAAACATTAAGGCAAACAAACAATTACAGTTAAAACAAAGTGTTGGGGAAAAACTAGCAGCAACCTTTCTGCTCACCTGCCAAGGCCTGGCAGCCAAGCTTCTGTTTTTGCCAAATGATAGAAATGACATCAGACAGTGTCCTCCTCACACTGCGGACAGGTGAAGCATTTCCAGTTGTGATCTGCAGCCCTTGCTTTGGACGGGACTTTCCCACTGGTAGAGTTTAGGTCCGGAGCAGGCCAGGCGCATTTTCCCTAGTAAAGGTCCTATAAGAGCACTGTGTGTATGGAGAGGGGCGAGTAGTCACTAGCATTGGCATTAACACCTTCGTCTGAAGTATACCACTACTACTGAGGGCTCACCACGCTTGTGAAGGAGGTGAGGAAGCGGAAGAGCAGAGAGGGACTTGCTCAAATTTGCAGGTCCAATAAAGGTGAAGTAAGACTGCAAGCCCACACCTTCTAATGTCACATCACGTGCTCCTTTCACGACTTGATACTGCGGCTACCTCACCTTTCGTTCAAAAGCATCTGAAAAGGAGATTCTGTTCCCTCCTTTGAAGATAATCCCTGAGCCCTGCTTTCTCACAGGGCTTTCCCAATAGAGTCCAGGTTGGCCAGGTTCCATGGAATATTTTGCAAGTGTGCAGGTATTTCATTAATTGCTGATTGGAGGATATCATTTCTGAATTGAATATTTTGCTCCCTTTTCCCACCAAAACGCACCTGCTCCTTAATACTATAGTGATACACGCGTTGTTAAGCTATGTCAAGGCAGAAAGGATCAGACTTTCATAGTAATTGTTGTCCTTTGGACTAGATAAGAAACAGTATAAAAAGGCAAATGATTTCTTTAAAATCATTTTATTAGGGGCTCATACAACTCTTCTCACAATCCATACACACATCAATTGTGTCAAGGACATTTGTACACTCGTTGCACTCATCATTCTCAAAATATTTGCTCACCACTTAAGGCCTTGGTATCAGCTTCTCATTCCCCCCCCTCCCTCCCAACTCCCTCACCCCCATGAACCCTTGATAATTTAGAAATTATTATTTTTCCATATCTTACACTGTCCGACGTCTCCCTTCACCTGCTTTTCTGTTGTCTGTCCCCCACGGAGCTGGTTATATGTAGATCCTTATAATCAGTTCCCCCTTTCTACCCCACCTTCCCTCCACCCTCAAGTATCGCCACTCTCACCACTGGTCCTGAAGGGATCATCTGTCCTGGATTCCCTGGGTTTCCGGTTACTATCTGTACCAGTGTACATCCTCTGGTGTAGCTGGATTTGTAAAGTAGAATTGGGATTATGATAGTGGGTGGGGGGTGGGGAAGCATTTAAGAACTAGAAGAAAATTGTGTTTCATTGTTGCTAAACTGCACACTGACTAGCTCGTCTCCTCCCCGCGACCCTTCTGTAAGGGGTGACCCATTACCTACAGATAGGCTTTGGGTCTCCACTCTGCACTCCCCCTCATTTACAATGATATGATTTTTTGTCCTTTGATGCCTGATACCTGGTCCCATCGACACCTCGTGGTCACACAGGCTGGTGTGCTTCTTCTATGTTGGCTTTGTTGCTTCTGAACTACATGGCTGCTTGTTTATCTTCAAGCCTTTAAGACCCCAGATGCTATATCTTTTGATAGCCGGGCTCCATCAGCTTTCTTCACCACATTTGCTTATGCACACATTTGTGTGCAGTGATCGTGTTGGGAAGGTGCGCATCATGGAATTCCAGTTTAATAGAACAAAGTGTTCTTGCATTGAGGGCGTACTTGAGTGGAGCTTCAATGCCCATCTGCAAGGCAAATGATTTTTAAACATCATTTACGCTTTAATTTTTAAAAATGTCCTTATGGTATACATGTAATATTTGACCTTCCTTGTTAATCCAAATAACTGATCAGGGGTTGGTATAAATTTATCCCTACCACTAGTTTCTTTGTATTTTAACTGTTCTTTTCCATTTAAGTGTTTTTCACTTTTCTATTTTTTAATTTAGTGTTGAAAAGCATTCTCTGACTCTGGACTCTTGTCTGTATTCCAGAACCTGATACGCCTGGGTCTTGTTAACTCTCCAGTCTTTCTCTTCAGTATCCTTCATTGTCTTTACACTTCATTCACTTTTAACTACTAGCTGTTCACCACACACTATCCCTTTACTTTCACCAAGGTTTCAGTCCCAAATGCTGTTATTATATTTATTTCTTTATTTAAATCTAGGTCAGCTAAACTCCAAGTCAGCTCTGGGAAGAAATCATAATTTCCGACTTGGTGTACCGACAGCATCCTATTGATCCTCGCTTACAGCACTATGAGAGTGTGTTCTGTGCACTGATAAATGGGGCTGATAAATCCATAGGATGGTGTGACTTAGCTATATGCACCCTGAGGGTCCCTGTTCAGGTGAAACACTTTTTAGGGACTCAGTGGTGCCAACAGATCGGTTGACTAATCCACACATTGACATAGATAATGAGTGAGTAGCCAATGCGCCTGTCATTTACATGGATATAAGCTCCATGATTCCTAAGCATAGTAGTTTTTGATTAAAGTAATTCATGCTTGTCCTTTAGTAAGTCTGATAGTATTAATGCGTTTAAACAAATACTACCCACCCAACCCACCCCCACCCCCACCTCATCTCACCAACTCCATCCTTTCATTGGGACTTTCCAATAGACAGTCTTAGTGGTTTCTCCTTGGCATTTGTTAACACAATCGAGGTGCTGTCAGGCCAGCACTGGACTGCTAACTGCAGAGTCAGCAGTTCACACCTACCAGCCCTTCCTCAGGAAAAAGATGAGGCAATCTTTGCTCTGCACCCATAGAGATTTACGGCTTTGGTAACCCTATAGAGAGAGCAGTTCTGAGTTAGAATTGACTTGGCAGCAATTGGCTTAGGTTTTTGGCTTTGTAGTCTTTTAAAAAAATGTATGTTTCCGTTATACAGATTCATGCATATTAGATGCCTGCTGTGGGTTAAAAATTTTTGAAATGTGTATCTACCATCCATGTGTGTGCTTTGACTTTAGAGAGTGTCCTGTTTGGGGCACTGAGATCATTTACCCTGCTCCCTCCAAAACTGACGTGCTGGGCTTCCAGGTGCTCTTCAAGGTTCCATCCACAGTACCCTAGCTGCCAGTCCTTTCTTTCTGCTGGCTGTGGGGCTGGCTTGCTGACCTGGAGCTCTCGGTTGGTCGTAGTTGACTTTGAGCAAAGAGTTATTTGAGGATTCCCTAGCCTCTTTCGACACAAGCTTAGGTTTAAAAGTTGCAAGAGCAGGTTTAATAAAATAATGATGGAGTGACTTGGAGATTTTTAATGTCCTTTCAGGAAATACAAGGTGCTCTTAGTGACCACAGATCTAGCAGTCTACCCTGGATCTTAACTTTGTGTTTCCAAATATAGTTGCTACTTAATAAGGGTTCACAAATTACAGTAAATATTGAATGATCCTTTATCATCTGAAATAAGCAATTTGGTATGGGGATAATTGGTTCCCCATCATCACTGCAGCAGTCCATCTCACAGCTTGTAAGGGTTCTCACCATGAGGTTTCTTGCGTAGAACCCAGGGCACACATAAATATGTCATCAGTTTAGTTCCTTTGAATGGTTTTCTTCTACTGGTATAATGGATTCCAGAAACACACACCTGATTTTGCAATCCATTTGGCCTTTTTCTTTAATCCTTTCTGTTCTCAATCTATCTCTTGATTCTTGATCTTTTACCCAAATGATGTTTGCTTTGCATGCAATGGAAATGCACTGATATTGGAAGGTGCTGGTTGGATCTTTTAAGGCGGAGGGGTATAAGAATGAATGGAGTGGAAAGACAGATGTGGTACAACTCATGTGCCTCTGCTCTTAGTTCTCGACTCTCCATCTCACAGTGTTTATCTCTGCCCTCATCTTATGGGAAACCTTCTAATCCTAACCACGAGGAGAGGCTAGTCAGCCCTCTTTGTTTGTATTCCCACACAAGTACTGCAGGAAGATATACTCATGTTTTGCATATGCAAACAAAACACTTTGATCTTTGAAGGATTACTTTGATCTGTGTGTGCTCCCCCCCCCCCACAAACTAGAGCCGTTCAATAATGTGCGTACACTTTACGAGCACGCCCTCTCTAACTCTTGTGCTCACAAAACTCCCTTCAGGTGGATATTTGGTCCCATTTTACAGATGTGGGTGTTGGCAGAGTGGTGACGATCTGAGCCATGAGTGAAAACTCTCTGTCCTCCAGTATAACTGAGGGTCGTCGCATAGTTCTTGTTTTTCCCACAAGGAAGTTGATGTCATGTGTATCGAGATATCGTGATCAACTATACATATATTTATTTCTAAGATTTTAGCCTCATCTATGGTCTTTCTTGAGATAGGGTTAAAAGCTAACTTTGAGGTCATCTGAGAGCTCTGTAGTTTCCTTTTCACCTTTCACATAAACATTCACCAACAACAGCCCAACGAAGACAAAATGATATTGTGATGTTTAGTGAGTGCTAAATCACCTTGAAAACAAGCATTCACGATGGGAAAACAGACTATTGTTGCGATGCATGTACCAGGGTAGCTCACGTTTCAAGACGTACAATCCGCGTGTCTAGAAGGAGAGAGAAGGGGGGCGGACCTCGGTGGCTCGATCCTCTAGCTACCCGAAACAAAAAAAATATTTAAATGACGTACTGCAGTTGTACTGAAATAGCACTCGTTTATTTCTGTCTAAACTGTGGGTTTTCTGGCAAGGGATGCAGCTCATACACTCTCAGCGTGTCCAGCAACTCATAGACATACAAACAATGTAAGTTAAATAGAATAGCTGTCTCATGAATTGAATTTTGTCCCCCCCGAAATTTGTATTGTAATTCTGTCTCCTTTATCTGTGGTGCAATAGTTTGTGGGTGTGACAGTTTATAATGTGATTGTGTAGTCTTAACACTCCTTGATCTCTAGGTTCTAATATCTATTGCAATGGCGACACAGAACTCACACAAAATCCAGGATTAAAATGTTTATTAAGGAAGTTAAAAATGTTTTAATACTACGGAGAAATGCTCCAGGTTGAGCTGTTTATCAGGACATTTTACAAATCAGAACTTTAAAAAAAAATCATTTTATCGGGGGCTCTTATAACAATTCATACATCAGTGCTCTCAGGCATGTTTGTACATGTCTTGCCATCATCATTTTCTAAACATTTACTTTCTACTTAACCCCTTGGTATCAGCTCCTCTTTTTTTCCCTCCCTCTTCCTTTCCCACCTCGTGACCCCTTGATAAATGATAAATTATTATTATTTTCATATTGTACACCAACCACTGTCTCCCTTCACCCACACTTTCTGTTGTTCATCCCTCCAGGTGGGGCAGTGGGGAGTGGGGGTGAGAATGTGGTTATGTGTCTATCATTGCGATCGGTTTCCCCTTTCTCCCCTCCTGCCCTCCCCGCCCCTGCCCCTTTCCCTTACCCTCCTGGTATCATTACTCCCATTTCTGTTCCTGGATTCCATGTGTCATGAAGCCTTGTCTCTTATGTGTACCTCTGTACAGACTTCGGTCTAGCCCGCAGTGAAAGGCAGGATTGGGGTCATGAGAGTGGGGGTGAGGAAGCCTCAAGGAACCAGAAGAATATAGTGAGTTTCATTGGTGCTAGACTGTGCCCTGGTTGACTCACCCGTCCATGTGACCTTACTATGAAAGGATGTCCCATTGTCTACAGGCGGATTTTGGGTCTCTGCTCCGATCCGCCTCATTCTCAACAAAATGCCTTTTGTTTGTTTGGGGTCTTCTGATGCCTGTTACCCGATCCCATCGACACCTCATGATTGCACAGGGTGGTGTATACGTCTTCCATGTGGACTTGTTGCTTCTTTGCTAGATGGCCACTTTGTATAACTTTAAGCCTTTAAGAGCCCAGACCTATATTTTTTGATAACTGGGCACCATCACCTTTCTTCAATACATTTGCTTATGCACCCATGTTTGTCTTCAGCAATCGAGTTGGAAGGGTGAGCATTACAGAATGCCAGGTATGCACTTATGTAAATATATTAATTCATAAAAATAGAGGTGTTGGCCTATGTACATATATTTATATGGCAATACATTGAGGACGTGGATGAACTTTGGGCCTCTGCTAAAGCTCTCCCTCATTGCAAGAACACTTTGTTCTAACAACCAGGATATGTTAATATGCCCAAAGGGGCATGCCACTCAGCTGTAAGCCTCTACTTGAAGGCACTGAGCTGAAGCCCTGTGGGTCAGTCAGCAAACCAGCTCTCAGAATTAAGTCCCTAGACACAGTTTGCTCTAGTAAACCTCAATTGAAAGGCACTTGGTTCCACTTCCATAGGTCTGCAAGCCCAAGTTCCCCAACTAAGTTCCCAGAGGCACCCCACTCCACAAATCAGCCTCCAGACAGAAAAACTCAAGTGTACTTGCTCTGTGAGCTGGGCTCAGTGAGCTATTCACTCTGTTCCATGCTCTGGCTCCTGGTTCTGCTGCGGCTTCTCTGTTGGCATCGCTGTCCTCTGGGTCGAGGAGGTCCACTGCACAGGGATCTGGTGTCCAGAGGGCATGCCCTGCTCTGGCTCTTGCTGGTAATGAGAGCCCTCCTCCTGCTTCTCAGAAATCGTCCCTTCCTCCTGGCAAGGTGATGTGAGGGACTGAGGCCTGTGAGGCCAATTCATGTTTATCTCATTCGTGTGTCTTTTCACTCCTCGGGAAAGCATAGCGGACTAAACACGACTTAATGAGATAACAGAGAGAGGGAAAGAGTTAGGAAATTGCCATTGTTATTTAAATTAAAGGTTACTATTATTGTAGTTGCTAATAATCCCAAGCATCTCATTAAAACCTGAAGCTTAATTACATAAAGATCTTTTTAAACAAACAAAAAAGTCCTCTTTATTGTCCCCCTTCGTGCTCCACTGTGTAATGCAGGCACAAAAATCAAAACAGTTAGAGATTAGGTAAAGCAGCCTATTGCCTATATCTGATCTATGTTTGTGCAACACACATGTTGAATTTCTCAGAGGCATATGATTTCCAAGAAGTAGTTAAATATGTAAATAATATTATAACGCTGCAATGCCTTCCAGGCGCCCTGCGTTAATCTTGGTTTCTGAGTGATAGAAAGGCACATGTTCCTGCTGAATTACATGTTTCACATGTTACATTAATAAACATAGGCAGCTTGCAAGAATTGTGTGTTCTCTGAGTTTAATGAACTTCTGAAGGGAATGAGATGCTTCTCATTGATAAGGTGTCGTCAAACCGAATGGAAGACCGTCCAAGTCCCCTGAGAAACCAAAGGCGAAGAAGAAGCAAGAAGGAAAGATAAAAACCCACCACCCGCTCGGGACGGTGCAGTGAAAATCATAGCAGATGTCACTGTGCACTGCAGTCTGGGCACCTGGATGCTCCATTCCTGCTTCCTGAGCAGAGGCTCCAGTCTGGATCATTAAAGGGTCCTGGTGCCTCTGGCTGTTAGGCTGCCTATATCCTTTCAATGCAGTATACAAACACAAAACCAAACCAAACAAAGGTGTTGTTGTTATTTTTATTGGGAGAAAGGGGTGGGAATCACATAAAAAAAGATAATTGATAATAAAGATTTCAAGCTCTCAAATAAGTGGAATGTTTGCACAGGAGGCTCTCCATTTTTTTTTTTTTTTTTTTTTGCCTTCGAAATCTGTTTGCCCCCAACAAATTAAATGTCAGTGCTTTCGAGCCAGGTTTTCACCACTTCTTCTCCATCCATTTAACTGTATAAAGTACCAAGTATATTGTTGCTCTTAAGAAAACCGCCCCTGGTGTCATTTCATTCCATATATGTATACATGATTTATGTTACACATACTCTCTGGCAAAATAAGATAAGCTATATTTAGGAGCCCTGGTGGTATAGGGTGACACATTGGGCTGCAATCCACATGGTTGGCAGTTTGAAACCACCAGCAGCTCCATAGTAGAAAGACTGGGCTTTCTACTCCTGTAAACAATTACAGTTTCAGAAACCCACAGGAGGGAGTGTGTTTGTGGGGGGTCACTATTAGTTCTATCATTGACTCGATGGCAGTGACTTGTTTTTTTTATATTAAGTGGAAAAAGAAGACCTGGTGGCATAGTAGGTTACTCATTGGGCTGATAACCACAAGGTCAGTAGTTCAAAACCACCATCCACTCTCAGGAGAAAGATATGTTTACTGCCATAAAGAGTTACACTCTCAGAGACCCACAGGGGTAGTTCTATACTGTCCTATAGGGGCTCTGTGGCTATGGTACCAGATCCTCAGTGGGGAGAGTCTCCACCTTAAAATGCCTAGTGATTATTTTGGAAAAGGAACCGCTGAAACCCTGTGAGGCTCCTTGCTGCTCTTACACATGTGGGGCCACCGCGCAGTGTAGCTGGCCCAGGCAACGGATGTGGTGAAGCTGGAAAACACAAACATATCACTCTTTGTGACGTCTGGAGGATTTTTTTATGCCAGTAAAATTAATTAATTTGTAAGGTAGTATAATGAAATTCGCTGTGGAATTTATGTTGTTAAATGCTATTGATTATGCGCTCTCTCAAACTCCTAAAAGTCACATATTACCATATCCCATACTTGAATGTCGCCACACTGATGTTAGAACGGGAACACTTAGTCTCACCTGTGAGCCTTTTCACATGCATAAGTAAAAGTGGACTTTTCTCCTCTCTGAATTCCTGGTGCCCTTTATCATCTGTATAACTTTCTTGGATTTGTAATGTACTTCTTAGTATTAAAGTTGTTTGGGTGGGTTAGCACCCCTTTTAGAACCAAAGCGGGGTGAAGAGGAGCCCTTCGCGGCTCGTGAGGGTGCACTGAGCACATAAGAGCAGTAGGTGACCAATCCCCTCCTAACCTTGCTTGAAGGAATGTACAAACTAAACCATACTTGGTGTTTCAAGTTGGCCTATGTCTTTGGCTATGGAAAAGTTTTTCTTTCATTATAACAGTGATAACGTCTTGTACATTCTAAGCCTTCATTTCCTCAGTGGTATGATCCAAACCATTTATTCAGAGTTTATATAGCCTTAAGTATTTTCCTAGCGTGTGACCATTAGCCATGTGGTGTGTCTGTAACCACTTTGCCAACAGGGCTCCTAACACATACTGCTTGAGTGTTATTGACGTGTATGGAGCATTGGTGGTGCCTTGGTGTAGAAGTGGGACTGTAAGTTGGTGGTTCAAACCTACCAGCCACTCTCTTGAGAAAGAAGATGCAATCTGCTTCTGAAAAGCTACATGGGCTTGGAAACCCTAAAAGGATGGCTCGGAGTCAGAATTGCCTAGATGGCAAAAAGAGGTTTTGGTTTGATTGACGTTCAGGGCAAGAAATTTCATTATGGGGTAATATTCAGTATATCACAGGTCATCTAGCGAGTCAGGTGACCACATTTGGAAAACTAAAATTTCCCCAGTATATTTCCAAATGACTCCAGGGGCAGCCATGCCATTCTCCGCCCACCCCCCCATTCCCCCAACCCCCCCAGGCTTGCCCCTCCCCACGCCATATCTTCACTGGACCACTATTGAGATCTGCAGTGGATGAGGACTGATGGTGATTATGAGTTGCCTGTTTCCCCTGCCCTCCTCACAATCTGACCATGCCGCCCTGTGTCCTGCATGGCCTTTCCTTCTGCCTCACATTGTAGTGGGATTGAAGGTAGTTCTGTAGCATGTGCAGCTGCTTTTGATATTAGGCAGGAACACTGGGATCCTTTTCTGGGGCAAACGGTCTATAGACATTCAAACTCATGTGGTGGTGCCTGTTAGGTGCCACCAAGTGGGTTCTGACCCACAGCCACCCAATCCATTGCAGAACAGAACACTGTTCAGTCTTGCTCCCGGCCTACAAATACTGTTAGACTGGACTCTCTCAAGTCATCTTGTTGAAGACCTTACTCTTTTTTGCTGACTGTTTACCAAGGATGATTAGCTTCTCCAGGGATTAGTCTCTCCCAGTGGCATGTCCAAAGCACTGTACAGGAAGTCTCGCCATCTTTGATTCTGAGGAGCGTTCCGGCTGCACTCTTTTGATCCAGTGACACTCTGAAGAATTAGGTGATCATCTGTGTTAGGCCAGGTTTTCTAGAGAAACTAGGCCAGTGGTACTCATCTGTGTATGAGAAAGAGCTTGCTACTAATAAGTAATTATATAAGAAGTCAGCCCAGCCCAACTCAGGTCCATCAGTCCAATACTCGTCCATCAGTCCCTCTTCAGACTCCCAGAGCCACATGCATTAATGCAGAATTCAGGGAGATCACAAGCCAGTGGGTACAGAATTATGTGGATCCAATGTCAGTGGAAACATACCTGTAGATAAAAGCGTCTGATAAGAAAGAGAAGATCATTTCTTAAGGTGTCCCTAAGATTTCCTTAAGGCTGGTAGAAATTCTTACCTGTGAATGAGCACTAAGAAAAAGTCTGTTTTGATTGCATATGGGTTAATATAAAGTCTAGAGGAAATGCTTTGAAATTGAAATGAAAGAGCATCAAGACTGCACCATTTCTATTACCAAGTGAAATAGACTCAGGCATTAAAGGGAAGGACAGGCACCCTGACGATTGTCACCATCGTAGCTACTTACGTTAATTTGCTTTTGACCCCCACTCCAGCAACTCTGTTCACGTGCACTCAAAACAGCCAGCCCCGCTGTCATGGAGTCCATTCTGGTTCCTAGCAACCCCAGAGAACATTCAAGTATTACTGATCCTGTGGGTTTCCGAGACTAAGTCTCCTTTTCTCCCTGGTGGTTTTGAACGACTGACCTTGGGAGCAGCCTAACATGTACCCCATTATGCTGCATGTACATACCTGTCACTACTGCTTCCAGATGTGAAAGGTAAGGCTTACATATTCCACTGAGTCCATTTCTCTTGGACCCGTAGGAGCCTTGCTGGCATAGTGGGTTGTGCATACACTGCTAATTGCCAAGTCAGTAGTTTGAAACTGCCGGCTGCTCCTTGGCAAGAAGATGGAGTTTCTGCTGTCGTGAAGAATCACCACTTTGGCAACCCACGGGTGCCCTGTAGGGTCACCGTGACAGATGCGAGGCAGGGCTGAAACTAGAATTTAGCACCCCCTGTCCCCCCCTGGAGGCCGTCTCATTTGAGTCAACAGAAACGAGTCCAAGGAGTCCACTGGGTTAACTAGCGGAGTTTTCATAGCTTTCCCCCTTGCAATTTTGTTTTCAATGTCAATGGAAAGCATGTTCCAGGGTCTGAAAAGTGCGGTTCTGAGAAATTCGTGCAACTCCCATTTCAAAGAAAAGATAGATTGGTCTTGATGAAGCCTTGACGGCGGCACATTTAGACAAGCACTGAAAGCAAAACAGCCTACTCAAGGTTAGACCGCGACGCGAGTCATTCCATGCACTTAAACAATATTTAGGATGACCCTATGTAAACTCACATTATCACTTAAAAGCCAGTATAAAAATACTACCCATCTGCCGCGCTAGGCCTGCTGCTGCTTGCCACATTTCTCTGACAAGCTGTTACCTCAGAAGAGAGAGAGAGTATACATTTTAGAATCCGGAGTTTGAGTTTACAAAAAATAAAAAAGATAAGTGGTACATACGGACTGGATTCTGTTCTTCCAAATGTGGATTTGTAACCTCATTTATTCTTAAAGATGATGTGTAAAGTTAGATTAGGGTTTTTTTTTCTTTCTTAATTTCTTCTCTTTTGACTCGGAAGACGAGAGTGTCGATAATGTTATGCCTGTGGCATGCACAGTGCATACTGGGAAATCATCCTGTTACCGCCCGCCGTGGGATTTGCAGAGTTGGGGCTGGCGGTGTCTGCGGCTGAGCCAGCCTCTGTCACAGGCCTGCCCCAAGGGCCACCGAACTTTGACAATGACTTAAGGGAGTGCCGTAAGCAATACTGACTTCTGGATAAGGAATATCAGTGCGAAAGAACGCTGATGCCAGAATTTCTGTGGCTACAAGATAAGACAGGTGGCATGAGGATTTAATCTGCCTCCTTGTTAGCTGTATGAGCCTCTAAGAGGTCAGGCTGAAGCTTAGCTCCTCAGGCATCACACTGCTCTCTCTGACAGACGGATGAATCTGTGGAGAAAGCCTCTCACTAGGAAGCACAATTTGCCCCGGTGGCTTAGTGGTTACATGTTGGCCGGCTAACTGCAAGGTCAACAGTTCAAAACCACCAGCCACTTTCAGGAGCAAGACTGGGCTTTCACCTCTTGCAAAGCACATTACAGTCTCAGAAACTCACAAAGGCAGTTTTCCCCTGTCCTAGACGGACGCTGTGAGGCAACCTCGACTCAATGGCAGTGAGTTTGTTTTGGGTTTGGTGCCAGATCACTAAATGCTTTGCTCTTTTTCCATGGGATAATTACTTTGTCTTTTTGTGCCAATTCCCTATGAAATAAATAGAACTTGTGTTGCCTGGTAGTCTTTGATATTTACTATTGATACTTCTTCCAGGATTTTTCTGGAAATCCTTTTTGCCTAATACGCCCTATCGTGCTTTCTTCAAGAACTCTGATAGTGCTTTCCTTCCTTCAGTCTTCCTTAGGAGCTCTGTCAAGTGCCAGAGGGAGTTCAGTACATGTCAAAGTGGTAGAGAGACTAGAGAAGATGCACAGAAAGTATAATTTTAAGAAAATAGAGGATCTTCAAAGAAGAAACCTTCTTATTCTGTTTTGGCTGAAAGTGTACAGTTTTATATCCAGCAACCCATGCACATTTTGTTTCACGTCATTCCTTGCCATCTCTACAGTGTACCAGCACACCCCAGTTCCTCCCTGTGTTTCCTGTTTTCGTCCGTCCTTCCTGACCTAACCTTTCCGAACTTTCTCCTTGGGGAAATGCAAAGGCGGATTATTCTAAGGCGTGCAGGCCTCCCCAGTATTGTGGGTGCACCTATCTACTACTTAGCTGAAAATTGAACCAAGGGGTGATTTTAATTTCATGCCTGAGGAGGAAGTAAAGGGCATGGTCTTAGGGGTTTCATCAGTCTCTATCTCACCAATAAATCTCATCTGTTTTATAATCTTGACTTTTGTTCTACATTTTTTCCCCTCACACCATCCAGGACCTTCATTTTCTTTTTTAAAAAGTCATTTCATTGGGGGCTCTTACAGCTCTTATAACAATTGATACATCAATTGTATCGAGCACTTTTTTACATATGTTGCCATCATTTTCAACATATTTTTTTTCTGCTTGAACCCTTTTATCAGCTCGTCTTTTTTCCCTCCCTGCACGGCCCTCCCACCCTCATGAACCTTTGATATATTATAAGATATTAGTATTTTCCTATCTTACACTGACTGCTGTCTCCCTTCACCCACAGTTTCTGTTGTTGGGGGGGATTATGCATCAATTATTGGAATCAGTTCCCCTTTCCTTGCCTCATCCGCCACCTTCCTCCTACCCTCCTGGTATCACTACTCCTATTTCTATTCCTGAGGAGTTTTCCTGACCTGGATCCCCGTGTGTTGTGAACTGTACCAGTGTACATGCTCCCGGTGTAGCCAGGTTTGTAAGGTTACCTGGGGTTATGATAGTGGGGGAGAGGAAGCATTAAAGAATGAGCAGTATGCTATGTGTTTCAATGGTGCTATCCTGCACCCTGGTTGACTCATCCCTTCCTTGTGACCCTTCTATAAGGGGATGTCTCGTTGTCTGCAGATGGGTTTTGGGTCTCTGCTCCAACCCCACTTGTTCTCAGCAATATGGGTGTGTGTTTGTTTGGGGTTTTCTGGTGTGTGTTACCTGATCCCCTTGTGATCGCACAGGTTGGTGTGCTTCTTCCATGTGGGCTTGTTGCTTCTCTGCTAGATGTCCTCTTAACTTCAAGCCTTGGACGCTATATCTTTTGATAGCATGCACCATCAGCTTTCTTTACATTTGCTTATGTACCATTTTGTCTTCAGTGATCATTCAGAAAGGTGGGCATCACAGAAGGCCATGGTATTAGAACGACGTGTTCTTGTATTGAGGGAGGACTTCAGTAGAGACCCAATGCATTCAGGACCTTCTAATGTGATGTCTTACAGTAGTGGTTCTTTTAGCTCTTCCAAGTTGAGAATTTTTTTAATATTGAGCAAAAATACTGGAATCATGATTTTAAAGAAAACCAAAAGCCATTGAGCTGATTCTGATATATAGGGACTCTCTAAGACAGGGTGGAACATGGCCTCTGTGGGTTTCTGAAACTGTAATAGATGTAGAGAACCCCATCTTTTTTCAGTGGAGCAGCTGTTGGTTTCAAACTACTGACCTGACAGTTAGAAGCCAGCTTATAACTACTACCCGACCAGGCTCTTTGATCTTAAAGAAGGCATTTCAAATTCTAGCTCAGCCCTAAGGCTGGTGATAGCAAAACCTAACTATGCAAGCAACCACACTTTTAACAGATTATCTAAGTTGAAACTGATCCTGAATCTTCTACTGAGATTTCCTCATCTATGGTTGGGAAAAGCAAGGACCTGGGAAAGGTAGGGATTTGCCAATAATTATGTAGATGTTAAACTATATTTTAACAAAGAAATCAAGGGTGAGAACCTGCATTTTTCATCACTTAAGCCAATACTCTTGCCAGCCTTTTTGTTTATATCTTTAACCACTGTTAGCCAAGGCTACCTCATTCCAGCAGTTGAAGTTTGAACCAGTTACAGAACAGAGCGTTTCTCAGTGAAGGGTCTGATGTTGAACTACATTCACTTGCGTTTATTCCCTGGCTTTACTTTCTCTGTCTATATTATAATTTTGCTATTGGAAGTTTCAGATATATATATATATATTTGAAATGATATATATATAATGCCCAAACTGAATAGCTAGCTGGTGGGTTACCAAGCTAAACCCCAAACCAAACTCACTGGCATTGAGTCGACTCCAATTCATAACAACCCTATAGGACAGTATCGAACTGCCCTTGTGGATTTTTGAGATTCACTCTTCGTGGGAATAGAAAGTCTTGTCTTTCTCCCTTGCAGTGGCTAGTGATTTCAAACTGACCTTGAGTTGAGTAGGCCATCGCGCCACCTACTCAACCACATGGACTCCTAGTCAGTGATTGAACAAGCTGAAATCAAGGGATTCTGAACTGTCACAGCTCATGTCCATAGACCTTTATTTTGTTTCAATGGATGCCACCCCACTGCTATTCCAAGCTTGCCATTGTTTTTTTCTTTCTGGCTTTTCAGTCTTGGCTTGTACTGCTACTTCATGGCTTGTCTATAAGAAGTTGTGTGGGTTGGGCAAGAGAGACCTGATGGCATAGTTGGTTATGAGTATGGCTACTAACCAAAAGTTGGCAGTTCAAATCCACTAGCTGCTCTGTGGGAGACAGATGACGCTTTCTACTCCCCTAAAGGTTGAAACTCACAGGAACAGTTATACTCTATCCTACAGGATCTCTGTGAGTCAGAATTGACTCCAATGGCCATAAGTATAATATGATATAGTACGTTAGGTGTTGGTCTGCTAACTGCAAATCAGCAGTTCAAACCTACCAGCTGTCTGAAGAAGAAAGATAAGGCTGTATGCTCCCATAAATATTTATAGTTTAATAAATCTATGTAGAGTCACTATAGGTCAGAATTATCTTGATGGAAATAAGTTTGAGGATTTGATTTGATAGTTCTACATTTCTAACCCAGTGGATTAATTTTGGCACCCTTTGCTTATGTTCCCTAGATTACCTCATTTCTCTCTCTCTCTCTCTCTCTC
>NW_022111307.1:3153332-3205732 GCF_000313985.2 Echinops telfairi | reverse complement strand
ATATATATATATATTTTAATTCAGCGTAGGTCTTTCTGGACTGCTCTCCATTTTAAAAAAATCACCAGTGTTAAATCTGTGAGCAAGTGCCACTCAGCCTATATAGCTCTGCTTCTTTTATGACACTTATTAAAGCCTACCTGTAATTATCGTTTTTATGTCGACACTAGGTATTGAAAGCTAGAGAAAGCGTTTGTATTCATACTACCGTCCACCACTCCTCTGTCATTTTGTCAGACCGTGGGGGCGTGTGTGTTACTGCCACGCTGGAAGCAATGCCGTAAGTGTTCCATGTATTCGAGTCACTCAGGGTGGCAGGGCCCAGCAGAGATTGTAATGTAAGCTACATTAGGAAGAGGGAAGGGAGACGGTCCATGTCTGAAAAAATTTGCCACTGGAAACCTCTGAATCACAGCCCGAAAATGAGCCCTTTGGGTGTGACTAGCTCAAAATACAACTAGGGAAGAGCTGCCTCCTCAAAGAAGAGGCCTCCTCAATGATGGACCTGCAGAGTTGATCTTAATGATGTCAATGGACCAAGCTTTGGGGAACCTTAATTTGCTGATGGGCCGGGCATGACTCAAAATGTGGTGGGGAAAATAGCTGAAACATACACTGATAATTAGAACATGGACTGTACAAGAATATGAATTTAGGATAATTGGATGTTAACAATGAAAGTGAATGCCGTAGGTCAATATCCTGGGCATTACAAACAAGCCCACTGCCATCAAACTGGTCGCAACTGTTAGCAACCCTACAGGACAGGACAGAGCTGCCCTGCGGTTTCTGAAACAGATGGCTGATTTTTCTCCCAGCAGCAGGTCAACCCGGCGCACCCACAGCACCGTACCGAGCCCTTCCTGGCATTATTATGTAGAAATATAACCTTCAGTAAGATGGCAGGATGCAGTGGCTTCCACGGTGGGTCAGACGTTGCAATGATGGTGAGGGGGAAGCAGGATGGGGCAGTATTGATGTGACTTGGAACTGACTCAATGGCACCAAAAAAATTCCCGTAGGCTGAAGCCTTGTTACCTCTATTAATAAATATAGAAGGAGTACGTCATTTTGGTGTAACACCTACTGTCTCTATTTAAAATCCACAGGACTCCTTTTGTAGTCAAGATAAAAAGTTTGGGAGTTGCTGTCTAGATGGATTTGCAGAGTTGTCGGCATCTCCTTTAGTTCATCACATTTCAATATTTTCTTTATGGAAACAAACAAATCAGCTATTTCCTCTACAAAAACACAAACCCAGTTGATTAACCTGTTCCTTTTCTCCATTGCCTCATGATCATGATGGGCAAAATTGTATTTCGATATATGAGAAACAGAGGGATTTTGTTAGTGTTAAGCATCTATCAGGTTGTGGTTCACTACCTCCACATCCATGAATTTCAGGATCTGGCTTAAATATTTCTGCAGACCTGGCTGGCTATGGAGGGGAAAGGAAGGGGAAGCTCTGTTTCCAAGTAAAATTCCAATTCTCCGTGAGATCTGCCTAGTCACACAAAGTCCGAAGAGGGAGGTGTGCGGACAATACCATTTCAATGCCACATGAAAGGAAGATTGGTCATGAGGGTGGTTGAGGATCCACAGAACTCTGACACCAGAAGACAGATTCATGTGGCTACCAGATTGTTGTTTAATAAATTAAGTGGCCACGGTTGCCATTTAGTGATAGCCAACACTGTAGACATTTCGTACCTAACCTGATTCCAGCTTCTTGAAGAGGTATCAGACATTGTGCTTTGTCTTGAAATCTATGCAATCTTTGACCCAGCCGTTATTTTCCATTTTTACAATTTTATATTCAGAGTACCAGTGTCTCACACCTACTAGGGGTTCAACACTATTTGAGCACATAAATAACTGTGTATTTAGTGGTCAACGGACCAAATAAATAGATTCACAGATAAAAGCTCTCTACTTTGGGGCCTTAACGTACATTGTCAGTCTTGACAAGGATATTACACTCCTTACATACAGCTTACACTATGAACACAGTTCTTTGCTCTTGTGTAGATTTTCCATCCTAGTCAGGTCTTATGGAAGTCCTACATTCTGACAGAGTCTCCCAGGTGCTGCAATATTCACCCCAGCAGTAAATACAATATGAAATAAGCCATGGAATGCCCCTGCTTTTGTGGAACTTCTATTTTAAAGGGTATAGAAATACTTTTTTTATAAAAATCTAAACAATAAATATGCAGGGTTCAATGGTAGCAAACATTTGAAAGAAAAAGGAGATGGAGTAGTGATGTAGAGAGATTGAGGGAGGTGACGCATCTCATTTGCATCAAGGATTGAATAGAATGAGGATGTGTGAAGGGTGTAGAGAAAAGTATGCCAAGTGGAGGCAACAGAAATGCAGAGCGCCGAGTCTCCTGAATGGTTGGAACATTCAGTAACAAGGCAGCCGCTGTGTTAGGAGTGCAGTAATGGAGGAGAGCTGCAGTAGATGAGATGGGGGAGGCAGCCAGGAATGCAATGCTCAAGGATCTTATAAAATTTATTTTTATTTATTTTAAAAAATCATTTAATTGGGAGCTCGTACAACTCTTATCACAATCCATACACTCATCCATTGTGTCAAGCACATTTGTACATTTGTTGCCATCATCATTTTCAAAAATTTTCTTTCTACTTGAGCCCTTGGTATCAGCTTCTAATACCACCCCCCTCTTCATGAACCCTTGATAATTTATAATTTATTATTATTTTTTACACTGACCGATATCTCCCTTCACCCACTTTTCTGTTGTCCACCCCCCTGGGAGGGGGTTATCGGTAGATCATTGTGATCAGTTTCCCCTTTATCCCCCCACCTTACCCTTACCCTCCTGGTATGGCTACTCTCAATTTTGATCCTGAGGCATTTATCTGTCCTGTATTCCCTATGTTTGCAGCTCTTATCTATACCCATGTACATGCTCTGGTCTAGCCAGATTTGTAAGGTAAAATTGGGGTCATGAGAATTGGGGAGAGGAAACATTAAAGAACTAGAGGAATGTTGTATGTTTCATTGGTGCTATACTGCACCCTGACTGGCTCATATCCTCCCCGTGACCCTTCTGTAAGGGGATGTCCAGTTGCCTACAGCTGGGCTTTGGGTTTCCACTCTGCACTCCCCCTCATTCACAATGATATGATTTTTTGTTCTGGGTCTTTGATGCCCGATACCTGATCCTATGAACACCTCTTGAACAAACATGCTGGTGTGCTTCTTCCATCTAAGCTATGTAGCTTCTCAGTTAGATGACCGCTTGTTTATCTTCAAGCCTTTAAGACCCCATATGTTATATTTGTTGATAGCTGGGCACCATCAGCTTTCTTCACCACAATTGCTTTTGTACCCACTTTGTCTGCAGCAATCGAGTCAGGAAAGTGAGCATCATGGAATGCTAGATTAATAGAACAAAGTGTTCTTGTGTTGAGGGAGTACTTGAGTGGAGGCCCAATGTCTAGCTGCTACCTTAATACTAAATCTATAAATATATGCACATAGATCTATTTGCCCATCATCATATATAAATATATTTACATATATACATTCCTGTATTTAGACCTCTATAAATGCTCTTTGCCTCCTAGTTCTTTCCTCCATATCCTTTTACTTTCCTCTTGTCCCACTATTATGTTCAGCCTTCATTTGGGTTTCAGTAATTCCTCTCAGTTACATTGCCCTTGATCAAGCCTTACCAGGCATCCTACACCTCCTTGCCATTGATTTTAGATGACTAGCTGTTCCCTTGTCCTTGGGTTTGTTAACATCCACTTCCTTTTCCCGCCTTCCCTCTCCCATGTACCCCTGGATCTGTTGGTCCCGTTGTCTTCTCCTCCAGATAGTTTATCAACAGTCATGTTCTTCAAGAGTCTTTCCATAGCTTTCCTGACCAGAAGGCTTCATATCTAGTTACTCGTAGTTCGAGAGTTTTATGACAACTCCTGGGACTAGCATGTAGTTATTGCATAAAGACACTTGTGTGAATCTTGTATTTTAAGTTGTGAAGGAACTTTAAATTGGTCAACAGGGATATGGAATGGTAAGGTATTACATTTTTATCTAACTACAAGTGCCATAATCGCCTTTATAATGCTCTCTAAAATGCTCAGAGGAGATTCACTGGAGTCTTAATCTATGTGGGGACCCTGCAATTGGATTTTGTGCTTCCACTGTCATCCAGAGCCTTGTGCAAACCTGATGCTAATAATTGAAGCTCTGGTACTGTTCTCTCTTTTTGATTTGGGTTTTATTATAATCCTTAGATCACACAGGCTGGGGTAACACAATATCTTTTGAAAGAAGTCCAGAAAATAATTAATGAGTGAGTGAATTTCATTAGTAGTAGTATATTTTGTACTTTTTAAAGTAGTTGCCATGTGATTTGTCTCACACCAAAAATGATATTTCTTCTGCAGGGAAGATAAGTTAATGATCTCTGTTATTACAATGAATGTGTATACTGTGTATTTAAAGAAAAGAAAGAGACAGGATTGTTTATACTTCTACTTTTCTTAATTTGCATTATGAAATCTAGTCAGTGTAAGGAGTTGACCCACTCTCTCCAGAAAATGTATCTGTTTAAGATAAATTACTGCAAAAGGCTTACATTCAATGGCAATCCACAGTCCTTCAGCCTGAAAAAGCAGTAATACTCATGGTAGCATTTGAATGTACAATTGACTAATTATTTCACCAAAAATGACAGCGCAGAACATAGTGCCCTTCTTGCATCCTTTAGTGCAGTTCTGGGAATCTAATTATGAAGAAATACACATTCTTCAGTGGTCTCTAGAAGCAGTGCCTCGGATGAGCTTAAATGCATTCTGTACCAAACGTTGTTTTCATGCAAGCCTGGAAAAACCTCCATAAATCTGTCTTTGCATTTTGAATGCATCCTTGCTTGTACTTGGGTTATTAGGGGACTGAGAGAGTGTAAACGAACTGGACGAGAATGTAAGTGAGAACTTGGTGCGGCAGAAATGAAGAAGTGGTTTGTCTTCCTGGAAGGCAGAACCCAGGTTTATAATTGTTCACGGTGCTAATAGAAGTCAGCCCTTCTTCCAAACGTGGTTGGCAGTGAGTTTTTTGTCTCGAAGTTCTTTATCATCATAAAAGTTATTTGTTTTTAGATCACCCACTGCAGAACTACGAGAGGGGAAAAGAGCTCATCCCATTAAAGTTGGTACATCGACTTTCAGGCTCTGTTTTATCTTAGCTTAATATATGCATGTGATATATATATTACATAACATATATATATGAATATATGATGGCACGATGCCCTCCTCCAGCAAGTGAGCCCTCTTGATATTCCCAAAGGAAGCAAATCAATGTTCTGTTATGTTCCACGAAGTTTCCATTGGCTCATTTTTGGAAGTAGCTTACCACCCCTTTCTTCCTAATGACCTTCCAGTGGCCAATACTTAGCTCATTGACATACTGAACCACTACAAGCCCAAGCCTGTGGATATCTTTGTTTCTCTCAGCAACAGAATGTTAGCCAAGTCAGGAAGCAAGAGAAACCCTAAGAAAATCCTGCATCTTTTGCTCACCTTTTTGTTTATAGGTCTCCTGACGAAGAGAACTCACACCATGTCTTGAATAACTGAGGACCCTCCCTGTCAAAAATCAAAGACAACATAAGTATAAAGTAGTCTTCAGAGAAAGATGAAAGTGGTATTCACCCACGTCAGCATTAGTTATACATCATTAAACCTTACAAAGCGGTTTGACAGCTTGCAGCCCCTGTGAGTTCTGGACATAGCACTTTCTCTGTGGTGGAGATTGACACCTGCCTTTGAGCTCGAAGCAACCCACAGTGACCTGTCCAGTAAGATGAAATGTGGCCTCATGTTTACTCATGTGTTGGAGTTCATCATGGCAGATTGCATGCCTGTCCATATGTTTCAGGGTCTCCCTTATGCATTGGGCTGCTGTCTGAAAGTTCAGCAGTCCAAAACCACCAGTCGCTCTTCCAGAGAAAGTAAGGGACTTCTATTCCGGTAAACCGTCTAGGAAACCCACAGGGGCACTTCTGCCCTGTTCTGCTGAGACACTATGAGTCAGCATCAACTCCATGGCAGTGCGTTTGGTTTTGAGTTTGATTTTATTCTTGCTGACCATCTACTTTACCAAACGTGTGCCTCAAAGGTTTGTCCCCTCCTGGTGATGTGTCCTACACAAGAAATCTTTACTGATTTCTTTATTCTTTATTGATGTGTAGAATTTTCAAGAACTGATGGTCACATGTAGATTACTATGCCTGCCTTCCTCATCTGTCCTAGTCTGCAAGTTCCACTGAAACCTGTCTACCATGAGAGAGCCTGTTGATGTTTGAACTACTGGAGCCAGAGCTTCTAGCATTGCAGCAATGCCCAAGGCTTCTCTGCGACCCCCGAGGGATGGCCTTTATGAGAGTTTGCCCTTTTACTTTAGTGCCAATGATATCAATAAGAATTAGGCCAGTCTTTTGTGTACCCTCCTAGTCATTGTTTCCCAATATCATCTTCCTTGGGGGAGAGAGGGCAGGGTGCTAGAATGTTGGTGGGGGGTGGGGGGGGTGTCCTGAAAAAACAGATACCTATGCTTTATCTTGGATTCTGGTCTGTAGTATGAGCATTTTTAATTGTCAGTGGGGGAGGGGGGGCACTGAGTAACTGTTTTCTAAACAGAGGTGATAGGCCAGATACATTTGGGAACCTATACCTTGAGGTTTTAAAAACATCACGTGGAGGTATTTGGGCAGGATTCACACAACAGCTAAGTGTTACACTAACCTGGTGGCCTTAACCTTTCCTTCCTTCCCAGAAACTGGTTCTGCATTTTGTGAGCCATCTTACCAACCCTGACATGGAAGGCCAATGTCATGTGCCTTTCCCGTTTTGAGGACAAGACGTGAGAACTTAGCGTGATCTGCTGGAACTGGAAGGGGAATTTTACTGGTGACGTAACTGTGGAAAAGAACACTGGAATCGTTCCCGACCACCGGGACAGACCTCTAGGTTCTGGAGGAAGAGGAGTGACTGAGAGCCCTGTTGATTTTGGGTTTTCGTCGTCATCATTGCCTTTCACTCTTGCCATCAAAGTAGATTGAGTAACACCAACATCCCCAGGAAATGCCTGACGCATCCATGCCCTTGTGTCGTTGCGTCTGATTTCTGTGTAGCAAAAGGAAAAACATCCTCAGCCGCTCTGGCCACATCGGGTTCACTTGGTGCGGCACAGCAAACCCTTTCTGGTATCTCTCTGAGTTCCTGGTTTGCTAACTTCGTCTGAAAGTCTTCCTAACTGTTAGATTGACCCTATTCTAAGCTAGTTATACGTACTTTAAAAGATGCTTTGGCACCCAACAGTTTTAGTGAGCATGTCCTTGGAAACGTTCTAACCATATCGTAACACCCAAGGAAGCCCCAGCTCTGTAGTTTCTGACAATCCGTCCTCCTTTTCCTCATCTCCGCTTCTGTGAACGTTAGCTTCGCACCAATGGCATTTCTTGAGTCATTTGTCTGCCTGATTCCTTTCCCTTTTCCTTTTTATTCATGGAAGGAAAGGCTTAGGTTTCCCCACTTTTTTGAGCATCACCATTGGTGCACTGTAATGGATCTCAGTCTTTCAGCAGTTGCTGTGGTTGGATGCCTTAGAGGTGGATCCAACTCATCGGCCATCCGGTCCTGTGCCAGCTCCAAATTGTTCTGCTGTTTGAGCTCATCCCTGCAGCCACTGAGTCAATCCATCTTGTCCAGGGCCTTCCTCTTTGTCACTGCCCCTGCATTTGACCAAACACGGAAGTCCTTTTCCAGGGACTAGTCGCTCTTGATAATGCCTCCAAATAGGTGAGATGACGTCTCACCATCTTTGCTTCTAAGGGGCATGTTGACTTTACTTCTTCCAACGCAGATTTGTTTGTTCTTTTGGAAGTCCGTGGTACTTGCAATATGCTTCACCTGCACTGTAATTCAAATGCATGGATTCTTCTTTGATCTTTCGTATCCAGTATCTAACTTTCACCTGCATATGAGGTGATTGAAGATACCATGGCTTGAATCAGCTGCACCTTAGTCCTCACAGTAACATCCTTGCCTTCTGCCATCTTAAAGAGGTCTTGACTAACAGATTTTCCCAAATGCAGACCACAGTGTCATTGAGACATGGGAACACTTCATTTGTAAATCTGTTTGGTTCATTTTCACCATTGGGCTGAAGCGCTGAAATAACTTAAACCTAAGCTATTAGTCTCAGAAACACACAGGGCAGGTCTACCTGCCCTTTAGAGCCATTCTGACTAGTCATCAACTTTTTGGCAGTGAGGGGTTTTTTGTTTTGTTTTAAGCTATTAGTTGAAGTAATGAAGGAAAACTCAATGGAATGAGTGCCTGTGGTAGACCTAACCATGCTAGGCTTATTTTATACAGTTTTCCATTTAGTTTTCCTGAGAGCCTTGTGAGGGAAAGATTATGATTCCATTAGACAATGTGGGATGTGTGAAGACAACAGCTATCAAATACCTTGCTTAAGGATAGGTGACAAAGCTAAGCTTTGAACCCAGGTCTTGAACTCCAAAGCCCCTTATGTTCTTTCCCTCGTGGGAAGACCTCATGGGAAGACTGTGGCTAAGACAAAGAGATGCAGCCTCCTGAGAGCATGACATATTTACCACTTCAAGGGCTATGATCCAGTATTAGTATGGTGTCGTGTAAATTGTTGACAAAATGAATTTTAGGTAGCTTTCTGATCTTGGGCATTTTAGGTGAATCCTTATGAGGCCTGAGGAGTAATTCAGTAATACCTAAAGCACTCACCTGCCTATGACCATTAAGGAACACAAATCGTCTAGCCTGATAGGAATTTAGCAAGTGTATGGATGAATTCAGATAAACAGCAGAAGTGTTCAAATTTGTGGTGATGATTAGTTGTTTGTGTTCATGGGCATGAACTAGAGTACCGCATGGGGGCGAGGGTACAGTAATAGAAGACCTCATGGGGGAGGAGCAAATTCTCAGAGGCATTTTGCCTGGGGCAGCGAGGGAGCGGGAGCGAATGTTAACCATTCATTGAGTCTTGATAAGGCCTGGTGTTTGGACCTCCTGTAGCTCCATTTAGACTTCCAGTTTCATCTGTTGACTTCCTTATTAGTAGTCAGGGAAGAGGCACAGCACAAAGGGAAATGGGGGGGGGGCGGAAATGAAGGCGTGAGAGAGAACATGCGAAAGAATATGTGAATAAATAACGCTAAGCAACTATTTCTCAGAGTGGGCAGTACTGCCCCTTGGGGAGCACTGGACGGGTCCAGGGGGCAGCCAGAGTAGATCCATACACTTTATCCTGGATTAAGTACAGCAGTACAAAGGTTTTTAATTGTTGGGAGCTACTGAGTAATTTGTTTTTCTGAAAAGGGGGCAAGAGGCCAAATGAATTTGGAAGCCTATGGGCTCTGTGAATTGATCCTAGAGCACGCATGGCTTTATATGAAGGACAGCCAACAAGAATGGATAATGATAATAATGATTATGAGGCCTGAGGAGTAATTCAGAAATACTTAAAGCATTCACCTGCTTATTACCATTAAGGAACACAAATAGTCTAGCCTGATAGGAATTTAGCAAGTGTATGGATGAATTCAGATAAGCAGCATAAGTGTTCAAATTTGTGATAATAAAATGTGCTGAGTTTAGAAGCCAGAAGACAATAATTCTATTTATAACTCTACCACTGATATAGTTAGTGTATAAGCTCAAACCAGTTGCTGTTTAATTACTCAGGCCCACGTTGTCCCTCTCTGGAACTGGAGGTATTGGGCTGGACAAGTGGAAACTTCTTCGTCAACTTTACCATTCAAGATGATTGTATTCTTGCTCTGCTTTGATTTCCCATTTCCTTAACCTACTCCTGTAGAGTGTATTCCACTTCATACAGAGCCTGTAGGATAAAGTGGTATAAGCCTTGCTGCACGGGATTTCTAAGGTCGTCTGTTTTTACAGAAACAGATTACTTAGTCTTTCTCCCATGGAGACCCCAGCACTTGAACCACTGCATTGTCAGGGCTCATTCTTGCTGCCATGGAGTCAGTGCTGACGATAGCAAACCCCTGTGGGTTTCCGAGACTGTAACTGTTTACGGGAGGAGAAAGCCTAGTCTTTCTCTTGTGAAGCCACTAGTGGTTTCAAACTGCTAACCATGCGGATTGCAGCCCAACCCCGTAACCACTACACCGCCAGGGCCTCTTTAATCACTTTAATATGCATCAAAAGAACTGTGTTCCTTCCTCTCAGAAACATTAACATCTGACCTTGTTATAGAGAACATCCAAGAGCGTGCACTCAGAACTCTTTCTGTTCCGTTTTTCCTCTTGTACTTTAATGTCTGTGCTGCTCCCTCTTACAGCTGAAGCAGGTTTGAATGATGGAAATCTCTTATTAAAGGGAAACTGTACGAGGAGTGAAAGGTCATTAGTCTCTAATTCAGGAATTATTTTGCGAGAGGATAGATAAAAGAGAAAACTTTTTTTTAAAGAGGAAAGCATTAGAAAGGGGAATATTTTAAAGAGAATAAAAATAGGGGTATCTGTCACTAGCGTATTCTGCTGAAGTTAAATCCTTAAAGATTTGTCATCTTTTAACGGCACACTCTGGAATATGAAGTCCTTCCCTCTGCTTATTGAGAGAGGACATCAGATTTTTGAAGCAGCTATTTTGTTAAATTTATTCCAATGGCAGGTTGTACCAATTCTCAATTAAGTGTTTTCCGTTGTCTACTCTGTAAGTTCTCATGTCTCAGGTGATTTAAGGTGGGTGTAGGGCAGGCTATTAGCACTGACTTTGAGTATGTGGCTGCTCTGCAGACTAGGATTAATGCGCCTGGACAGTGGGGGTTGGGATGGAGAGAAGGCCTCTTTTTTGACTCTGAACAGGGGCTATATTTTTCAGCATTTTTGTTGTTTTTGTTTAAGCCATCTTCCTCCCGATTCTTTCTCCTACCGTCAGGCTTCATAAAGGAAACGTATGAACTCTGCCTCTCACAAATCAAGTCCAGGCAGAATGTGGATCAGCATCCGGAGTTCTCTCTCAATCAGAAAATCACAGGGAGGCAGGCACTGTCATCCACAGAGACAGATTCTGGAGAGTCCCCGTGGTCCTGTCTCCCGGCATTCTTGCCTTTGTATAATCCTCTCTCCTTGAATGTGGATAGGACAAAGGCCTTGCGTCTAACCAGTAGAATTCAACAGAAGTTGAATATGTGATATGCACGATTCATGTGGATGTGATTACATTACATAAGATTGTGACATCTTTTCTGGGTGAGACTCTCCCCTTTGTTGACTTTCAAGAACAAAGCTGCCATATGGGGGGGTGCTACATGGCGAGGAGTCAAGGGCAATTGGTAGCAAACAAGAAACTGAAGTCTTCAGTTTAGCAGCCTATGAGGAGCTGAATGCTGTTAATATCCATGTAAACTTGGAAGCAGACTCTTCCCTAGTCAAATATCAGATGAGCCTCCAGCCTGGGGCTGCCAAACTGCACCTACATTGCACCCACATTGCACCCAGTTAAGCCCTGGGGCAGTGGGTTCAACAAAAATGTACTTGTGTGCAAATCCCACAGAAACTGGGAGACCATAAATGGATATGCCTTTGAGCTATTAGTTTATTATTGTTGTTGTTTTATAAGAATAACTATGAGTCGTGCCCATTTTAGAATCCATTTTCTTCATCTCTCTTTCTTTAAAACAGAACCAATCCTTGTCTGTCCCGTTGACTGGAACTCGTGGTGATGCAGGGTAGAACTGCATCATGGGAGTTTCTGGACTGTAATGTTTATGGGGGCAGGCTTTCTCATGTAATGCCACTGGCTGGGTTTGAACTACCAACTTTTTAGGTTATTAGCTGATTGGAAACTGTTTGTGGAACTTGGGGATGTTCATTCTGTACATAATAGTTATTAAGTGAACATAGCCTATTGCCCCATCTTCCTTATTTTTTAGGGTGTTTTTTTCTAAGAATTGATTTGTTTGTGTCTTTATATAACTCACACTTCCACCCTCTACTGGTGGTATCTCTTCACTCACTCCGTTTTATAAGGAAGTTGAATATATTTGAAAATCGTTACTGGTTGTTGAATCCAGTTACATCGTAAGAAGATGAGGTTCTCTGAAAGCTATTTTTGAATCTTCCTGTGGCTACACTATCGATGGTGTCGCTGAACTTCTGCTGGGAAACCGTGGAGAGAGGAGCGGGGAGGCGTTCATTCTGCGAGATCATTTGCATTTGTGTGCTAGTGAAAGTATGCTTAAATTCACATTAAACGAGGCCTTAAAAATAAAGCAACTATTTTACAAAGTCACTCTTCAGCCTGAAGAAATAGAATTGGAACACAAACTGACCAAGTGACAGATGTGCACATCGTGTTGTAATAGCACTGCCTCACTCACCTAGGCCTTGGTGACCCCCAGGTGTTGTTAGCTAGGGCAAGCAAAGACTTGACAGTTTAGGAATGGCAAAACCCAAACCCAGCCATTGAGTCAATTCTGACTCATAGACACCCTCCAGGACACGGGAGAATTTTCCCCTGGGTTTCCTGGAAACTCTTCACGGAACCGGCAGCTTCATCTTTCTCCCCCGAGTGGCTGATGTGTGTGAACCACTAGCCTTGCGCTTAGCTGTCCCCTGCTTTCCTGGCAGCGTCAGAGTAGCTAATGAAGGTCTTCTCTGGGGAAATGTACTATTTGTCTATACACAGTTCAGATTTCTTTTTATAAGTTAAATATTCATTTTTAAAAGATTTAGGAGTGGACCACCAGGATATCCCTAGGGAAATTCATTGGAGTGTCACTTTATCGGGACAGTATTGACTATTTCCTAGACACAGGATATGTCCGTTAGTTCTGCTTTACAAGAGCAGGGGACTCCGAAGGGCATGAGGACACATGGACATCAAGCTCAGAAAGGGCAGGGAGGAAGAGTAAAGCCTCATCATTCTGATGTCAAGCTTTGTATCACTTCTATAACACGTGTGCGTAGATGCATAGGGACATGTATGTACAAATACTCGACTGCTCTTTTCTGAGCATCTGCTGTAGAGCTCTGGTGCCGTCATGGACAGTGTCTACTGCTGCTATCATAAGATCATTGGTTCGAGCCCATCAGCTGCTCCACATTGGAAGACAAGATAAGATGCTCCAATAACGAAGTTCAGTCTCAGAAACCCAAGGGCAGCGACTCTGTCTCCAAGCTGCTGTGAGTTGGAATTGACTCAGTTTTTTGGGGGGTTAAGCACTGTGTTCCAGAAGTGTCCCTTTTGTTCTGTTGTCCATTAGGTCTCTGTGAGTTAGAGCAACTCCGTGGCACCGAGTAGCAATATGTTCCCTGTCGCATGTCCCATAAGATACAGAGGGTGTAGATGAATAAGACTTAGAGCTTGCCCTTATCAGGTGACCAGATTGTAACATTGGTAAAGCGGGACACCATTGATGAAACTCAGATCCTGGCGAAATAGCCACATGGCAGCCGAAAACCGTATACCCTAGCTTGTCGTGTGTTCTTTCCAAAAATCGGGACTCTTTTAAAATGCCGTGGGACGCGGGAAAAATTGTTAAAAATCGGGACTGTCCTGCCAAAAGCGGGATGTCTGGTCACCTTACTATTCCTAGGAGCTCACTGCCATCAAGTTGATTCCGACTCACAGTGACCCTATAGGACAGGAGAGAACGGCCCCTGTGGATTTTTAAACCTCGGTGGTATAGCGGGTTATATGTTGAACTGCTAACCACAAAGTCAGCCATTCAAGACCGCCAGCTGCTGTACAAGAAAAAGATGAGGCTTCCCGTCTTGGAAACCCATGGGGGCAGTGCCACTCTGTCCTACAGGGTTGTGATGAGTCAGAATTGACTCGATGCCAAGGAGATTAGAATTAAGGGGATAAAGACCATTAGAATCGGTTAAATCCTTAAAGTAAGAAAGGAACATATGAACATACCCACCAACAGGCATGACTGCAGATTGAGATCAGATTAGAAATGTATGAGTATAAGTAGATTACATAATATTTCTGGTCCTGTTTCCTTATTCAAAGACCGGGAGTGGATCCTCTCGGCCTCACAGATCTGGTGGTGGTGGTGCTATTCGAATCCACAGTGACCTCCTGTCGCAGTAGAACTGCCTCCTGGAGCTCTGGGGCTGTCATCTTAACAGAAGTAGGCTTACATTTTCCTCTCTCGAAGCTGTTGGATGCCTTTTGAACCATCAACCCTTCAGTTAGCACCTGACACTTCACCATTGTGCCTGCAGAGCCCTTTACAGGTTGATTGAAGAGGGACGCTTCACACATATTTGGCATTTAGCAAATGTCAATCATAATAGGAATATTGCTACGAGCGAGTAGGTACCTTTGGAAGCGTTGGGTGCCAGGCACCCATGGCCTGTGCTTGCGGGCCAACAGCTAACTGCCTGGAAGCCTGGCCTCTCCAGATATGCAATGGAGATCATTCGGAAGCCCACCAAGTACAGTGAATGCCACACGTTGGGTTGTAAATTGTAACATCTACAGGAAAGTACTCTCTTATTATTGTGTTCTTAGCTATCAAGAGCCTCCTTCTGGAAGATTTTAAAACCAGGGTGTTTCCAATGTCATTGTGCCCACTATGCTAAGCAAATGTGCTTTTTAAATGGCCCTTGTGATCTTACGTAGTTTGTACAGGCTTTGGATACTCTGTGTGTGTGTGTGTGTGTGTGTGCATGTGTGTATGTGTAACTAGTGTTGTATATTTTGCCACCTGGAGGACTAGTGAATTTACACTTTGTGATATAGGCACACACGAGTGTGTAATATGGATGCTCCTTCTAGTCACACATACATGTTCCATGTAGTCACATCGTAACACCTTACACCTGACTTTTCCACAAAGCTTAAGTTGACTCCTCCATCAGAGCCAAAATTAATTTTAAAATATATATTTTTAACAGGTTCCCATGAAAACCCTATTAAAATGCATGGCATCTGCTTCTCCTTTTTAAACAGGCCATTCTAAGCATTCTAAACCTCTTGATGACTCAAGGTCATCGCCATGACCACCTATTATTAAGCTCTGCTGAAAGTCAGTGATTTTTCTCTCCCATCCCCTCAGGCTGTCAGCTGTCATCTCTGCTGTCGCTGGGTTGCCTAGCACACGCTTTCCGGGCACTGTACAACGGGTATGGGTCCTCATCTCTGCTGTGGGAAAGCAGCGGCAGAATGGGCATTTGAATCATTGAAATATGAGTCAGCAAGCACTGAACAGTGGCCCAAAGGAGAGGAAAAGACATGTTCTGGCTTTGTTTTTTGTTTTGTTTTTTTCCAAAATCACTATTTTGCAAACATGTTGCTGCTACTTTTTCCTTCTCTTCCCGCCCCCCCCCTCCCGCTTCCCCCTTCCTTTATTTTCAACTCTCAAGTAAACCCCGCCGTGTGGGCTATTGCTTTCTGTACATTTTCTTATCCTCTGCTGGCGTTTTACTTGGATCTGTTCAGATTGCTTCAGTTCCCTGTGGCTTTAAGAACAAACTGATTCGAAGCCACATACTGTTGGCAGCTCTCCTCCATTTATTTGGACTATCAAGCAGCAATGCTCACAGTCTTTCAAATGAAAGACGACATCTTTATTTCCCGTTTACACCCTTCATATTAAGAAGGGTATTTGAAATAGAGCCAAAAGAGCACAACTGAACTTCTCTAACTTCAGATTTCAGAAAGTGTTTCCCTACCACTAGCTCCACCTTACCCCCAACTTTGGCAGCAGAAAAAGGGAGCGAGGCATGGAGCCTCAAACAGGGACAAGCAAAGTGAATCAGTGATTTGCTTAATCTGTAGGGGAAGGACTCAACTCTCTGAAAAGTCTCTCTCAGAGAAGCAGCTATGAGTGCAAATCTATCAGGGGACAGCACCTCTGCTTCTTTCTTTCTTTCTTTCTTTCTTTCTTTCTTTCTTTCTTTCTTTTTCTTTCTTTGTATTGCGCTCTTTGAGGATCACTGTGCTACCACTGCAAACATGCTATAGGTTGCAATAGTTACCTCCCCAAATTAAATTCAGAAAGATGACTTCTGAGCCATGGATCCAAGCTCATGGTAGGTCATTCCAGAACATAGGGGCCTAGAGACATTTCCTGACAACGTGATGGTTTTCTCCTGCGGAGTGCATGAAGCAGAGCACCTAAGTGGGAGCATTCCTTGGCATGGGGAGCAGACACATGTGCGACCCCCTCTTTCAGGTTCACTTCCCTTTTGTACACTGTGAGGGAACCAGTGTCATCTGTCCTCATTAGGATGCCCCGGCCCCCCACCCGCTCCAGGGCTGGGACAACATTCCCTGCTGTGTGCTCTGCATTTCTATTCTGTCACCTCCAAGAGGCTCTTCCTAAACCTGTCCATACCTTAATGGGAAAAGATCTCTCTGATGGGAATCCCTATTTGAATGACCCTTTTTCCCAGTCTAAGTAGAGAGAGAGCCATTTACACCATGCCTTGTTTGGATGCCATGTCTATACACCCCTTGAAGAGAGGATTTATTTTTAATGTCCTGCTTACTTTGTGAAATGACACCCCATTGTCATTTTCAAAGTGGGCTCCTAACTAATAATGACAGATAGATGGCAAGGAAGAAAGGAGTGCAGAGATGAAGAAGAAAGGGCAGATTTCAGATAAAGAAAGCCTGAGGGCAGTTGTGGTTCAGTGATAGAATTCTTGCCTTTCATGAAGGAAACCCAGGTTCAAATCCACCTCATTTCATCTTCTGCACAGCCACCTCCCATCCCTCAGTGCATTGGAAACAGGCATGGTACTGTAATGCTAAGCAGGCTTCAGCAAAGCTCCCACGCTCAGACAGACTGGGGAAAGTGGCCTGTGAACACTCCAGGGAGCACAATGGTCTCATCTGCAGCCAATTGTGTGGATGGTGCGGGACTGTGCAGCATTTCATTTAGTTGTGCTGTGCACAGTAACCACACGTTAGGGAACAGCTCAATGTCAGCTAACAGTAATAACAGAGCAAGCTTTTCTCTAAGGCCCTAATGTAATAACGTCAAATCATACCTTTGACATGCATGGCATTTTACTATTTACAAAGTTCTGTCACGTGTATTTCTGTGGCATTCATTATTATTCCTGATATATTGTGCATGGGTAGGTATGGCAGATGTGTGTGTAACTTGTATGCATTTGCATTGCTTACCTCCTACGTGTGTGTATACATGTGTGCACACGCACACGCACACAAACTGTAAGGTAAGTTCTATGAGGGCCTTTGTTGGCATCTTGTTTCTAGATCGCAGCTGTGCCTGTCAAGGAAAAGAAGAACGATGAGATGACTGAATGAAGATATCCTCTTGTTTGCTGTTCACCTCAACCCTGTAAAGTGAATCCAATCTCCATACGATATGCTCCTTTTTCCCAGTAATATCGCTGAGCCTTGGAAACTTGGCTCGAATTATGTCCACAAACATATAACATGCACAGGAAACTAGCACACAAGGCGGGTGTGTGTGTGTGTGTGTGTGTGTGTGTGTGTATGACTTACACAAAAATGTGTAGCATGCATGTTATTTACGTAAAACTACAACATTTATTGACCAAATCAAGATTTGAACCCGGGCCTCCTAGCTTCCTGTTTTAGTTGCAAAGCAAGAAATGTTAGACAAGGAAAAATGTCCTTCCAAATTTAAATTCATGGTGCATACTCAAGAAATGGCTTTTCAATCCAGTGGTAACACAGATTGTGTAATCTTTAGGAGGAAAAGCATTATTGTTTTTGTGTTATTATCATTGTTGCTTTTCTAGCCTCTTACCCTTGTTAGCCTGCATGTCAGCAAACCTACATGGAACTCAGCTCTCTGCGTGTCCTTTTCCACACCCTGCATCACTTCCTTCCACAGGCCTCCCTTCCCTGACAATCCACTCTACCTCTCGGGGCTGCTGCTCGGTCGGGTCAAGGCCAAGCAACTTTGTGCAGCAGGATTTGTTATGGTTACTTTGGCGAGTGCCGAGAGCTTGAGGGAAGCTGGGCAGCAGGCCTTTCGGGAGCAGGACTAGACTGGGTAGTTGTTTAAATGTTTTATAGTTGCTCTAATTGTTGCTCCTGTTGGCAAACAGTTGACACCCATGCAAATTACTATGTTGTATTGAATGTCCAAGGATGGCAATAATCACCTTGGACTCCAACTGAAATAGCAGTTTTTACCAAAACGGAAGCCAGGCACCACAAGCAGTCTCTCCCCATCATTGGAGACCGATTGAGTGAGCATGCATCAGCCAAGAAAGGACAAGGCTTTGAAGGCCCTCACACAGGAGGGGACCTGAGGACACGGGCATCGTACTTGGCAGCCAAAGGGAGTTGTAGCAATAGTCTGTTCTTAGCCTCCTCCCATTCTCCCTTTATCTCACGAACAGGAAGACCGCGAAGGGAGATCAGGCAGAGAGGGATAAAGAAGTCGACTTTGAAGACCAAGGGAAAGCTGACGTTCGGTTTTATCTGAAGTCTGTGTGGTTAAGGCTTGGTCAGTGAAAAGCCATACAAAGGGGGACTTTATGGCATGTATTATGTCATTGGCTCTGTGGCAATGGACATGAGTAGCCCGGGCACTCTCCAAGCCCAATATTCTATCACTCAGGCAGATCTTAATGAGGTAAAAAGATGTCTGCACAAATTCCTGAGTCTGATTCTCCACTTGACCCTGAGCCAGGCCACAGTCCATGGACTTGAGCTTCCAGTAGGACTCATTGCTTGTTTCTTCTTTCTCATAAATGACTGCAGAGTCAGAGACTCGTGTGCTGGTGGGGAGGCTTTCTCTTACCGTAACACACTTGGGGAAGTGGGTGTTCTCGGAGGCACCCAGGAACACCCAGGAACTCTGGTGGCACTTCCCATGCATGGCTTGCAGACATGGGCTCTTGGGGTTTTCCATCAGTCCAAAACTTGAGGCTTCTATTTCCACACTGGACTTCCAGTTCTACATTTGATTAAAAGACTGCTTTTTCGCCCGGTTTCCTAGGGAAAGAGTTGTTAAAAGCTGCTTTGTCCATCTGCCTTGCCTGCCTGGTTTTCCAATTGAGCACCCTGGTTAATTCCTGACAGAAAGGCACGAGGCCTAACCTGAGGGGACACTCCTTCAAATGTGTTAAAAATTAAGATGTGAAAATGAGTGGTCATCTGGAAAGTTTGAGCATACATGATTTGGGGCGTGGGGAGGCTGCACCTCTTTGTTTTTTCAGGTGTCGAGTTGTCTGTTTTACTGCCTGTTAGAAGGAAGCCTTTGTTGCTGTTAAGTAGAAGGTTCAGGACCTCTTAGTTCTTGGGATCAAAATCATTTCACCTTTAAGAAAAATTGGAAATATACACATAAACGCATTCTCTACAAGGATCTTTGGAAATAGTTGGAGGAATAGTCGAACTGAAATGAGCAAGGCTCAATGGTGGTATCAATTTTATTTCAGGCTGGTTTATTTTTCAACAGTCAGAGGACTTTAAAAAATGATTTTATTCATGTTTACCCTTTCTGAAGGAAGTATAATTCCTTTCTTTCCATGTTTATATTCCATGGCTTATTTACAATGATGACTGGTCAATGCCCAGTGGACATTCTCTTAACTAGCAGTCTACACCCAGGGAAATGAAGAGATGTTTTTAGGTATTAAAAAAAAATTGGAATGAAGTCTTATACAGGCTCCGTGGATGCACTGGTTCTAGAAACACCAGATTAAGAACCACTAACGCGAATGTTTTCTGAAATCTTTCCAAAGTTCTCCTTTGCTTCTATTGAATCCGCTCATGAGCTCCTTGGTGAGGGAGAAGGGTGGCAGAGGCAAAGGAAGTCTGCTTTCTGATCTTTTGAAACACCTCTGTGTACCTGACCCCAGGAGTTGTGCCAGTGAGCTGGAAGCTGGCGAGCTTCTCCCATGTTCCAAAGATGTTTGAGCGCTCCAGAAATCTGGGGTGGGCTTGCTCCATCACTGGACCTGAAGCCTGGTTAGGCGTGATGGAGCTAGGTCTAGTCAGGACGTAGCTACGTACCTAGCATGAGAAACAGAGCTCTCTGCAGATAGAATCTGTTGTTTCATTTAATTACTTTTCAAGATGCCATTACCAGGAATTTTTATGTAAATACATATTTTATTCCCTGAGGCATGTTAATATGAGACCAAAATTATACAACACTGAAAGGAAAACAAAATTTCCTTTTACTAGTTCTGTCTGTTTTATTGGAAACCCGCTATAGGATGCCAAAGGTGCTCAAACTTAGCCAAAGGCTCTTTCCATGGGACTCCATTTATAAAAGCATGGGGACGTAGAGCTGATAATTGATATTTCAACAGAATGCAATGCAGGGAACACTTGCTGGCTGCCTTCTCTGGGTTAGCTACTAGACCCATGTTACAGAAGGCGAGGCCCAGGCATGATGAATGCAATCAACACTTGCAGAGCCTCCTTAATGTGTTAATAGCATGTAACTCTAGTCCTGATTAGGGGCTTGACTTGTGCCTTAAAAGAAGTCTTTAGTCATGTATCGATGACTTATGTTGTATTTAGTATTGTCAATCTCACATGCTTCATTGAACCCATGTCGTCTCCAGAAGTGCGCTTTGTAATGAGTCCTCTGCTTGTCCCCCTCTTGCAACTAGGACGCAAGCGAAAGCACACAGAGGTCACCTATGCCCCAGGGTCATGCAGTCACGAGGAAAGGAGCCGGCCTGTGCTCTTTCCCCCTGTGCTGTTTGCCCTCAGGAGGCCAAAAACGGGAGACATTTTTTGGACTCAATGAACCACTGAGACATCATCTGAGCTCAGATTTGGAGCCTACGTAGCAGTAGCTCAGCACATCATAACTGGGAATGCTTTATCTTGGTCTCCAGGGTGAGCAATGGTCTCAAGGCAGAAAATAACATCTATGGTTGCTTTGAGAGAACAGTTAAGTGGAGGCTTCTAGACTGGGGGAGTATGGTTAAACAGAAGGACAATTAAAAACAAAGTTTGGTGCCAGAATGTGAAAGACTTTGAACGTCAGCTCAGTGAATTATTATTTGTTTTCTTTTGATAACATGCAAAGAACCATCCACCTTATTTAACTTGTGTCACACTAAGTGATGATGAGTCTTAGGGCAGCATGGCACGCGGACCATGCCCACGTCCATAGCCGTGCTCCCTTTGACACCAGGCAGCTAGCTGCTAAGTCCTGCTGTCCCGAGATGCATAAGTGGGATCTTTTTTTGCTGATGAATACTCTACTTTGTCGATAAAGGAAGTTTCCCAGATTTCACACCTTTGCTTTAACACGCACAACCTTGTCTTTCATTAGGTACCGTAAACTCTCGGGTATAGGCATTGTATGTTCTTGGTCGCCTTCTCTTGTTCAAATAATGGAGGCTGACCCCGGGAATGTGTGGCCAGGGAGCATCCTGCATGAGGCAGAGGCATGGGGAGGGGATCAGCTTGGCATTGGCTGGCATCTGTTCCAGGTCCTCACACACCACTGCAGCGGCTCTGCCTTGTGTCATGGCGTTTGCGTGTCCAGCTAGCAGGAGCTGCACAGTGCCATTTTTCTGGTGCCAGTTGAATCTTGTAGAAAAATACTTGATATCAGAGCCCTGTTGAGTTTTCTGCCAGCCCGATATCACCTGTTCTTCTTTCTTTCTTTCTCTTTTAATCCATCAACTGCTTTTCTTCTGAAGACATCTAGTGTCTGGTCTCTGTCAGTGACCCCCCTGCAGTTTGGACTTTATCCAGGCCAGTGTGAGGGGTATTAGCAGGCACACGAACAGATCTGAAGGAAGATTTCTGATTCTTCGGTTCAGATAGGCACAGGTTGTGAGGCTCCATTCACCTTCCTTGGTGAAGGCGGTGATATTGTCAGCGCCCCTGCACGCCCCCGGGTGTCTGAGCACAGGCTGTGGGGAGGCTGCCCTGGGCCTGAGTGCTGCCACTGCCATTCATGCCCTGCACCACGTTTTCTCCTCTGTAGGATGGAAGTTCTGATGGCCTTTGCTTTGATGGGATTTTGGATATAATGTTTGGATGCAATCTTTACATGACTTGACATGCAATAATCCACGTAGTTCATTAAGCAAAACTCCCCATCCCTAAGTTCAGTAAAAGTAGCCATGGTTGTTCGTGACAATCACGTAAAGTGCTGAGGATGACTCATGCCTACCAGAATGCGTGGTTCTTCCTGTGGGCAGTTTATTTTACGAAGCCCAGCTTCTACCAAAAGTCAGTGATGGCAAAGAGAAGACAAAAAAAGACAAGTCAAGAGAACGTTAACGGAGGTGAGTTCAAATTATTCTTACACTCCCTCTTGCCATCCTTATTCTGATGTTGCTCCCTTGGGAGAAATCTAATGGGAATTGTAAATACTTGTTCCCCAACGGAATGCCAGGCAACAGAAAGAGGGATGCTAGTAGTGTGGTAGTATGTGACTTCCGGTGTAAACTGCCGGTTAGGCAGGGCCTCAGCCGCCCATCAGTTAACTGGGTGGCCTTCTAAATGCATCAGTCCTTGGGCTCCAGTCCCAGAGATATGACTGAAGTGGTATTGTTTTAATCGTTGCTGCTAAAGTCCAGTTTGGCTGTTTGTAGCCATCCAAAGGGCTTTCTACCCTGAGACACATGGCCTCCATTGTAAATGGGAGCCACCTAGTCAGCACGTGGTGGCTTAGATAGAAAAAGGGCAAGCTGAGGGAGGGCCTGGGCATGCTCTGACAATGACCGTGAAAGAATCTGTGAAGAACAAGGACCCAACAAGTGTGCTTTGCTTCTGCTTAATCTCTTCGTTCAGTGAGACAATGTGCAGGTAGGAAAGAACAGAGATGGGCCCCAGCATCAAATAAGTGAGAGCTGCGGCATTGGGCTTTAGATAGCTATGAGATAGGCCGTTAAGTGTTCAGTGTGGGCAAGAGCCGAGGTGCCTGCTCCGTGTGGCTGGGGAAATGTATGCCCTGGTGTGAAAGGCTTGAGGCCAGCCTCTCTGGATGGCGGTTTTGTTAGCATCACTTGCTTTCAATGAACTGCTGCGGGCGGCTCTCCTGGGAGCCTCTGCATTGGTGCACTGGGTACCTGCTTACCTCTCTTCTCCGTGCCCCCTCCTTTCCCGTCGCCAAATTGTGGAAGATCTTCTAGTTCCTTTCTAGCTGCTACATTATACAGATCAAGTCGAGTGCTGTGCCTGGTGTCTCACAAGATGATAGCGGCAGATCTCCTGTGTCCTCTCCAACAGGCCACGGTCAGTTCTAAGGTCAGGTTCACAAAATGGGAGCTGGAGCTTTAGCAGGCCCCCAGCCTTCTCACTGACCCAGATTTTCAAGGATGACTGATGTTTCTTCCTTTTGAAAACACAGATCTTAGCCCGAGCATCGCTGCAAAAGACCCACGACCTTGCTGGAAGGACTGGGACTTAATTTTCTCTAAGTAGTTTGGAGGAGAAAAACAAGGTGATGGACTTTTGGCCTAAACCCATCCCTTCAAGAGGAGACAAACGTTGGCATATAGCTTATAGATTCTGATTTAAAGAACAGTGCTTTTTTCTGAGGTCATTTGTTCATTAATAGTTCTAGAGGATTGAATTTTTCCTCTGCAGTGTCACCTGGCCTTTGAGATTTTAGAATCAGTTACCTTGTCTTCCACAAAGCCTTCCTGAGGTCTTTGTTAGTTACAATTGAGTCTTGGTAAGCCTAAGGCCCGGTCTCGGTACCTCAGTATAGCACAGATATAGCCCTTATTTGATTTGTTAATTCATCCAGTGAGCATTTGTTGAACACTCTGTAGATGCCAAGGTAATTGGAGGATGGAGGCACTGCATGGGGCTATGAAACAGAGTCACAGAGGCTAATGAAGACAAGGTTCCAAAGTCATTTCTAAATCACGCAGAGATTAAGGCAGCAGAGATTGTTAATGGGAGATTAGTAATATAATTAGCTTTGTGTTTTATAAAGGAAACCATCTCATTATGGTACAGCCATTCTCAAATACTTAACCAAGTGCCTTCGGCATATGGCAGGCACTGACTTTGAAGAAACGAGAGTAAATCACAAAAACAAACAAACAACCCCCCCCCAAACAAACAAACAAACAAGCACGGTCCTTGCCCTCAAGGAGCGCACAGTCTATTGAGTTGCCGTTCTGACTTCCCCACTAGATTGTGAGCTCCTGGAGGGCAGGCACTTTCGTTCAACTGGGAAAAACACGTGTTTCAGAGGTGGGCCTATATTACAATCTATCTTTATTGTTTGTATTTTATTCACCCAGTTCACTGGACATTGGGGCTAGACATGCGGATCGCATCCAGGAGTTGTCCAGATTAAGTACGAGAAGGATGGAGTATGTTTCACCCTGCAAGAACTCTTGTACCGTCTCTCTCCTTCTGCCTCATGGTGCCTGGCACACGCTAGGCATTCAGGACGTTTCTGATGCCTGATTTCGGGGAGTTGGGAAGGTTTCGTCCTGGGGCCTGCTGGCATCTAACATACTTACTTAGCAAGTCCCTTGTCCTCTCAGTCAGTGATCAATATCATTTCTACCAGGCTGCAAACTAACATCAAGGCCAGTGTTGGGTGCTGGACTCTCTGTTCCTGAATTGTGGACAGGCATCTTGGGAAAGTCAGACCCAAAGTCAAACGAAAATGACGTGATTTCCTCTCCAGCCAAAATGCCATTATTTCATGAAGAGCAACAAATCATCTTGGCGAGAGAGCTTGATTTGCCTGTGCCTGCTCACTGAACTGCATTGGCAAAGGACGAATCCTTCCCAAAGCAGCCTGAGACTGGAGGCATTGGCTGCCCTGACCTCTTTTTGAAGCTTACTTGCTTTCAGAGCATGTCCACCTCCATTAATCTCACTCATTCCTCATCACGTCTCTGCTGTCTGAGTGGCTGGGACTAGCACTCCGCACTCTTTTCATCAAATCACGGGGCGAGATGACCCAAAGGATGGAATTAACTTGCCTAAGAGTGTACATACAGCAAACTGTGCTTCCTGTTAGGAGGTTTTCTGCTGCTTCAGAGAAACCGTGAGAGTAAATATTAGTGCATTTGCCCTAGCTGGCACATGATGGTATACCAGAGGATCACAGTTCCAGTTTTGGCTCCATGAGGGACCTTAAGAAATACAGGGTGAGATTTCTAAGACAGATATGCCCCTCTGAGCTATATAATTGCTGTGTCTCTTCACCACCATGAGTCACAAAGTTGAGCCAGTCCAACATTTACAGAGCATCTATTCTAGGAATCTTCAGATACATGTGACCGATTCTTCAGTGTGTCCCCAATGACCTCAAAGACCTTCATCTTCTAACCCACCTTGTAAAGCTCACGTGTAACTGAGCCCTGGAGAGCCTAGGTGACTTATGCTAGGTGACTTGGTTACTAGGGGCCAGATTTGGGGCTCAACTTTCCAGCCCAGTCTCTGGTACACTGCATGATATCTAAACTTCATGATCTGATCTCCTTGCCGTTTGCGCTGGGTCAGGCTTTCCCTTTGAAAGTTCGAGCGTGGTCAGTCCAAACGTATAAACTTCATATTTCACCACAGAAATGCTAGCATGAAGTTTCCTTTGAAGTGGAAAATATGATATTGCTTCAAAGAGTCTACCCCACTTGTCTAAAGAGAAGTTTTCATGCATTTTCCAGTGGCCTCTAATTTTTCTCAGTGTTCCAAAAATTATTCACTGTTTCTTTCATCTACAAGTTGGAATTGAGAGGTTGACCTAATTCTTGTGTTCCCTCCTAGCACAAGGAATAGCACATTTTCAAGGATGATAAATAGTCGTGCAAATTGCAGATGGGGGTCTATAAATACTTAGCGAAATCCCTACAGTTGGTGCCAGGTAGAGTGAGAGAGGAGTCAAAGCATCTCCTTCTCCTGCATCCTTGTGCCTCCTTAGAGGTTGTTTAATGGGCAAGCACCACAATGCTTGGTCCTCTTTGATTAGGACTCCCTGGAACAGAGAAGTAGACAGCCCATTGCACAACTTCGTATCACTGTTGTTATCTGTATCCCAAGCCTTCTCCCCTCTTTTTAGGGCTTTTCCACAGCTCTCTTCCTTGGAGAGGAATCCATGTCAGCTCTGTGTTAACCACAGTGCAGCCTGTGCATTCATGCCTTGCAGTTTTTAACTTTACTGTTATCTTTACAAAAGGAAAAAAAGCACTGGCCAATTTAGTATCCACCACTTTGTACCTGCTTAGTAACTATTACATGGGTTAACATCTGTTCATTTTGGCACAGGGGAGTCAGGTAATAGTCAGGCCTTGAGAAAGTGGTGGTGTTGGGTACCCATGAGTCAGTTTGGGCTCAGAGCAACCCTGTGTGCAATAGAAGGAAACCCTGCCAGTCCTGCTTCAGGCTCAAAGCTGCTTGCATGTTTGAGCCCAGGCTGGCCGCCACGATGGCCGTCTAGCCGCCACCATGGCCGTCTAGCCGCCACCATGGCAGTCTAGCTCTTTGAGGGTCTTCCCCTCTCCTGACAACGTAGCCAAAGTCTGAATCCTCACCGTGCCTTAGTTGTCACACCATACATAGCACGGCATTTAAGGCCATGAACCGTGGAGTCCGGTTTGACTTCGTCTGAGGACCCTTCTTACACCTATTTGTCTCGGTCTTCTCATTGTTGAGTGAAGAGAAGAAGTAATGAACAAATAAGTCTGACGAGCGAACGAGGGCCATTTAGCGGCGAATAGCAATGGAAGTGTTTAGATTAAGGCTGGGCTCAATACACTTCAGCCGAAATGACCATAAGCAGGAGGAGGAAGAGGAAGACTTATGGGTCTGCTTTGTGCATGTTGCCACTTACAGTGCACTTAAGTAATTTTACTTCTCCTGTGCTTTGTTTGTTGCAAGGATCCAAGTGCATTAGGGGGTTGCAGGTTGTGATACCCATTGGAAAAAACTAGGCCACAGAAGGGAAGTGTGTCTCTAAGGAGCATGAGTTAAGTTTATGGCTAAAAGCAAACATAAACCATGAGGAGGTTTTGCCTTGCTTGGATAGAAAAGGAAGCTACTATTCAAAATGGTGGATTCAGTGAAGGAGACAGAGCAGCGCTTTGAGTTCTTACAGTATGGCTTTTATGAGCATATCAGCCTTGTCTGATATCGGCCTTCTATCCCCTGGAGCTGTGTCCCTAAAGAGGGCATGCGGAGTATTCCTGGAAAGTTACAGATGGACTTTTATATGAAGGCAGCACATAAATCACTCCTGTGAATAAGAAAACAAAACCAAAAACGCTTCCTTCAGGATCTCCACACCTCTTATGTATCTGCCTAGCCCTGTAGGAACACCCCAGGGCTCCCCGGTCCCTTCAGCCTGTTCTTCCTTGGGGCATTGAGTTGTTATCCTCGGAAATCACCTTGGCTGCTCTCATCTTCCTTTTCGTTGCTCACCTTCGTCTGGAGCGTCTCACCTGCTCTGCCAGAGGCCTGTGTGGAGCTTCCTGCGGCTTTCGTGAGCCCCACAGCCTCACATCTGGATTGACCTTCGCAGCAGAGAGTTGCCCAGCCCTCTCCCTTAGAACTATCTTCATGCACAACACAGGTAATGAGACTCACAGAATGGGACATAAGTGGACAGGGGCACAGCATATCTGTCAGATGTAGCTCCCCCTAAAAGGAAGAAAGGAGGCTGAACTCTTGTCAACTTGACTCACTCATGTGTCCCCGTGGCCTTTTCAGCAGGAATGTCATTCTTGCTACATCTCTAGCTGTTCAAGTTCCATCTGCAGCCAAGACCTAGTTCAGGACCACCTTCTCTTTGGGATGTTCCTGTATATTCTCAACTTGAGCCAGTTCCTTGATTTCGGTGTTCCCATGTCTCATGATTAAAACATTTTATTTGAAATCATAGATATTTCCATATGTCTTTTATAGTTCCTCCTCGCCCTCCTCCGGGGCCAAACCCCTGTTTCCTTCATTTCTGTAGCCTTGGCACTCACACGGCACTCAGGAAGTGTACGTTAATTGACAGTATTGTTTGCAATCATCTCTGTTATATTTAGGTTCCTTGTTGATCAGAAGCTTGTTTAAGGTCCGCCCGCTTAAATGAAGCATAGGGATCCTTCACATGGAAGTATATACCATATTTGATGCAAATGTGCAGTTTATGCATTTTCATATCGTGTAGTCCTCCACACATTACGTCTGCCAGTGCGCTCTGTCAGTGGTTTTTTTCAACCGGTTGCTGACTTCCATCTCGATGTCTTAGCTGTAGACACATGTAAGGCTCGGGCTGCATCTGGGTCTGTGTTCACATGGAACTTTCCTCCCAAGCAGCGGCCCCTCACCAGCCGACCTTTGAGCTTCTAAAGCAGCCTCTCCCCAGGCAAGCTCCCTTCTCCACTCTGCAAACTCCGTTTCCTTCCAGTGCAAGGAAAAAAATCATTTGTTCTGCCCCAGAAACAACCTGCCACAGGGCAGCCTGCCCCAGCCCAGGAGATGCGCTGGTCTATGCACTCCAGGACAGAGGCCACGCAGCCCCCACAGCCATACATGTTCTATAGACACGGCTGCCTGGCTGGCTTGCCACTGTGCATAGGATGTTTGCTTTGAAGCCAGGGGGCACAGAAAGAATTGCACGTTTCCCACTCAAATAAGATAGGGCTGACTGAGTGCCCAGGGACTCTGCAGGGCAAGGGCAAGAGGCACTATACCCACAGCATCCTGCTCTCGGGCTTCACGGGGAGGCAGCATCTTGGAACCCAGATCCACTCAGACCAAGTCCCCTGCCTACCACAGAACCAGTCCACACTGAGGTGGTGGCAGCGTGTGTCTGACAAGCACGCCACCCAGGCCTCTGCCGGTCCCTGCACTCTGCACCTGGCAGAGATGGGCTCCGAGGGTCTCATCACTTTGGTGCCCTGCCTCAGTTTGCCCCAGAGGAAGAGCAGTCTCCATTGTTTATTTTCTGATTCGTGGATACTGCTCAACTTGATCCTTGACTTTCTGACTATGGCTGACACCTTTCTTGTACAAATGTGATCAAATGTATCATTTTTGGACTATTGGATAGAGGTAAATGAGACTGAAAAGCCCGTTTGGAAATGTCATAAGGCATGTACAAATATATCCACAGAGCAAACTGTGTCAGAACTACTTTGTATCATTTCGTCATTTCAGTGCATTATGTGTACACATGATTGACCGACGTGGGTGTACCCTTTCCAGGGGAAGAAATGGTGCTACAACTTTCTCGATACTTCTCCAAGAGGCCTGCTTTATTTTCCAGCAGCAGTGGAGGCTGAACCCGTAACATTAAGTATTCTCATGAGGGCAGAGGTAGTGCCGAAGGCCCCAGGTCAGTCCCTGCATTACATTTCTTGATTAGCAAAAGGAATGAAGCTAGTAATAACTTGCTGCCTCCCTATTAGCTAGGATAGTTAAAGTGATAGGAATGATGGAGCATATTCCACTGATCATGATATCCATGATGGTGTTGTAATAATGGCCCATTGTATGTACTGACACTTAATTACAACATGCCCATTTCACCTCAATAAGAATGATGCCGTGGACCCTGACCTTCCTGTCCTCAACCTCCATTTCCCGGCATTAAAGAAGCAGTCTCTGAAATCAGTCTGGCTGGGTTCAAATCCTAGCTTCTTCCCCTACCAGTTCTGCCATCGTTAGCCTCTATGCGGCGATTTCCTCATCTGTAATACTGGGCGGCAAAAATGCTTGCCTCATTGTATTCTTTCTAAAGTTAAAGAAGATTATGCATCTGCGTGTGCAGAATGGTGACTCCATAAATGTTCCTCTGAGTCTCCGGTGGTGCAGATGGTTAACACGCTTGTCTGCCAGTCACCCAGAGGCACCTTGGCAGAAAGTCCTGGCAATGCCCTTAGCCATTCACAGTCAGCCCGCTGAGACCATTCTACTCGGCCACCCATGAGGTGGCCCGGAGTGAGAACTGACAGGATGGTAAATGGACAAATGCTAGTTAGTATTGCGAACCCCCCTTCCCCAGGTATTAGATGCGGCCCAGGCCCAGGAAAGCCCCCAGGTGAGTGCTAAGTAAATGTTCTTTCCATTATAGCAGAAGCATTTCTATTTAATAGACAAAATGGTTCAAACAAAAGGGTTAAGAAGCAAAAGGGAGAAGAGGCAAGATTTGAGGTCAACTACTTTAGGGCTCAAAAGGTCTCGATAAGCATCAGAAGGCCCATGGGGGCCCCCATAGGTGGGTAAGCAGCACCCCTTTTTAATGGAGGCAAAGGAGACTTGCACAGGGAAGGCAGCAGTACAGGCTGACAGAATTCTCTGTGGACCACATCTGTTGGTGCCAGCTGTTGCCAGTCTGTTTCGGCTCGCCGAGAATAACAGCAATAATTTTCACTTTATAGCAACTTCCATCTCGGGATTTCAGAATGCTGCATAAATGTAGATTAAGGCTCCCAAAATTCTCGTCAAGAATGAGCTGCTTTACAGGGCATCAGGAATGCGTCACTGCCTGAGACTCTTCCACAGCAGAAAGAGGACCAACTTCGTTTTAAATTAGACCTGGTTTCCAGGTCTGATCTTCCTTCTTAAGGTCACCATGCACATTCCCTCCAGACAACCTTGGAGAACTGACTTCCCCTCCTGGGTGCTCAGCTTTCTCCAGAGGAAGGGATTCCTGGACCACTGAATGGTAGCCAGTGTGTCTTCTGTGTCTGAAACCCCGAGAGAAAGCAGCAGATCTAGAATGATCTCCCAACTAGATCACTGCTTGGCGCATTTGGAGAGGCCTAGATAACGTTTTAGTGTTTTTTGCATGTTTGCACCTGAATGCAGCAGACTGTATCACTCCAGCCACTGGGAACTGCCCCCATTCTTCAGCTTTCACATGGAAGGGTGTGGGGCTTTCACTTGTTTTTCCCTTTATAAATGCACAAGTCCAAGCGCTGTTCATTATTTCCTTTGACTGCTATTAAATTTAGCATTCACCCCCACACCCACCCGCCCCAGGCTGTATCAGAGATTGTTGAAGGAAATTGTCTTTTGAAGAGCAGTTTTACATCTTTTGCTCAGTTGTGGAGGGAGATATAGAAAAAGCCGCACTTCTCAAAGCCTTGTCTTCAACCAGCTGAGTCACATTGCCTCTGGTCCTTGTTCCAGCTTGAGCTGCCATCTTTGTACAGAGAGCAAATATAATGTTATGAAAGTCGTATTTGTTTTTAAATGGTTCTTTTGGTAGTTCGAGTTGGTATACTATTCGGGTAAAAAACTCACTGCCATCAATTCAATTCCAATTCTACTTCTGTAAAGAGTTAGTTTCAGAAACCCACAGGAGCAGTTCTACCCTGTCCTGTAAGGTCACTATGAATTGTGTGCTAGTCTGGGTAAACTAGGGGAACAAATCCACAATTCAATTCCAATTTGAGATAGTTAAGGTTTATTGTGGCAACCTGGCCGATAAACACATGTGGGATTAACTGCAGGGTAGAGAAAGAAATGGCTTGGTGAACCTCACCTTTCTAGTTCTCGGGTCTCTTGCTTTCTGATGTTTGGACCAGGGTGCAGTTTCCTTAGCGAGTTCCCTGCTTCAGCTGGCAAGGCTCACTTCCTCCGAGGCATCCCTGAGGGGAAGCCACATGGACCTACCCCGATGCAGCCCTCAGTGCTGGAGCAGCTGTGTGGAGACCCTGCCAGCACTGAGATGCTTACACCCTCACTGATTCGGCTTTCCTCCTGCAGTTGGCGTCATAGTGTGTGTTTTGTGAGATGGAGAAGGATTTTGTGGATTGGTGTCAGACGTATGGGCTAATGTTGGACTTGTGGGCTTGGACAGCACTGCGTTGGATGCTTTCTTAATGTACATTTACTCTTTATATAAACCTTGTCCGATGCCGGCGCCACGTCTCGGCTTTCTCCTGCTGGCCGGCCAGCGCTCCTGCAGGCAGTTGGTAGGTGCCGGTGGTTGTATAGACCTCCTTGGCTTGAGTGGTATTTGAATGAGCTCTAAATCATCCCTGCCCTCCTGTATTCTATTTGAAAGCTGAAGTTCAGGCATTTATTTTGAATAAAGTTGGTAACCTTGAAAAAAAACAAAAAAAACTCTCTTATACATCTGAGTTTCTGTGGATTTGTTCCCCTAGTTTACCCAGACTAGCACACAATTCATAGTGACCTTACAGGACAGGGTAGAACTGCTCCTATGGGTTTCTGCAACTGTAACTCTTTACAGAAGTAGAAAGCCTCCTTCTCCCAGGGACTGCCTGGTGGTTTCCAACTGCTAAGATCCCTGGAAATATTTAGATGTGTTGTAAAATCCCTCTATAATGATAACTCGAGAGGACGTTTGTATGATGGTTAAGTGTGCACTTTATAGACTTGAAGGCTGGATTCAAATGCCAGATTCGACTACTATCAAAGTCATTTGAGTACTCAGTTTTCCCATTTGTAAAATCAAGAGTAACCATCTGATAGGGTTGTTGTGAATAATTAGTCCTTTCCTGTAAACTGTTTTGAACACTGTCTGGCATCTGCTGAGAATTTAGTAATTTTATGTGGTCTCATAAATCAATAAACATCAATAAACACAAACAAAAGTTTTCTGCCTTCCAAATTTCACTGAAAAATAAAAACACCCATGACCATTGATCCACTTTTGTCTCATAGTGACACTATAGGACAGAGTATAACTGCAGCATCGGTTTCTGAGATGGTGAATCTTCGTGGTTGTAAACAGCTTCATCTTTCTCTGGTAGAGTGGCTGGTGGGTTTGAACCACAGATCTTTGGGTTAGCAGTGCAACACTTAATTCAAAATGCCATCAGGGCTCCTGAATTCATGAAAAGGGATTTTAAAAAATACCTTTGATGAAATTAATGTGATTTACATCATGAGGGATGACCAATTGGAAACATTGAATGCTACTGGGCTTTAGATTCGGTATCGCAGCGTGATCCCCTTCCACCCTCCTGCAAGTGCTGATGAATGATACTGTGTCCTTCATGGTCAGACTCTCATCCACCTTCCTGCCACATGTGGAAGGCAGCCATGGTTCAGATTTGACAGACTGTGAGCATTTAATACAATGAATCGTACTCCCAGTTAAATATTAGCACATAGCATGCATCACCTTAGATTTTCCTCCTCGTGACCCTGAAGTGGAGGTGTGTCCCCTCCTCCCTGCCTGCTCTTCGCCACCCCCTACCCCCCCACTTTACCGGTTTGAGTGCTAAGAGAAGTTCAGAAACACTTGTGAAATGGTCTACAAAATGAGTGCTGGAACCTGGCATTTAAACCAGCTTCTTTCCGCTTCCAAGTCACACGCTTTCCCCCTTACACCACAATCAGTGTTGCCGAAAGTAAAGGGGGCCGCATTGGCCTCCAGCCTCTGATGCAATTAGCATCACGCTTTAATCAGTGAGGTTGACTGTCTTGATTAACCTTTATGATAGATCATGTAAGTTTCATATTTCTAAATGAATATATAGAGGCATCTGTAAATTAGTGGAAAAACACTGAGCTTGGATCAGAAGACTTGTGTTTAACTCCTGGCTCCGGTGTGATTTTGGCTAAGTCACTTCACTTGCTTTAGAGAAAGAGAGAATGCTAATATCTCTGCGGTTTTTGAACTTTGTACAATATTACACAGGGGTTTCTTGTGGACTATAAGAAGAATACAGATGTAAAGACTTTGTAGCCCTGTGATGGAGTCAAATGCCTCTCCGTGTTTATGAATTGTAACCCTCTTCTTAAGTTCTAATTATGGTCCCCCGTGACAGGATCCTTGGTCATATAGTGGCTACATATTGAGCTACTCACCACAAGGTCAGCTGCTCAAAACCATCATCTGCTCCTTGGGGGAGAGACAAGACTTTCTACTCCCGTAAAAAGCCTCAGTCTCAGAAACCCACAGGGCACTTCCCTGCGGCCATGGGGTTTCTGTGAGTAAAAATGGACCTCATGGCAGTGCACTTGGTTTTGGGTTTTTCACCCTCCCGGTGTCTCTTTCTGACTCCTGGCAACCTTCTAAGATATCGTAGAATTGCCTGTATGGGTTGATGAGACTATAAGTGTTTATGGGAATAGAGCCCACTGCACCACCAGCGCTGGGAATCGGAATTGCCCCATGGGCAGTGAGTCTGGCTTGTCTTGACGTCTTTTGGGTGTGCTTCAGCACACGTCTCTGTGCTGTGCATCCATCCGTCTCACTTGTGGTTGCACTCAAGTGATATTTGTACAAGCATGACTTACAGTCATGAATAATCATTATTTAGTATTTAATTGATATAAACTGTGAATGATTTGCATAGGCCAGCTCATTTAATTTATGATTGAGGCAACTAACTCTTAGTGAAGTTAAGCTGTTTGCCTAGATTGCACAGATGTTAAGTAGTGGATGTGGGATTTGAACCCAGGCATGTAGAACCAAGAGTTAACAAACAACACTGGGGTATTGAACAAAGTTAAGCACTGGAGGACCTGAAAGTTGGGGGATTTGAACCAACCCCCAGGATTTTAGGAAAACAGGCCCGGAGATCTGTTTCCTGAAGGTCACAGTGTCAAAAGCCCCCTGGAGCAGTGCTGCTCTGCACACAAGGGGCAGCTGAGCTGGAATCAACTCCAGAGCCTTCACCACACCCTATATGGATTCATTCCCTAGGTGGTACAATGGGTCTCTAAGGTTGGCAAGTCAAAACCACACAGCAGAAAGAACCATGGATGCCAAGGTCTGGCGATCTGCTTCGGTTGATATCAGCCAACAAAACCCCGTGGAGAAAGCAGTTCTAGGCTCTGACACATGGGGTGGCCATGAGTTGGAATCAACTGGCCAACAAAGAACAAGAACAAGCTATGCTGATTACTCTCAACATTCCATTTCTACCTTGTTCTTTATTTCTTCCTTAGATGCCTCTATTTCCTGGCTGGATCATGAGTTCGTGCCAAATAAGTGTGTCTCATTCTTAGTCTCTAGGTAGCAGTACTGGTGGATAATGTGCAGTTTACCAGAAAAAAAAATGTTGGACACCATTCAAATACCTTGGAAACAGACTCATGAGTCTTTTCATGTCTTTGTCTCTGGGTGGAAGCTCATCTTCCCATGATGTTGAATTACTGTGATTTGATTTTCACAGGTCAAGCAAGAAACATTTTCACTGTTATTCTCACCTAGCAGCTTTGCCCACCTCCCCAGCAGGCCCTCAACTCCAATGAGATCAAGGAGCTCCGTGCGTCTCCCACCGGGTGCACTTGTTTGCCTCGGATGATGGTATTATTATTGAACGAAGCACATGCCCTTTCTCTGCATTGGATTGTTGAGCAAGAACCCCTCTGACTCAAATGGAAACCACTGTGTGAGTGAAGGTGAAGTACAGGGAGTTAACCATTTGTTTGCTGGGTTGCATTTCCCACGAAAATCTCAAAACCAGAAATTTACCTCAGCTATGGAAAGTGATGTGCCAAACGTCAAAATTGAATATGAAAACGGAAAATGGATTTACATGTTATTTCAGTGTCTTGTGGCATGGCCAAGCACCTGTCAAGCCCACCAGATAGAAACAACTTGTACAGTAGGGACAGTGTTTGTGTGCCTACCGGGTTGAAAATGTAAGTCTGTCTGTCTGTCTGTCTGTCTCTCTCTCTCTCTCTCTCCCTCCAACAAAAGAGTCCATGCTTAATATTTCTAAAGTCTCTATTAAAGCACACTTTTAAAGTTCTAGAGGTCATTTTTAACTATATATTATTAGAATCATTTTTTAAAATATTGATTTTTTTAAAATATTCACAACCCCACCATCCTGACACAAGCCTTCTGAGCATTTTGGGATATTTCCTTCTAGTAATTTTTTTTCTGCACCTATATTGATCCACTTCCTGGTACTCTTGCATGTGTTTTTTTATATATTTGGAACTATTAGATTTACTATTTTAATATTATTCCAGGTTGTGCCGCTACATGGTTTGAAATCTGAGATTATCTAAACATCTCACAATAAGAGATTAGTCAACCCTCATATTGAACAAATAGGGAAATTAGAGCCACTATCACTCAGCCCAGGCAAGAGAAGCACCATGGAATTTCTTTGATGATACATCTTTATTAACAGTGTGGCATCGAATTAAGGATGGTTTCCTTATGGGATGAGGCAGTGGGTTGTAGTAAAAAGCCTTTCTTCCAGCAGTGGAGCAACTAGAACTTTGCGTTGTTCAAGGACTCAAAGATGAAATGTCTTCTCAGGGGCCATCACTGCCCGGCACTGGTGGGACGCAGCAAAGACCGAGGCATGGTTTAGTTTGAGAACACAACTTTGCCAAGAAGCTTGTTATGTTTATCAAACTTTTATGAGTCTTGAGAAGGTGAAGGCAGCCACTAGAAATCCTGTCTTAACACATCAAATCCCTCATCCCGAAGTAGCAGAATAAAGTCTAATTAATAGGGCAATGCATGGGAGTTTTAGTCATAGTGTGTGGGAACAACAGTCTCTTTTAGCCTTCTGTAAGGACAATGTAAAGTGATGTTTGAGGAGAAAACATTGATCGATCGTCTCATCTTATGTAGACAACTTGCTTTCTCATTTAAGGAGGGTGCACTGGGGGGTAGAGAAAGGGCAGTGAAATGATACTGTGAATTCCATTACCAGGAGATCCTTTGATCCAGCTGCTGCTTAACCCTGAGAAGCTGGAGCCACTACTACATACCTTCCAGTCATCCCTATTTCTTGCCTACCCAGTGGGATAGCACCAGTGGCTGTGTCTCATCTGCCAGGAGCACACCCAGGCAGGAAAGCATAAAAGGAGCCTGTTGTGCTTTGACTAGCTTACGTAAGCCCTGTTTTACTATTTATCATCTGATATCAAAAGCTGTGATGGGGAGAGATTAGCCCTTTGGAGAGCCAGCAGAGCAAGCCTTCACCAAATGTATTTCACGATTTATAGATAAAAGAACTCACTAAGTACATCTCTTGCTAAAGCAATCATTAATATGAAATTCAGGTACACCATACAGAAGTACCATATATACCCGAGTATAAGCTGACCCGAATATCAGTCGAAGTACCTAATTTTACCATAAAACTGCATTAAAAATTGTGCCGAAAAACTTGGCTTATACTTGAGTACATATGGTATTTTAATCTGCAGAGAGGAAAGAAGAGAATCAGTCACTGATGAGAGATTATCTGTCACTATTCCAATCCCAAGGTGAAAGCCAAGCCTGGTAGCCGTTTGTGAGCTGTCGCTGTGGATAATTATACCTGCCGGTGATTTGAGGTTTAGTGTTTTGCATTTTCTTCCTAGGAGCGTCGGCATTATTCTTCTTCATTGTATAGGTGATCAATCAGTAATAGAGAAACAACTTCTCAGGGAGCTGAAGTGATGCCTGGGACATCAAGCTGTCGGAACAAGCATGTTCCAAGCGCAGAGACTCGGGAGGACCCTTTGGCCTGTGGCGACAGCAGAGGTGGAGAGAAAAGAAGCCACTTTCCCTACAGCTCAGCCTGAGGCTAGGCGCCCTGGGTCAGTCCCGCCTCACCGTGACCCAGCGTACAAGTGAAGGAAACACTGTGTGGTCTTGCACCATCCTCACCGGCTGCCTGTGCGTGGGCCCATTGTTGACGCTCACTCTCTATCATGTGGAGGGTCAGCTTGGTCACTGACTCTCTGTTTTAAAAAACTATGGTTTCTTCCCCAACGACCTCCCGATCGCAGGTTCAAGGTACCTGAGGCAAAATTCGGCCTTCTAAGGAGAATTTTGGCTGTACTTAGAAAAGATAGATTTGTTTGTTCTTCAGACAGTCCATGATATAGAACATTCCTCACCAGCACCATAATTCAAAGACATCCATTCTTCTTGTGTATGTCGTGTTCATTGTTCAAGTGTCCCATGCCAGTGAGGCAATTGAAGGTAACATGGGTTGGGTCAGGCTCCCCTTATTCCTCAAAGTGACATATTTTTGCTTTTTTAATATTTTGAAGACGTCTTTGACAGTAGTTTTACCCAATGTAACATGTCGTTTGATTTTCTGACTGCCACTGCCAAGGACATGGATCCCCATAAAACTCAGAGGGTAGCCCCTACAGCTGCCTTAGGGGAGAGAGCCCAGCCCTTTCTCTTGACTGCAGGAAGCCGGCCTGTAGTCCTGCCATGTTGTTACTTACAGCCATCAGTCTCTGGCTAGGACTTTGGCTAGTCATTGGCTTTGGAACTTATGAATAGAACGGAGAACATGCTTTTCTCCTTAGAGGAAGCTGTAAGGAATTTTCCTTTGTGAGTTTCTGACTGTTAACAAATAGGCCATCCTCCCATCCTTCCGTCATGCTCGGTGACTCCTTGCCTTGGGGCCAGTTGTTTTAGTTTGCAGCAGAATCAGTGTCCAACAGCCAGCCGTCCACCTTCCTCCAGAAGAACCCGTGCCTTCCATTAAATAGCCAGGCAGTGAGGGGAGAATATGTAGTCTAATTCCCTGAGAGTCAGAAAGATGAGGCAGCCACAGGAAATTGCAAAGTGCAAACTTGACACAGCTAAATAGGGGGAAGAAAAGAACAAAAATATCAGAAATATATTTTTTCTGGCAGGCCTTCAGCTCCAAAACGGGGCTAATTCTACCTTTTGAAAAGGAAGATAATTTCAGTGTTTCTTTTTTCAAGAACACATAATTGAAGTTATTTTCCCTATGAGAGTAGGAGCCTCTTGTACATCATTACAAATGGACAAGAAAAATGAGCAGCTCTGGTACCCAGAGTGATAGAGTATTCATTATCCTGTAATCTTTCTGAGTATCTTGGCTGCCTTTTCCTGATGTTTTATCTGACTGGGCGGTGCTTTGCTGGTAAGGTTTGGGATTTGCACGAAGTTCAAGTTCTCGAGCACCAAGTATCTTTGCAATCAAGAGCCTGTAAGGACTAAAGGGAAAATAGCAACCCATGTCAAGGCCAAAATTGGAATAAATCAGGAAGCTGACATGGTGGCCAGGTAGTGAGTCGAAGTTTTGTAAAAATAGTTCCTTTGCACATGTGTATTTAAATATTTAAATGTTGTCGCAGAGATTCAATGTGGAAGACTTCCCCCACCCTGGAGTCAGATGGATTTGCCATAGTGTAGACGGTTGACCATATTTCCTCTATTCTTTTGGGGTGGCAGAGATGCTGCCTTCTCCATCCAAGGGGGATGACGGTAGGGTAGGTTGATTAACCTTCCTGTGTTCTTGGTTTGAGTGAAAGTTCAGTAGGCTGCAGAAACCCTGTGACCTGCCCACTGCTTACTCAGATGAAGAATGCTGAATGAAGCCCTGGATTGTTTCAGGGGATGCTGATAAGTGCCCTCAGTATTTTCTGTCAGTGGAAACCTCTATAATGATGAGGTTTCCACTTACTCAGTATATGTCTGTTTTTGCAGACTACAAAGTACTTGCAAATGTGAATACCTGTGATTTCACTATTGATATCTATGATCCGACATGAAGGGCACACAAAAAACACTGATAGAATAGCATCAGCGGAACCTTTGAAAACATTTTTTACACATCAAGACACTGAGGGCAGGGAATGGAACGTACAGGCAGAGCTAAGGTGATGGTACTGGTTGTTGGCTGCGGCTTAGTTGACTCTGACTCATGGGAACCCTTTGAATAATATGAGCTGAAGGGTGTGATCCATAGCGTTTTAACGGGCTGACTCTCCTAAGTCCATCACCTGGCCTGCCTTCCTAGACTGTCTGAGTCTAGAGGCTCAGCTGAAACCTAAAAAGTCCCAAGATTAGACAGATTCTACATAGTTGAGCCTTCTGCACTATAGGTCTCTATGCAACTCCGTATGAAGTATTTCAAAATACCAGGAACAACCAAAACTCGGCCGTCAAGTCTGTTTTGACCTATGGCAACTCTCTCTAGGATCGACAGGAGCAGCTGGTAGGCTTGGACCTCTGATGGTTAGCAGCTCAACCTTGTTATGAAAATATGAAGGCCACCGAGATGTGTGTTATCCTTAACCTAGGAGCGCTTCCTTGTTCACCAAGCATTCTACCCAAATGGATTTTGGTTATAAAAACCAGCCTTCGTCATTACTCTCTATAACTTTGATCAGGGGCCTAGATCACATTGGGTCGTTATATCCGTATGAAGCCTTCCTGGGAATCTCTTGAGCCTCTAGCAAGAAAAAAAAACAAAATTCAATGAAGAACCAGCTGCCGGTATTTGGACATTTTCTATTTCCTGACACTTTTAAAAATTACACTATTTTTCCATATCATTTAAATATGTAAATGGGGGAAAAAGTAACCCATTTACTTACGCGTCACTTTCAACCATTGCCTTTGAGCGTATTTTTTCCCATCTCCCTCATTAAGCAGTGGATGGCTTTCCTTCACATGATCCCTCTGGGCCCAGGTTCCTTCTATCTCGTATTTCCCATGACCATGTAAAACAACACGGGAGGGTGGGCATTAGTTGTTGTATGCCCAGGAAAAAGAGGGAACAGATTTGTGGGAGCAGTTTTATGTCCCCACTGTGGTCTTTCTTACTCATAGTTGCCTTTAAATTGCTAAATATACCATGATGCTGATGACAATTCTTAAAATATCATTGACAGTGGTGTTTGAAGATGTTTTGACTTTAATAAAATCAACCATGCTTGTAAAATCCACATGAGTCTTTTTTGCCTAAAAACATAGCCGTGACATGGACTTAACCTTGCCTCTCTAACCTCAACTTCACTCTGAATCTCATTTGGTCAATTCCAACTCAAGGAACCCCAATGGCATAGAGTAGAATTGCTCTCTCTCTGCGGGGTTTCGAGGCCATGACCTTTCTAAAACCATATGGTAGCCCTTTAGTTCCAAATTTCTTCCCAGAAGGTTTGAACTACCAGCGTTTCCATTTGTAGTTGAGTGTTTAACTGTCAGAAACGCCTAACTCCTCTTCTTTTCCATTTCTCGCTGTTTTGGGTAGAAAACAGGTTCTTTATAACGACGGCTCTTGCAAGCTCCATTTTCCTTCTTTCTATTTTTTTTAAGTTCCTTTCCTTTTTTGTTTCGTTTTTTAAAGTGTCTAGTGAAAACCAATGTATCCCCCCAACTCAGGGTACTGATTTTATACCTGTGTGTGAGTACGTACATTTTATTGTAATGATCTAATTTCATGTCGGTTTCTTCCTATATTGTGAGTTGTCAAAGGCAGGAACCTTGAATAATTTGGCTTTATAATTACAGTGCTTGCTATGTGACAGCCCCCCTCCCCAACCCTGAAGGGTAGATTCCTCCTGCTGGCAACATGGGTTTCTAATGCCTGATAGATGACCCCGTATAAGGCAAATGAATAGAGCACTGAGTCGAAGGTCAGATACTGACTAAGTAATACAGCTGCTGCAGAAACGGATGTCTCCACCTGGCCAGCACCAGTGCTTTTCCCTCTGCAGTGCAATGCATGACTTCTTTGGATGGGTTGTTTGGGTTGTTGTCCTAAGTTGGATTTAAAGGCTGTGGTATTTTCTTCTCTTCAGGGTGGACACCCAGGGCCAATGGGTCCCCCAGCTGTTCCTTCCTCATTCCGTCCAGAAGATGAGCTTGAACATCTGACCAAGAAGATGCTGTATGACATGGAGAACCCACCTGCGGATGAATACTTCGGTGAGTGGGATCGAGAGCGGACTTCTGAATTCAGCATCCTACTCTGATGTTCCTCCTTATGGGTTAGAAGGTGTTTTCTTCCCCACTGGTGAAGTATTTGAGGCCTGGCGTTGATATGTGTACGCCCCTCACTGAGCAATGCTGGGACTTCCTCTCTGAGAGTCTCATAAGTATGATATCTGTTTAATGATATCCAAATATCAGTAGCAATGTAGTCTCTTGAGGTTAAAAACATTGACTTAAATGCATTAGTTTAACTCTCCATCCTCAATTCCTTTTCCTATGCAATTCTATACATATATACAAAAAATATCATGCTCTTGTTATGACAGTGGAACAACATCTATATTGGATTCTGAGATAAACTTTAAAAAATCATGTTAGAAATGAGAGGTCTATATTAAGGAACATTAAAAATGAGGAGCTAACATGCCAAGTTAGATATGCTTTAAATACCACTGCAGTAAAATACATAGCAATAAAGAAACGTGGATTGTGTGGCGGATCTATGAGAAACACTGACAAACTGCTCAGCTAAATAGTGTCTGTGCCTTCCAGGATTATCCTTTAACTACTGATTAGTTTAACTGGACAGATGACCCTCCCTAAACCTTTATTTTTTTGTTTTGTCTTACGTATAGTATGTAAATAATAGCTAACTTAAACGGTTTTGAATGTTGAATGGAATATTTATAGAAATCACTTAGCCAAGTTCTTGGCATGTCTAATACAATCAGTAATCAATAATCAACCCTTGCTCTTTTGTGCTTACAGTTTATTTAAGAAAATAAGCTTTGCCCAAATAAAAATCTATTAATAATACCTGATTTGAATTTAAGTTCCTGGCAGCAATAAAACAGATGTCACCAAGTGATATAAAAACATTGCCAAATGAGTATTACTAGCCTGATAATCTGGATGTAATCTGAGATAATAGCAGAGAAAATGGTTTGGAGCATCCTTTCTGATCTCGAGTTCCCGTTTGCTCAGACGGAGCTCCGACATACCTCCAGCTCCCATCTTCTCCGTCTCTTCTGATACCAGCTGTCCCTCCCATGATTCTCCACTTTACTCCTGATTCCTGATTCACTTTGCTCCTGACTCTCTCCTTTGCTCCACTTTGCTCCTGATTCCCCCTTGACTCTCCACTTTGCTCCTGACTCTCCACTTTGCTCCTGATTTGTAGCAAGGGCCATACAGAACCACCAACAGAAATTACCATTTAAAACAATGGTTTAGTATTTTTTTTCTCCATAGACAAGGAAAAATAAGATAATCATTAGTATGGTTTTTACAAATATTTTGTATTTTAATGAAGCTGTTACAGACAACATGCATTTAAAACCCATATCCCAGGTCAAAAAGCACAAATATAATCAAAGAGAGTGGGTGGTTTCCGTTGAATACACTGCTGCATAAATAGCTTTATTAATTGTTAATGAAATGTAGAATTTTGAGGATCTGCTGGCAGGAAGCTCTCCTGTCCCTGTGCCTCGCAGTCCCATCATCTTGGCAGCGCCCGTCTACTCTCTTTCATCGTCTCTTTGCTGAGGCCTCTCGACTCGACCTGGCTTCTTTGCTCTGGTCTCTTGGTCTTTGTGCCACAATCTTTGGTGCCTCTGGTCTTGGCCTGGCACTCTTCAGACAGTGATCTGGAACTGGATCCTCTGGGGCACTTCTTTGGATGCTCATGGGTCATTTTTCTGTTTGCTTCTGAGATGCCATCCTACACAGAGGGATGGCATTAATGGTCTTGTGGTTGTATTTCAGGAAACCACAGCCCCAAGAAAACAAAGGGTAGTCTTGGTTCAGGCCCTCTGCTAAAGTGGAGACTTCATCTCACCTTAATCCTGTCTGTTCCCAAAGCAAAGAAAAACCAAACTCCCTGCCATGGAGTCAATAATGACCCAAAGTGACCCTGCAGGGCAGGGGAGAAATGCCCTTGTGGGTTTCTAAGACTCTATTTTGACTGGAGAAGAAAGCCCCATCATCCTCCTGGAACACCTGGTGGCTTTGAACTGCTGACCTTGTGGATCACAGCCTTACACGTAACCACTGTACCACCTAGGCCCTTCTCATAGCAGAGAACTCCTACAATGGGATTATAGCCACAGGCACAAAGGCCAGGCTTTCTAATAAGAGCTTATGGTTAGGAGGGCCATATTAAGTAATTGACTACATCTGACTAGCTAACCTTTATTGACTACTTATACTATGACAGACACCGAGTAACTCATTTCATCCTTGTAAGAACATTTAAATTGGATGCTACAATTTCTAGATTAGTAAATTCAAGCACAAGAATATTAAGTAATCTCCTCCAAATCAACAGTTAATAATTTACATTAGAAACTCAGTTCGTGGTCTATGTGTTTACACACTGCCATAGAAGACCGTAAGGGAGCAGCAGAAAGGGGAAGGCCCTCAAGGAGATGGATGGAGACCACGGCTACAACAGTGGCTCAAATATGGGAACAATTGGGAGGATGGTGCTAAGTGGACAGTGTGTTCTTCTGTTGTGCATATGGTCACTATAGGTTGGTGGCACCAACTTGATGGTACCTCACAATATACTGAGAGCAAGTTTCATGGATGTCAGCCTTAGAGAGTCAAAAGTAAAGGCAGAGTTGGCGAAATATGAGCCAAAGCCTGAACTCAAGGAAAATGTATTAAATCCAGGAAAACCCACCAACTTATTTGCAAACTATTTTGTTAGGTGCTGTGGGGGACTATGGAGATGAGCAGACATGAGTTTACCTTGAAAGGTTCTAGATCCCACTGCCATCAAGTTGATTCTAGCTCATAGTAACCCTTATATAGACTCCCATGACTTTTCTTGAGTCTACAACCTCATCTTTTTGCCAAAGAGCAGCTTGAGTGTTTAAACCACCAACCTCGTGGTTAGCAACCCTATTCCTAACCCACAGTGCCACCAGAGCTCCTTGGGATGCTCATGATATGACATATGTCAGGGTTATGTGGTTGTATTATAATGCACATGGAAAGTTGGAAGTATAAAGAAAGGTAAGGATAGTGTTTATGGAGTAGACTTTACATGAGATATTAAAAGTATGCTAACAGACATTTGAAAGGGGAAAATAGTAGAAAAGTGGGATTATTCCTGATGGAGTAATTTTTGACATAATACTGAAGAAAGCAGTTGGAGTGCCCGTGTGGGAAGTAGCAAATATTGGGAGATAAGACTAGAGAAGTAGATAGGCTCGATCTAGAGGGAATTTTTAATTCTTGGCTAAGAGATCCGACCAACATCCATCTTTCAGTTTGTTGTGCTGTACTCTGGTGGCTTGCAGGGTCACCCGTGGCTGACAGATTTCAGCAAAAGTTTTAGACTGAGGCAGATTAGAAGAATGGTCTAAAAGTCAATTGCCAAAAATTCGGCTATGTAAGCCCTATGTTAAACAATAGAATCGTATCCAATCTAGTGCTGGAAAGTGAGGTAGAGCAACACCATTGGGAGTAGTTCAGCACATTTTTCATGCGGTTTTTGTGGTAAAATGAGGTGCCTCGGCTGATATTCGGGACAGCTTATACTCTAGCATATGTGGTAGATCACTGAGAGAACTTGTCTGCGTCTGTCCACTGATCACAGAAATGTGCTTTGTTCGAAATACAGTGAACCCTCGTTTATCGCGGTTAATCAGTTCTAGACCCTACCGTGATAAATGAAATTCTGCGAAGTAGGATTCCTTATTTGTAAATCAAATATTTTCGTAGTTAGAGCATAGAGGACATGAAAAAACACCCTTTAGTCACCATTACACTCGTATTACCCAATTTATTAAATGAAAAAAGGGAAAATGCAGTAAAACATTTTGGACGTTACAATGATCATTTATTATATTATGAAGTACAACGGATGGAGCGAACGGAAGACTCATTCAAGTCGAAATGGCGTGCAACCTCCACGATTTTCTTGCCATCTTTGATCATATCCAAAAGTTTTACCTTTTCCTGGATGGTGAGCATCTTCCTCTGGCGCTTATTTTTATTGTCAGAAGGCTTAGAAGAAGCAGCTCGTTTAGGAGCCATCATAGGGCTTAGATAAAATTTCTTAAAAATCGCAAACAATTACAGTACACTGTACAAAAGCAAAAATGCATCTGATACGTAGCTCTAATACGTAGCGATGCAGACAGAAGCGTGTACAGTATGAGCCAATCAGTGGCAGTAATGACAGAGCACACGCTGTTACGCAAAAACCGCGATAGAGTGAAGCCGCGGAAGTCGAAGCGCGAAGTGGCGAGGGTTCACTGTATACCCATCTGTGCACTGGAACATTAGTAGCAGCACTTTGACTTCCCATCACACTTATGAGAGGCCCTAAACATTCTGTGGAAAATGAAATGAAAAGCTAATCGACTTTTCTATGAACCTTTTGAAGCTCATATATATATATATTAGATATCGGGATGCTTTATTCTAAATACTTCAAGCACAGTGTCTTCTAGAAGCAATCCCATCTTGTAAAAGCAGAGTGTAGTATTTACGTATTCAATAAATTAAAATTGCTGTAATGATAATTAATGTATGGGTCATATTCAATTTTCTCTTTCTCATTCAAATCCTTCATAGTTTTTTATCAAAAAGACAATCAGATCTCATGTCTAGCATTTGAATGATACGCCACTTCAATCTCCTAACTTTTCTTACAATAGGTAATTTTGAAGCCTCTAAGTCAGTTAATTTGAGAAACATGCTGTCATTAGGATCTGACTAATTCCTCACAATTAGACTCAGGTTAAACATTTTGACAAGAACGCTACATGGGTGATGGTGTACTTCCTACTACACAAGCAGGTGGCATGTGACCATTTGTCCCATTAATCGAGCTGTTAAATTTTCATTACTTAAATAATGATGGTTTTTCAGCAGGCCTCTCTACTGTAAAGCTACCTTGTATCCTTTGTAATTAAAAAGTAACCCGTGGAAAGACAAAGCGGGTGCATAAGCAAATGTGGTGAAGAAAACTGGATGGTGCCCACTTATCAAAAGATAGATCCTTAGGTCCCTTCAAAAAAAGATCCAATCAAAACCATATATTCTGAGGAAATCTACTGGGCCAGTTAAATTCAAAGCAGAGAGGCCATCTCAGAAACTCATGGCAACTTTTTTTAAGGAGTTTTTTAAGGAGTTCCAAAAGTGTAATCTTGAAATATTTTCTCAAAGGATACAAGATGACCGCAGGAATGTATTATGAAGAAGTTTTAGGAAAATTTAAAACTCTTGGGGGGAAGCCAAGGGAAAATTTTTCGTCGCAACAATGTACCTCTTTATTCTTTGCAGGTAACAAGGGCTTTCCTACAATAATTTGGTTGGGCAACCTTACCTTATCCCACCCTTATAGCCCTGACCTTACCCTTTTTTTATTCCACATTCTGGAAAGAAAACAAAAGACCAGGATTTGAGTGACAGAAAGATGCCAAAGCTGTTGTTTAGACATAGTGTAAACGCGAGTGCAGACTTCCTCAGGGAAGGGTTAGAGAGGTGGGTCTCTTCTTCAGAAATGATTAGATGTAGATGGGAGATCTATCAAGCTTCATGTTTTGATTTTTTTATAAAATATTTTTATGATTTCTATAGCAATATGCTTTACGTGTGTGTGTGAAGGCAGCATTAGTTCAGATTAAAACAGATGTTTTAACTCCCCAGAACAGCCTTTCACAGATACCTTATAAGATTTAAGTCACATTTCTCTGCATTATAAACTGGTCCATTTTAGTGACTATACTACCAACAAACACAAAAACTTATTACTGTCCATTCGATGTCAACTCGGAGACCTGGAAAGAAACCCCCATAGGGTTTCTAGGACTGATGTTTATAACAGCCGACTGCCACATCTTTCTCCTGCATAGTGACTGCTGGATTTGAACCTCGAATCTTTCACTTAACAGCCAAATGCTTAACCAATGAGTTACTAAGGCTTCACTGATGACTATAGGGGATCTTTGAAATTTCCATTTGTCGTGCATCTGTTGCCCTCTTTTCTACTAGACGGATGACTGGGGTGATGGTTAGGTCAGCAGCAGATATTTAGCTACAGTCTACAAGATTACAATGTCCACTTATCACTGGGGTCTCACTGGCAGATATAGAGGTGATGTCTGGTTTCCCTTTTTCAGGTGAGGAAACAGATTCAGAGGAGCTCCGTCAGTTGCTTAGGGTCATGTAGTTAATAAGTTTTGGAATTCAGACTCACTCTCCCAGTCTCGAGTCTATTCTGATTCATTACATGACAGGAAGGCATTGCGGTGTCTGCAGATTGGCAATAGTTAGCTGTTCTGCTTCATGTCAGCCTTCCTTTCTGAAGCCATGACCTTCAAGTGATGGATGGAAAGACTACCAGTACCAGGGCCCTAACGTTTATAGGCTACATATTTCATGGTACTGATTTTGTGTTTCAAGTATATTTCATTCCAGAGTGAACTGATAGGACAAATAAGCAGAGTCACGCTGCCAAGCCTCAACTACATTCAATAAGACCCTAGAAACCATGTTAATAAATGCACTGTCATGAATTTGATTCCAACTCATAATGACCTATCTTTTATTCTAAACTTTCATCCAACCTTGGGGCAGGGGGCAGGTTAGGGAGCAAATGACTGATAGCCACCACTACAAAACCCCCACCTTCCCCCAAGCCCACCCTCCAAAAAGTAACTGCCGATGAGTCGATTCTGACTCATAGCAACCCTGTATAACAGGGTGGTACTGCCCCAGTGAGTGAGACTAAATCTTGAGGAGCGTAGAACACCCTGTTCATGTTTATTCTTCAAGCCAGCTTTGGTTAAATCATTACAAGCAGGGACTTTTTACTGAATCTTACATGGGCATTTTAAAAAAAAAATCATTTCTTGTGCAAAAGATGCTAATTTTCCTTCTGTTTTTATCAAAAATTGTGACTTTGCATTAAAATATTAAGCAAATGTTACTAAGGATGAACAGAAATTGCTGAGTTTGTATACATGAAGGGAAGATAAAACATCTTAAGTTGTGAATATACGCCTCTTATTTGGACCTAAGTTTTGACTGTAATAGATTCATTGGCCATCCTCAATGAGGTTTCCCTTAGACCCGTGATTGGACTTCTAAACACTGCTGACTGAGGGCAAATGAAGGGCCTAGATATTGGAGATAGGGGGAGATTCTTGTCTAATTCAATAAAGCAGGCAGTGAACTTGCAGTGCAACTCATTTGCAGTAAGAAAACATAGCTTAGTTCAAATGCTTACCTCTTGGAAAAATCTCTTTTTAGAAACTATTTTTATAAAATAAAAATATCTGTTTATTACAGATTTTATAAACTATTATATAAACTATTTTATAAACTAAAAATAGCTGTTTACAACAGAGGAGCCCCTTAGTTGCACTCAGAAAGAACAAGAGGTGATGAACTATAAGTTATTAAAATTTGGGTTAAATTTCAGAACTTAAAATAGTGGGAGAATTTTAAAATTAGTTGAATGATTGGGGGAGGAAGGTATAATTGTTAAGCCTTTAGGGACTCCACAGGGTTGACCACTGGCTTGCAGGTTCTGTTTGTCCCAGGGGGTGGAGGGGAGAGACAGGTAAAGGAACTTTGCATTTATTTCTAGATAACCGTAAAACATGCACCTTTCCGAAATTAGCTAAGGGTTTTCCACATTGAATGGTATCCAGTCTCTATATTGTGTACTTTTGTTCATTTTAAAAAAGTTTTTACTGTTGCTCTTCAGAATATACACGAGAAAACATAGACCAAGTGCACCCTTTCTACTTTCACAAGTCAGTGACGAATGACCTTCTCACGTTCTGTGACCACCCTGACCTTTCTTCAGGTGTTCCACCTTCACTAGTATAAAATCACTGGCTGCAAGTTTCCCATCTAGTCTGGGGTTGCTTTCAACAATTCAGTCCCATTCAGATAGTTCTTTAAAAATGAAAGTACACAAGGCAGACATGTTTTGCCAGCCAAGCTAAACTATGGTTTTAAGGTGAGTGCATAAGATATTTTTGGTGTAAGATGTAAAGATTTCTCAGGAAAATAGTTTGGAGGGTTCATCCGGCCTTGATGGTTTCAAAAAGTTGAATTCCGTGGTAATTTTCAATTCTGTTCTCCTCGCATTTTATCATGATTCTTCTATAGAATCTTTGATCAAAGTGTTCAGTAATGGGACCTGAGCACCATCCAGTCGTTCGGCTCTCATGGTATGGTTTCATAGAGGCTGCTTATGTGCAAGAACTAATGGGTTTTAGTTGCTTGATGTCAAGCTTTAGGATTAGAGTTCCATGGAACATCCAAAGTAATTGCCCTACCACCCTGTGTCGTGCTTCTCTTTTATCTACTAGTTTATTGTATAGCACCGGAGGTCTTAAATGCTTACAGGTGCTTTAAATGAAGACTACCATACTTGAATACAGCATCCCTGGAAATGAAAGGTTTAATGTATCTGAGGATGGGGCATAAATGCTTTCCATAATACTTTAAATAATATATATTTAAAGTCATTTTATTGGGGGCTCCTACAACTCTTATCACAATCCATACATCAATCGAATCAGGCATGTTTGTACATATGTTGCCCTCATTCTCTTCTAGATATTTAATTTCTATTGAGCCCTCGGTACCAGCTTTTTTTCTCCTCCCCCTCTTCACCCTCATAGCCCCCCAATAGATTGTACATTGTTATTATTTTCATCTCTCACACCGACCGCTGTCTCCCTTCCCCCATGTTGTCTGTTGTTCTTCCCCTTGTAGAGGGGTGTATGGTTATGTGTCCATCATTGCGAACGGTTCCCCCTTTCCCCCTTCTTCTCCCCCTCCAATATATTTTTAAGCACAGAGGTGTAATTAACTTGGCATTTTTAAAATATAGTGTTAGGTCTTTTTGAAAAAAGTTGAAAATTGTGAGTTTTAACCTTTTTTAGTAAGCTATATGACAATGAAAAATCACTATAAATTACCTTCTGAGAACCTAGAATTTTCTCTTCTTCTCTGGATATTATTGTTATTGGAGGATTTTATTGATTGACTGAGTGCCTGAAGCCAGGAGCTTGTTCTAAAGTCAATAGGATCATCTTCTTCAAAGATAGTTGGGTAGAGATAAAATATGAGGCATGGGGGTGGTGGCATGTGTGAGGCTTATGAAAATGAAGCCAGGAATGAAAATTTCTGGTGCTTACTTTATTGATAACCCTAACACACCAGGCTTGCTGTTCGGCATCTTTGTAACAAGCATAAGGAAGAGTCTACGCCCAATGTTTGGTAACCATTGGTTAGAGAGATCAGTGGTAGGCATTCAAACATCTGGTCATTAGATTACATTCGATTTTTCAAGTATTGTTCACCACTGATAGTCATTACTTTGGGCATCGAAACTTGCTTATCCTTTTGCCTCAGTTTCTAGTTCCAACTCCTCATCCCACTATCTGCCTTTCAGTTAGTCGTATGGAGGTAGCTTACTTATTGTTATAATACTGGAAGCTGTGCCACCATTATTTCAAGTGCCACCAGGGCCCCTTGTGGTGCACATGTTTCAGGAGATCTTCTAAGCGAGCATGTGGTCGCTGGCTTTAGGTGCCGTCATGTTGGTATGTACTTACAACAATCCTGTGTACAACATAAGGGGAAACACTGCCTGCTCCTGTGCCATCCACACAATTGTTCTTAAATTGATCCCCTCGATCCAGCTACTGTGTTAATAATTCATCTTGTCGAGGTCTTCTTCCTTTTCACTGCCCTGCTACTTTAGCGGGCATGATATTCTTCTCCAGGGACTGAGCTCTTCTGACACTAGGTCTAAAGACCTATAACCATAATAGAAGAAGAAGGATTAGAAAACAAGTTATTCAGATAAAATGCATTATTGATTTTTTTTTTTTTTTGAGGAGGGGATAGTTTTTGCTGTGGGTTTTCTGTTCTTTTGTACAAGCTACCGAAGAGTGCTGGAAATAGATGTTTTCGAGTTGATGAGGTGTCTTGAGTATAATCTTTTTGTCATAGTAACTCTGGTAAAAATATTTGTTCATATCAGTATATGTTTGCAGGACTAAATAAGTAATTATCTTAAGCATTGTATGTGCTTCATCTTCACACACATTAACTTTTAATTAGTTCGACTATTTAGTTTGTTTTTAAGCATTGATGTGCAAACTCATATTTGTATCATAAAGAAGGTGATTTTAGAAACTGTTTATGAAGAAATAACCATGTTCTCGAAAACTGAAGCCCAAATAGCTTGCTCAAGGTCATATATTCAGGTGGGAATATTTTCAAAGACCAAAATTTTCTATCTGAATCAAAAATAGTCCCTGATCGGAAGAGGAAAGGCAGGGGTAGGGGTCTACTCGTTTTGTAAACTCAGATTTAAGTATACCTTATTCTAATTTGACCACAGAAGTACGTAAAGAATAAAATTATAATAAATAATAATAATGTGCCGTAAATAGCTGATTAGAGTCCATGCATTTATGTTCACCTGGATTCCTTGATTTTAAAATACAAAAGATTAACAATGTCTTTTTTTCTTATTATCTTCATCAAATTTACTTACTTGTTCAGTGGCTCTCTTCCGGCTGACAGGGTATACCGAAGGGCATCAATTTATATATCCCCATCACTGGTACTAGGACAATGCCTAGCCCATACGAGATGTTTCAGAGCTAATGAACTGAGGAACGAAAATTGTGAGCCAGCATTCCGTTATAACTTCCTCACGATGTGGCATATAGTAAGTTAGAGGGAGGGAAATGTTTGATTCATGCTTTAGATATTTATTTAGCACCTCATTGGATCATAAATGTTGACCCTAGAAGGACTCTTTGGGCCCACACCACATTCTCTCTCTCTTTTT
>NW_022111307.1:3122122-3150827 GCF_000313985.2 Echinops telfairi | reverse complement strand
CAAATGTCTTATGGATTGTTGTGAAAGCTGTAAGCGCCCCCAATCAAATGTCTTAAAGAAGAAGAAGAACAACAACATGGGCAAAGGGAATGGTCGCAAAAGCATGACTGGTGGCAGATTGGTACATCACAGTTATCTGGAACCGCGGTAGCAGGAGCAAGGCCTCTATTAGCATGCACACCTTCTTAGCTAGATTGAGAAAAGGCCTTCTGGCCAAGGCAGTTGGGGCACAATTGATAGGTGGTGTAGGCCTTATGACTCAACCTGCTAAATTTAAAGTCAGCAGTTTAAAACCACCAGCTGCTCTGCTAGAGAAAGATGAGGCTTTCTACTCTTTTAGTCTTAGAAACCCCTGTGGGCAGTTCTGTCCTGTCTGAGAGAGTTGGCCTGAGTCAGAATTGACTTGGTAGCAGTGAGTCTGTTTTTGTTTCCTGCCTACCTCCCCGCACGGTTCATCAAGGACACACCCTGGCAAGCCCTAAGGACTGTCCTGCCTGGACCCATGGCAGAGAGGTGAGGATAATCTACTTTCCAAGGCGTTCTCCCTGAGGGCAAATTTATCTCCGTGCTTGGTTAATGATCAGAAATACTTCAATGGAGGCTTCGTCCACATGGGCACTCTGCAGATGGATTTTAGGCTGTCACAGTCATCCATGGTCTTCTGCAAAAGGGGTGTTCAAATGTAAGCTCTAATCCAGAACTTACACCCTTGCATAATCTGTCTTCTTTAAAATTGAGAATTAAAGTGGGTCAATAAAGAGATTACATCGTTTAGTCATTTTAAGTTTAGGCTGAAGTTCCTCTTCTGGGGCTCCTTGATGGTGTTCTGGTGCAGCATCCCGGGAGAAAGCACGGGACGTTCTGCTCCGGTAAACAGTTACCATCCCAGAAACCCACAGAGGGTGGGGTGGTGTCTCTATGGGTCAGCATTGGCTCAATGCAGAGAGCTTGGGTTTGGTCATTTTGGGTGGTCCAGTGGGTAAGCACGTGCCTGCTAAACTCAAGGCTAGTGGTTTCTGCCCAACCAGTCGATCCCAAGCTCCCGTGTGGGACCCAGGCATTGCAGTCTGCTTCGGGGTGGATTCCAGCCACAGAAACCCTTTGGGGCAGTTGTACTGGTGTCCTTTCAGGTTCCTATGAATTGGGATTGACTCCTTGGTAATGGGTTTGGATTTTTGTGTGTTTGGGGGACCCTTTGCCATTTTTTGTCTTTCAAAGATGATCTCTTAGCTCACCAGTTCCTTCTGTTCTGCTATATTTTCCCAAAAGAATGCACCCATGTATCTAACATGTAGAAGTGATGAAGCTTAAAAAAAAGTAGTAGTCCTGGCATAGCAACACCTATCATTTGTCTTGTGTACAGCAATCTAATTGGATGAAGGAGTCAAGACATCCCTTTGAAAGAAAGCTCTTTTTTAACAAAAGAAGCTCTTCTTCCCATCTGTATGGAGACTGTCAATAGCAACTGGTTGTGAAAATAGTTCTGCTTCAAGACTTGTACACCCCACCACAGCCCCACACCCAGGATTAGGGTTTCGTGCGCTTGAAAGAAAGAGCGAATGCCAATACATTTAATTTCATTTAGGTCACCATAAGAAGAAATCAAAGAAATGGAGAAAACCAAGAGTCCTGCTTCATAGTTCAAGTTGAAATGATCTATTGCATTGAGCAACCTGGTATAGGAGACTTCTTTAAAGTATTAAAGAGCAGAGGGGTCGTTTTGAGGATTAAGGTGCTCCTTACCCAATCCTTGGTATTTTCAGCTGCCTCACGCATGTGAAATCTAGACAGCGAATAAGGAGTGCCAGAGAAGAATTGATACATTTGAACATTAGGGTATTGGCAAAGGACGTTGAATGAAACATGGTTTTTCAGAAGAACAAAAAAACCTATGTCTTATTGGAAGTACAACCAGAAGGCTCCTTAGAAACAAGAATGGCAAGACTTCATCGTACATACGTTGGGCATGCTCGCAGGAAGGGCAGTCCCTGGAAGAGGGCATCAAGCTTGGTAAAGTAGATGGTTAGCCAACAGCAGGAAGACTCTCAAGAAGATGGATTGACACCGGGGCTACAAAGATGGGCTCGTGCATAGCAGTGGTGAGGATGGCTCTGCACCAGGTGTTGTATGAGTTGCACGTAGGCCTGCTGTGCGTCGGAGACTGGCCATACCGAATGCCACACTGGCACGGAATCAGTGCCCACACCTCGCAGCTCTGGAATTCGGGAGAGAACTGGCCCCTGTGAGTTTCCGAGATGAACTTTTTACAGTTGTAGAAAGCCTCATCTGTCTCCCACGGAGGTGCTGGTAGTTTTGAACTGCTGACCTTCATAAGGTGAGCCACCCAATGTGTAACCAGTGTGCCACCAGGGCTCCTCAGTAACTGTAAAGGCACACTTAGAAATCTCGAGAAAGAGAGCCGCTCACACTGCTTACTTCCCCACCAAGTCCCAATTGCAGCTAGCCTGTAACAATGTACTAAGATTTGGCTCTGCCAGAGGACCAGACGCCTGAACCTTCAGGTGCTAAATAAGCATTTTCTGATCTTAAACACACCAACACAGAGTTGTGAGCACACGTCTCTTTCCCCTCCAAACCGCTACACTCCCCCATCTGCACTTTCCCCACAACGTTCTCAAAAACACGCAGATCATTATCTCCTTCCAGACTTTGAATTGACTTTAGGATTGTCAAAGGCATAATTAATTGACTACCAGCAGAACCATTGTTTGAACATCTGTGTCGTTCTTCTTGATAGGCATCTGTTTTATACTATTAATTGAATGAATTTATTCAAAATGTTTATCAAGTGCTTACTTACCATACCCCAATCATTGCGGTGTGTACTATGCAAGATAATACCCACTGAGATCAAAAACCATTCTCAGTGCCGACAAGTCGGTCCTGACTCATAGTGAGCCTATAGGGCAGGGTAGAACTGCTCCTGTGGGTTTCCGAGACGATAACTTTTTACGGGTGCATTGCCTTAATGTTTTCTATTGTACTTCTTTACACACACACACACACACACACACACACACACACACTCTTCTTTTGGAGCCCTGGTGTCATAGTTACGTGTTGTTGCCAACTGCAAGGGCAGCAGTTTGAAATGACCAGCAGCTTCCCCGTGAGGAAAAAACGAGGCTTTCTACTCCAAGAAAGAGTTACTGTCTTGGAAACTCACAGGGGCAGTTCTACTCTGTCCTATAGAGTTTGGTTTGGGTGTGGGTATTTATTTCCTTTGTCCATTGCAATGGCTATACAGAAACTTGCAGACAAAATTCATGACTAAAGGGTTTATTAAAGATATTAACAAGTTCAGAATGTGTTACAAAGTTTCTGGTTGGCTAATAAATGCTCAAAGGGGGGGGGGGGCACACCACTGTGCTATAAAGCTCAACCTGAAGGCATTCACTCTAACACCATTGCTAAGCAAGCCCAGCTCCCTGAATTGAGTGTCCAGGGACATTCCGCTCCAGTAAGCCTCAGCTGAAAGGCACTCAGCTCCATGCCCCTGGGTCAGAAAGCCCAATTTCCCCAGTGAAGTGCCAAGAGGCATCCCACTCCTATAGTCCTTATAGTCTGCCTTTACCTGCAGAAAAGCACTTAGCTGTCCCTGCTCCATGGGTGAGGAAGTCTATCGTTCGGTTCTATGCTCTGGATCCTAGTTCTGCTGATACTCCTCTGATGGTATAGCTGTCCTCTAGATCCAGGAAGTTCGCTGCACCAGGATCTTGGATCCAGTGTATCAGCTCCACTCCTAGCTCTTGCTAGTAACAAGATCCTACCCCCTCCTTCTCAGAGGGCTCATTTTATATACAGCAGGATGGCTCTGCAGCGAAGCTTGTTGGCAATTACAGGTGAATCCTATCTATCTCGTGCCCCACATGTTTATCAGACCCATGCAGGGAAAGATCGTTGTTGGGAGTGAGAGACTTTGGTTAGACAAACCACATTAAGTAATTCACCTCCCCTGCAATTGGAGTTGAAAGACTCATCTTTCTCCTGCAGAGCGACTCCTAGGTTCAAACTGACAACCTTGAACAGCCCAACGCATAATCCACCTCTAAGGCCACAAGTTTGACAGAGGACAGGTAGCACAACTGGAAAATCCAGTCTGTTTGATTAAGGCTTGCTTGCCACTATGTCCCACCCAACCCATACTTTATAAAGCATCCCAGGAGTCCATGTCAGGAGACATCTTTTTCTGGGAGCACAAGGGAGATGACAACCCACTATCTGTACTTAGAGCCTTAGTGAGACAGTCCCAGCTGGATCCTTTGAAAGAAAAATAAGCCAACGGTAGCCTCGGCTAATGAGCCTGCAAGGCTTGGAAGCCATTTTGAGTTTCTGACCTGATCACACTTCTCTTCTTAACCACGACTCTCTCCTGTTGGCTACGTTACTCTCACTTCTCCCACACTCACCATAACAGTGCCCAGCTCTGGTCACAGTCCCTGTTTGTGTCTCTTGCACTCAATCCTTCACTATCTAGATGTCCTAGACCCGACTCCACTGCTCCCCTCATTTGTTGAAATGTAGCCAGATGGAACAGAGAGGTCGTTCTGAATGTCAGAGGCTAGCAGAACGTAGTGGGGCGACTGATGAAAGTGACAGAGATGGAATGGACTGACAGCACAGTCCATTCTTCAGCTTGTGGCAAGGCTAAAGGGACACTTTTAAAACTCATCTATCCTAAAAGCGTCCTATTCTCTGGTCCTGGGAAGGCACTAGTGTCATTTGTAGGGATCCCTCGTGGTGAAACCGGGTGAGGATGGTACACGAGCGTGCAGTGTTTCCTGCCGTTGTGCTGAGAGTCGCCAGAGGTTGGACTCAGCTGGACCACACGCACCCAACAGCAGCAGCACCATCGCCGAGAGCTGCTAGCCGTTCCCTGCCCCGAGTGGTCAGTGAGTCACGCCCCCAGCTGCTGCTTCAGCGGAAGACTCGCTACTGACGAAGGTTTCGTGTTGGAAACCTTCTGGGACAGGTCTACTGCGCTGGCCGGTAGGGATGCTCTGCATCAAGTAGGCTCAATGGCTGTGGTTGTGGCTGGTTATTGTTTTTTTACCATGTACTTCAAGCACTGGTAATATTATTTGCCTGATGTTTTTATTTAAAGCAGGTGTCTTAACTTCCTGTATCTTTGTTCATGTTCAATAATATCCATAGTAGGGTTTTATGAATTAAATAACTAGTTGTTTTTCACCCCATGTAAGGCACTGAGCCAAATGCTATATTTAAATGTAAAATGTTAGTCCATGAGCCATGTAATATTCAAAAATATTGAGACAGGTGGATAACACTCACAAAGAAGCTAGATTAATGGGGCACCATAGTGACTTGATGTCATTAAGTTTTAGTAAAAACAGATTTTTGTTTGGGAGAGGGGTGCAGGTTGTCATGGTATCATGAAAGGCAGTGCAATGGTATAGGAGACAGATATTCATGGACCTCATCGATGCTGATTTGGTCACCTTGAGTCAAAATTGATTATGTGGCAACTAGTTTGATATTTGTTTGTTTCATATTAAGAGGTTAGACTGAAATTCTTTTAGTGTTTTAAATTTCTTCTATGAAATAACATTTCAAATGTAGGCCTCTATTCACGGGTGAAATGTCGGTAAAGAGGGGAAGTAGCCACATGGTGTAAGAGTCCAGTGTTTCTGATATCTGAGCTCCAGGGAAGAATTGGAAAAAGAAAACTAGAATTCTGTTTTCTCCTCCAATTTACACTCTGCTTGGTCCTGTTCCTCCCTTCCTGGTTTTATGTAATGGGCCGCTGCATTTACAGTGGCTTTGAGTGCTGGTTCTCCAAGGGAGAAAGACCAGGCTTTCTGCTTCCGTAAAGAGTCACCGTCTCAGAAACCCATGAGAGCATTCTACCCCGTGGGGTGGTGATGAGCCAGCATTGACTCGGTAGCAGTGAGTTTGGTTTTTGTGTGCTAATTAATGAAGCTAAAATATGTTGCAGACTATAAGGACTATAATATGCTACACAAATACCTTAGCTCCACTCCATTTATGAATTTGAGGGAGGTGGCTACAGGTCAATAATGTTCCCTAATGGTATTTGGTATATGTAAATTATACTAATATTACTAACAATTAGTGTCCTAATGGTCTTCGGTATAGATAACAGAGTGCTGTCATTAAACATGGCTCATTCTTATGGTGTTACATGGCACAGAAGGAGAACCACTGGAATTGCGACCATTAGACCCAGGAAATCCGAGTTGAAGTCCTGTAGGCTCTCTTTGTGCATTGATGGCATTTGACATCTGGGAGGCACTAAAAACATTTTGTTATGCAATATGGGAAGCCATACTTCTAGAAATATTAAAGTAAAAGGTAAAACATGGAGCCAAACCCATAATTTAGATTTTCTTAATTATATCATATGGACTTTTAGTTCTTTCCTGTAACCCCTTAGCCTTGGTGAGTCTCTATTTCTTCTATTAAAAAGAATCCTATCCTCTGGCTATTTTATATGCTAACCATGGGGATCATAATCAATGAATAGATACATAAATACTTTCTAAACTGTACCTAAACTCAGAATTCAAATTCACTGCCAGTGAGTCAAATCTGACCCATAGTGACCCTGTGTCTCTAAAACCATAACTCTTTATGGGTAGATAGTCTCGTCTTTATGCCCCTGAGCTGGTGTTTGAATGGCTGACCTTGTAGTTAGCAGCCCCAGGATGCTGCCAGGGAACCTAACTAGAAAACAAAAAATTGCAGGCTCCCTGGTCCAGTGTCTGATTTGATTTCTGCCACTTATGATTAGTGTGTAATACTGACAACCTTTGTCTCCATTTGAGTCAATACTTTGTGTTTATTTGTGGTGTTCTTCTACTGGAATATTATCAGAATTCAAAAGACTCAAACCATTGCCACTGAGTTGATTCCAGTTTACTGCCACCCTAAGGAACAAAATAAAACCACCCGATAGGGTTTCCCAGAGTGTTTAAGTCTTTTTGGAAAAAGACGGCTGTGTTTTTTTTGCATGCTGAGTGACTGGTGGGTTTGAACTGCCAATCATTCAGTTAGCAGTCACATATTTAAACCTCTGTACCACCAGGGCTCATGATCTATCATTAGAGGATACAAAAATATTTTTAATCATTGTGTGTGAGAAAGCATCACACTAAGAGATACCACAATGTTCTCATGTGCTGACCAAACTACTCTTGCCTTTTTCATGTGGAATGTACACAAACTAATTGAAAAGAAACAAAAATGAATTTTGACTCAGATTGTGCAGGATGAATCATAACCCACGTTCTCATCTGAGATGTGAAGAAACAGAAAGAAAACCAGCCACCGCACAGGTTTACTGCCAGTGTCAGCATGATCAATATAGAGCAGTTTGCAGCAGCACGGAGGACATTCCTAGCAGGCTGAGAATTGCAGGTAGTTGAAAGCATACTTAATTTCCTCTTTGTTTATAGTCTGCCAAAATACTCTCTGGCTTCTTTCTCTTTCAGTGGGACTGAAAAAGCATCCCAATCAAGAGCATTACAGCCCCATCATCATTTGCAACCCAAACCATTAAGAAATAAGCCCGCCTAACTGTGCCTTGTGCTGGTGCAAAGTGTCTCGGTTGAACAGATCCCTGCTGAAGAGTTAGAGGCCAGCCATACATTGGACACGTGGGAACCACATCTGGTGCCAAAGTCAGTTTTTCAGGCTGGAGGGAGCAAAGGGAGCGCAAAGCAACAGAAACCTTGTCAGAGTGCTGACCTACTTAGTTAGGAAACACAGTTCAAATAAAGGTTTTTAACAAAAGAGACACTAACTGACCCTGTGATGCACGTGTTCTCGATTTCCTAAGTCAGAATGACTGTCTCTTTAGTTCTCCTTACTGTCACTTTATTCATGACACTTACCTTTGTTTCTCATGTGTGTGTTTATTGCCTTTCTACTCTACTGGAAGATCAGTGAAAGTAGTGTGCACATCTGTGCACAGAGAGCTCTACTCAAAGTCATTCTCAGGGAAGAGCTACCTCTTTGTTTCCAAGCCTGTAACCCTTGCCAGAAGTAGAGGCGTCTCTTGTCCCTTGGAGAAGCTGGTGGTTTCAGACTGGTTAGCACCCCACATGTAACCACTGTGCCACCAGGGCTTCAATCCCTCTATATCACTCCACAGGAACCATGGGTTAAGTGCTGGACTGTTAACTGCAAGGTCAGCAGTTCGAGCCAACCAGCTGCTCCTTGGGAGAAGGCTGAGACTGTCTAATCCTATTAGGATTTATAGCTTCAGAAACCCAATGAGCAATTTTACTGTCCTGCAGAGTTGTTAGCATCAGAATTGACTTGAAGGCAGTGAATTTTTGTTTTTTAATGCGATTCCACCAAGACCTTTGCTCAGAAGTAGGTTTCTTTGGGGTGATTTAATGCTAAAACATCCCACTTATTTTTTTTTAAAGCTAGCATAATATTGAGCATGTACTATAACAAATAGCTTTGCATGCTATACTCAAAAATCTTAACACGTTGTACTGTTATTTTATAGATAGAGAAATTGAAGCAACGAGAAATTGAACAATGCACCTAGGCCTAATAAACCCTAGAATTGTGATTTGAACACAGAGCCCACTCAGCCCCTGCATAGACCGTCCCTAAAATAGTAACTTGCAGAAAGTGAACTTACTGAGGTCTGGCAAAGATTAGGCCCACGGGATCTCTGCTTCTCATGTGCCTTTATGCCAAAGCCTGCTCTTCTTCTCTCATTGCTGTTACTGGGAGATCTTTTTGAGTGGCAGTTTGACTTCCCCTGGTTTCCAAGCCCTACCCTTGAGTAGGCAGTGGTAGGAATCTTGGTGTGCCATCGCTCGGATTACTCTACACCAGATGTCTGCTGGAACACTGGCTTGATGCCCCTCCAAGGGTGACAGTGCCCAGTGGAACACTTACTCCAGAGAATATAAGACAAGCGCTGGGTGTAATACGCTTTTTGTTATCATCATTGGCACTACGCATCTCTCTTCCACTGTTGTCTCTTGGGCTTGCGACCTGGTTCTGGTGATTTTAGCAATGCCTAGGTCCACACCTCCTCTTCTACCACCACCTTGACCCCAAACCACTGCTGGTGCCATTCACATGTAGAAGTGGTTCGTTTTCTTCCCTGCCATTCATTCCCAGTGTCATCTTCTCATCTAGTAAGCCTTGCAACGGGCCAGGCCAGTGTCCCTGCCTATGGGGAAATGTGACAGGGCAAGAAGAAGGGTAGTCAGCTGAAAAATAAGGGCATCCTATTGACATGTCATCAGGCAGAGCAGCTCAATGCAGCAGCTCACAATTGGCTCACTCAGTCGGAAGTTGCTGCTATTTTAGGCCGTCAGCAGGAGTGTCGATGTATCTGTGAATTTTGGCATTTTATTTCATTAAGGTGGTTCAGGAAGCCAGACACTGATTAACTGATTCTTCGACTCAGTTCCCACTCCTAATTTTGGATGTGTGGTGTCTTCAGGCAGCTGTTGTGACACCCTGTTTCTAAAGAAAACTGGGTTTTGGGTTTTTTTTGGGGGGGTGGGGGTTGCATCTGAAGCAATCCTGGGAACAGCCTATCCCACGACCTACTATCCTGGAACCTGCTGTGCATTCCCTCTCTGGTCACAGGTGGCCTGGGGACACTGTTGCTTCTGCTTCTCTTCGGACAGATCAAGGGACTACAACTCAGCTGTGGGCCACCAATTGCCATGCAAAGTCTTCCATTAATAGCAGCACCCTCACTGCTGCATTAGATGCAGGTGGGTTTTTATCTGGCCATTACATAAGAGGGTACCCGGGGAAGGTATGGCCTCAGCTTTGCAGTCAGTTGCCAGGTCAAGAGACCTTGAAAGTCCACAAGCTGTGTTTAGGTAAGGCTAGGACAATTTGAAAGTGTGTTGTCTCTAAGGGTTTGGGGTCTGATTTTATTAATTGGTGTGCTCTAACTTTAGAAGGCTAAGAATTTCTAGATAGGTAACCGATGCTGCTTGCTTGTTCCTTTGTGTATTTATGTAGTGGTTATTGAAGACTTACTATGTGCCAACACTTGGGCTAGGCAATTCTTTTAAACATTAATCTTCAAAGTGGAGGCAGAAGTGTGTCTTACAAATTGCACTGTTGTGTGTTTATTAGTGGAGTTTGGTGGAAAGTACTAGAGAAGGAGAGAAGTTAGAGCGATTTACTATGATTGGAAAGTGGAAAACAAATTTTAATATAGGTGATGTTCCGACTGAATGCTAATGGAATTTACCAGGTAAGCCAGGAATGAAAGACATTTCAGGCAAACAGTGTGGCAAGAAAAAGACTGAGAAACTGAAATGAAAACGGCAGAAAGTGCAGTGGGACGAAATGTTAGAGTACAGGAGGGGAAGTACGCCTTAAAGAGTCATCTGTGGACAGCTATTGGGGTCTTTGCTTCCCACTAAGGAGCTTGCAAGGAAGGCACAAGGAATGGCATGATGATCTGGCAATCCTAGGTGGCTGGGTACTGGTTATGAGTTGAGCTGCTAACTTCAAGATCAGCAGTTTGAAACCACCAGCTGTTCCGCAGGAGTAAGACAGGCTTTCTACGTGTATTAAAAAGAGATCAGTCTTTGAAATTCAAAAGGGCCATTTTTACAGCTCGAAGGGGTCACCATGAGTCAAAATGGGCTCAATGGTAGTGAGTTTGGTTTAGTTTGGGGTGCTATGGTGGGTGAGATTTTGAAGTAAGAAAGTAGTGACAAGTCTCGATCTAAGCCAGTCCTACTATGACCAGTAGAAAGGGAGGGAAAGAATGAGTTGATGCTTCTTCCTGGGTTTCTATCTTAGACTGGTGAGAAAACAAAGAAGGTCAGTAGTGATGGTACCAGAAGTCCTGAGAAATCTTCCCTTTGGGGCAACAACCCAGTCCCATTGTACAGGTACTGCTATTCTTATTGGGGTGAGAGCAGGGCATATAGTCCACGGATGCAAGAAAACCAACCCATAATTGAGTAAAATAAGCAGTATGTTAGATGGTGGTAAATCCTGTACAGAAAATTTAAGCTGGAGCTTGGGGGAATGTAGGTGTCGGAATGGTGGTGGGGGTGTAAATGACAATGTGGTGAATGTAGTTGTGATGTTCCTTTTGTTGGCAAACTCTGGCCTGCCTACCTTTGTTTCCATTTCCCTTTTTGTCTTATAAATGATTATTTCTCCCAAACAAAGGAAACAAACATCAATAGCAACATCAACATTTACACACACATAGACGTACTGTATACAAAATAGCTTGTGTTGCCAACATAACACATGCCAGGAAAAACAAAGGAAAGCAGCAGATAAAAAAGTAGACTTTTAGAAAGGGTGGAAACAGGGAGCCTCGGCAAGATGCCCGTTCTTGCCATTCCACTCACTGGAGAGTTTCTGTTAGAAAGTCGAAAGAGGCACAGTGCTTATCGGTGTTAAAAACAAAAACAAACAAACAAAAAATCTCACTGCCATAGAGATGATTCTGACTCCTCGTGATCCTGTAGAACAGAGTTGAACTACCCTTGTGTGGTACCAAGATGGTAGCTCTTTATGGAATGAGAAAACTTCATCGCCGGATTTTCTGGCACCTGAAGTCCAGACTGCCAGACTACCTTTGAATAAGCCACTACTTTGCTAAGCCTCACTATTCTTTGTTTGAAAGGAAGGATATGGGTAAAACCAAAGGTCCCCTGTATAAGAATCTCAGAATTATCCAGTTTAATCTTAACTATAAGGAGCCCTGGTGGCATCGTGTGTTACATCCTGAGTCAGTAGTTCAAAACCACCATCCTTTGCTCAGGAAAATGATGAACTTATGAATCCAATCTTCTCATCTCACAGACAGGGAGTTAGAGACCCAGAAAAGCAGTAGTCTCCTTAAGATCACAGCTTATTCATGACATCTCTCAATGTAGAACGTGGCTCCTCTGACTTCCTATGGCCGGTTGCATGGTGTTTGTTCATGGTTCTACGGGAAGACATGACCAACAGTAAGAAGTGATTGCTTTGCTTGGGATTTTATACCAAATCAGTGGGTCAAAATGGGGTGCCCTCATGATAGTCTGCCATTCTCTGTCTACTCGCTTCGTTTCAGTTAAGTTACAACTCACCAATATGGAATGCACTTTTTCATAATAGTAGATTTGTGGGTTGCATTTCTTTTTGTCTGCCTGATTTCAATTTCTGTTCCTTTGATATCTCAAAAAAGAGCAGAGATGGTGAAACTCAGCAGGACAATTTATTGTGTGACGGCTTCGCTAGTGAATAGCTCTGTCTAATAATGATGCCATTGATTGAGATTGTTTATTAAGCAATCATTTATTGAGAGCCGGTTATATGTTCATTGAAAACCCAGGTGAGGACATGCAATCATTGTTTTGTATATCTTTACTAGAGGGGGAAGAGTGCTATGCGGAATTGCAGTAGGTCTCTACCCCCCAAGAAATGGATAGACTGTGCACTCATTCGCTCTCATCAAGTTGATTCCAGCTCATAAGCAATAGGACAGAATAGAACTCCCCCTGTGGTTTTCCAAGATGATAAATCTCATGAGAAGAAAGTTTCATCTTCCTCCTACGGAGCAGCTGGGGGTTTTGAACTGTTGACCTTAGTTATCAGCCCACTAAACCACCAGGGCTCCTCAACAGCCTACAAAAAGTGGGAAAATCATAAATGCATGGAAACTTTTAAACATATGATACCTTATAAAGGACCTCTGTGCATGTGACAATAAGAGGAAATCCCTGCAGGAGCAGCGTAGTGACTTTTGAGCTACGCCTTCAAGGAAGACTAGAATGTGTCCATGTAGAGAAAGGGGAAGAATGACAGAGAGAAGAAAGAACACGTAGTGAAGTACAGAAGTACGAGAGCCTGGTGAATTGAGGACCAGAAAGATGTTACTGCAGACTTTTTGATGCAGCCATCTGATGCGAATGCCGTAATGGATGGAAGGAGAATTCTTTGTGGGGCATGGGAAGATAGACTCAATCCTGGGTCCTCTGTTGTGGTATGTTATGGAAAGGATATTCGGGATCTTCGGCTATGAAGAACGGGATGTGGTGGACTATGGTTAAACCGATAACATCAATCTGCTGACTTAAAACTTTGAGGAATTAATCATTTCTCTTGTGATGCAACACTACCGTGGCTGCTGCCGTGTGCTGCTGAGTCCACTGTGACTCTTAGCAACTCTGTAGGGCAGAGCAGAACTGCACAATAGGGTGTCCAAGGCTCGCGTTCTCTCTCTCTCTCTTTTTAATGGAAGCAGACTTTCCCATCTTCTGCCACAGCAGCTGGTGGCTTCCAACCACAGACCTTTCGGTTAGCATCATAGCACTCAACCACTGCACCACCAGGGCTCCTTATACCACCCCTAATGGCCTAGATAACGCTATAAAGCCACTTCACAGGGACTAGGGGTGCTGGAACTTTCATGAGAACAGATTAAGGAACTTGTGGGGGTGAGAAAGAAGGTATTGCTACTTTTGCTCATGGTTCAAAACAGGAAGTGTCTAGGTATGCAGAAATGCAAATCAAATCAATTATGTCTTTGGTATATCTACAGTGTATTTTTATTTTAGCACATCAGCAGTAGTATGTGAATGTTATTTGAACAATCTGCCATCAAGGAAGACTATGGGTTTTAAAAGTGAATACATATGCACGTATAGATTTCAAAGATTATAAAATGTCAACTTTCAAAAATGAGCAGATTCTCAAAAAGAGATAGTGTGTGTGTGTGTGTGTGTGTGTGTGTGTGTGTGTGTGTTTTGTTTGTACTGGTCTGACCCACAGTTAGGTCCTGATGCCTATTTAAGAATTGATAACATGTTTAGAGTGGGATAGACTTGTGTCACGTGTTTGATAAAATGATATCCAGAGAGAAACAGTTTAACCAAGTTGGATCCCCCAACCAGCAACGCATGGGCCAAACCTGTACGCTCTCCTGGAGCCTGCGTTCCATGTCTGCATTGCTTATTTATGAGTGTTTGGCAGCTAAGGAATGAATTAATCTTCCTAAACTAACAACTAGTATGGTAGTCACTTGTACTTATAACTGGGAGCGTGGTAAGAATCTCCCAGGAACGTGATCAGACGGTGTGAGTAGAGTCACCATCTTTCAAAAGGGAGATAAAACACGAGATAAGATGGGTGGGCCACACATAAGAATCCCTGGCTTCCTCCTTTCTCCTGCGCTTTTAAATTGCTTTGATACTGCCAAAGAAGACATTCTTTAATATCAGTGTTTGTCTATGATAGCTCTATTAATGAAAAAGTAAACTTCACTAATAACCTGGTGGCTTAAAACACAAAGGTATTATCTCACAATTCTGGAGGCCAGAAGTTCCACACAAGTCTCACTGGACTGAGATAAAGGTGTCAGCAGAGTATCATATCTTCCTGGAAGTTCTAGAAAGAAGTTCCTCCTTGCCTTTTCCAGCTCCCTGAGGCCACCTGCATGCCTTGGCGATTGGCTTCCTTTCATCAGTAAAGTGAGCAGCACTGCATCTCTCTGACCAGCCTGCCTCCCTCTAAATGCTGCCAGAAAAGCTTACATGGTCTTTATGGAGCGGTGTGATTAAATGAAGGAGCCCTGGTGCCCCCGTGCTTGAACTCCTTAGCTGCTAATCAGAAGGCCAGTAGAAAGAGGAGGCTTGCCTCTCCCATTGAGAGTGAAGGTCTCTGAAACCCACCGGGCAGGTCTTCCCGATCCAATCAGGTCGTGATGAATCGGAATCGATTTGATGGCAGGGAGAGTATTTTGTTTGTTTATTTTTAAGTTTTTCGACATTTCTGTTTACATGTGAGAATTTAAAGTTTAATTCTACTCTTATATGTGTTTGTGAAGGAGTGTGGTTTGTGAGCACATCACTTTAGCACTTAATTTCATTATTCTTTCATCTCCACCTTACTACTTTTGTTAGCTTTTCCATTTATTGATTTTTGTAGTATCCTCATCTGAAAGTTAGTTCATGTGTACTATTAAAGTATTTAAATCTCAAAATACCTCTCCCTGACTTCATCTGTGTCCCATGAATTTTGATATGTGTGAGGGAGGCTTCAAAAGGTTGTTAGAAAAATGGAATTAAAAGATGGTAGAATTTCTCCATAAACTTTTTGAAGACCTTGTTTTTTGTTTTTTTAGTAATTTAGTAATTTTTGTAATTCAGTGGTTCTCCCATTGGAGAACTTTAGAAGTTTGAGGGTTATTTCCAAGTTATTTTTTTCTACGTATTTATTTACTCCAAGTATTTTTCAATTGGCAACAACGTAAGCCCCGAAATGTATTATTGACATGCATATTCCTGACTGAGCATTATATAACCTGCCCCGCTCACTGCTGAATTTGGTATTTTGTCAGCTGGGAACACTAAATACCCCACTTAACTTGATATTTGTAGAGCTCCGAACAGCATTAGGGTCCCTGTACACTCTGGCAATGGCCCCAGGACTAACTTGGCCAACTTCCAACTGCTCTGCACTAGACAAAGGGTTGTCTCATTGCCACCTGCTATGAACTAAATGCTCAGGATTCAGTGTCCTATGGGGTGACGGGGAGACATGCAGATGATGCGGCAGACTGTAGACCCTCCCTCCGTGGGACTTGGGAGAACAGCAAAGAACCATCTGTCTGCGGGTGGATTTAAGAGCAGCCTGGCCGGAGGCAGGTGCACGGATTAGATGACCTGTGAAGATTGCCATCTATCCCCATGACTTCAATGGAAAGGGTGCATTTGCTCAGTTTGAAAAGCATCCAGGAGGAACACTGATAGGTTTGGGGAGCATATGGTCAAGAGCCCGAAGGTATTCAACCCTTCTTGAAATTGGAGCCTCTCAGTGTCACCTCATGTCCTGAATTCCAGAATGCCATCATGTGAACTGTGAACCTGCCAGTCAGTGATTTCATCCTTGAGCGGTATATGCATCTGTAGTTCGCCATGAAGGGGGGTTGTAAATCTGTGTTGATCATAAACAGAATGCTTTTCACAGATGGCTCGGCTGAGCTATAACTAGACAATAAAATGCACCAGAGAGCCTGTCTTTGGGTTAAACCAGACCTGAACTGTGCAATGCATCCTGCACTCACCCACCAACCCTGGCTCTCCTGTGCCACTTACAGATGGTCTGTGTTTGTTCCAGGCAATTGAATAGCTTGATTAATTGAGTATATCAGCAATAGATTTAGTGTGGGAACAAAAGACAAAATACGTACAGTTCATTAAATGAATTAGCCAAGTTAAATCCTCATCATTGTTGCAATTGTCAGTTCAATATAAGCATCTATTTTCAAATCATCGAGAAAGAGAAATGCCCCCAAACGTTTGATCAATGATATCTGAGTTGTGAAGAGTAGAGTCACAGCTGGAAAATCATTTTGTAACTGCCCAGTTGTCAAGGTAACCAGAAAGCAAAGATAGACATTGGTTTACCTGTCCTTGCGCTGTGACTGAGATGCAGGCCTGCATAGGACAGGTGGTTTAAACCAAGCAGAGTAATTAGGAGAGAGAAGGAGGGAAAACCAGTCACAAACTTCACTGGAAAGTTGAAGTTCTATTTCAATTTAAGAGTTTTGACTTGTTTTCTTAATGGTGCTTTCAGTGAAAGCCCTTCCACTCACATTCTATACCCAACCCAGATGGAGTAAAAAATCCAATATTTAAAACCTGCAACAACTTTAAAATTTTACGAAATAATCAACTTAGGGTAAAAATGTAGTTAAATATTGATCTGAGCTAAGATTGAGGAAGGGTTTTCTAAGCATAAATAATAAAGGGAGAATCACAAAAGCAATCATAGATGTAATGATAGAAAATGTTTAAGTGTGTATGAATGTCGGGTCAAACCAAAATACAAATAAAAGGAAGGTTATGTTTGTAATAAATGCAATAGGAAAAACGGCTTATTATCTATATGAAAGTTACCATGGAGATACAAAAATTGCAGAGCATGCCCAGGCATAGCTCTCTTATTACAACTAAAGTGAGTAAAAGATGAAAGTATGAAAATGTAAGGGAAATTTTTATAAAAGAGCCCTAGTTTCTGGTCACTAAGAAGTCGGGAAAGTTGCTGTAACAGTCTTCCGGAGTCAAAGATCTGTGAGCCAGTATTCTGCCCAAGAGTGCATGTAGCCCTGGGCTTAGTGTACACAATGGTGGACAGGTCAGCATTGCAGGTGTTTGAAGTTCAGAACTCCTCCCCAGTGATGACCTTTGTCAGGCTCCTGAAAAGGGAGTTAAGAAACTACCATCCATTCTCTTGCAACTTGCTCTTATCTATGACACACAAAAGCAGTTCTGCACCCAAACACCATTTCATTACCAGAATAATATAGTGTCGTTGTTTATGGTTTCTTGCTGAATGTACTTGGTATGAACTTTGAGCTATTTTGTTGTCTTAGGGAAGTGGTCGGCACCATCTAGGTAAGGGAGTATAGAAGCTTTGCGTTTCTATTGCCCACTGGGTGATTCAAATAGTTTACTGCAAACAACATATCTAGAACACTCTGACTTAAGAAAAACCTGTGTTGCTTAAAGGAATTCTCTATAGCACTTGAGGGTAGGATGTCTTCTCACCTTCCTCAGCTCCATGGGCTCACTCAACCTTCCTCATGCTACGACCCTTTCATACAGTTCCTCATGTTGTGGTCACCCCCCAACCATAACATTATTTTCTTTTCTACTTCATAATTGTAATTTTGCTACTGTTATGAATCGGGCGACCCCTGTAAAAGGGTCATTCAACCTCCAAAGGTGTCGCAACCCACAGGTTGAGAACCACTGTTCTAGGGTGTGCCTTATGCTAATCAATCTGTTCACCTTTGCTTTCTGTGTTCCAGATGTAAATTGAGATACCTTCTTTATGGAAGTCCACTTATGACCCCTACAAACACACACAGCACACACATATGCATTCCTCCTCCACGTTTCTGTTATTTCTTTATTATTTTTGGCACTTGTATGCTTTTATTTCAGTAGAGTCTTGGAATGTAATTGCATGCTTAATTCACCATCTTGAATCAGAAGTCTGACCAGTCATGACAGCTGTATAGCCGATGAGTTCCAGAAGGGCTATTTCCAAACATGAGAACAAGTCACAAAGTAAATCTACAGACTTTTTGGCTGTAACAATACAATATCCAAAGTTCTTTATTTGTATGGAGTTACCCACTTTTCACAACAATCCTGGTGAAATATATGCTGCTGTTGTTTGTTGTGCAGTCCTGTGTAGTAAATGTCAACTCATAGCAGCCCAATGTACTACAGAACGAAACACTTCCTGGGGTATAAATATATACATATTCATTCATGTTTTGTGCCCAAATAGGTTAGGTGACTTGCCCAAGCTCACGCAACCCCTTACAGACCAGGTTTTCAGGACAAAGAACATGACTTCAGAGGCCTTGTTTTTAATTTTTCTTTAAACACAGAAATATTACTTAAACGTTTATCTGGATAAATGTTGTTTCTATTCTAACAGTGAATTTATAGCTCTTTATTTTACTTTGTTGATGAGGTGCAAGGAATTCCCATTTCCTAACGAGCTGCTTTCAATAAAAAAATGTGAATAAATAGTCTCTTAGTTATTGTCAAAAAGCATTCCGATGTCCCCTAACTCTTAGCTTTGAACATATAACTGGATCCCTGGCACTATAAATATTTGACTTTTCTTGTGAAAGTCGCATTCCCTTTATTTCTTCATGTGATATCAGCAAGTCATAATGCCTATAAACCAATTAGTAATGTACCTTTCAATTCTTATAATGAGAACATTTGCTGCCATAAATAATCAGATGTCTTTCTTGGTATTAGACATGGACTATGAGTCATACAGAGTACATAAGTAATTTGTCTGAATTGAGCTAAAATAGCTATAAAAAATTTTTTTAAGTAGAAATTAAGTAGCTTTCAGGATGTAAAGAAAGGCATCATGGACGACTCAATTAAAAATAGATAAAAGGTTTAAGCAGACAATTCATAAAAGAGGAACCATTAAAGTCTTCATTGGAAAGAGAAAAAGGAAAGAGATGGAACAGAAGGAGGGAGGGGGGTCTCCACTCTGTGTATAGCTTCTTGAAGGATACAGCATTTGCGATAGGCCTTGCACAATCCGGTGTGATTGTGATTGGTGAAAGTGGGGTGTAAAGTACTGAAAAGGTATGGTAGCAAGAATTCAAGCAAAGGCGTAGTGGTTGGAAAGCAGGGGGTAGCTGGGAAGTCAATGGTGTGGTTCAGAGTCTGTGCTGATCCTTAAGAGAAGTGTGGAATCACATCTTAGTGCCCTGTAATTGATGATAGCTCCATTTCAAAATAGTGAGTTCATGCATCCTTTATTAAGAAATGACGTCCTAGGGAAGCTGAGGTAAAGTGTGATAAGATACATCTGGAACTTTCAGAAAATTTATTTCCATTCAAGAAAATGGCTTTAAAACTGAAGGTTGGAATTAGGTACCTCGGGATTACAAGTGCCCTCCCTCGACAATTCAGATCCACATGGTGGTAGCAGTGTTATTAGCTGTCCGTTCATTAAAGAGCAGATGTGTGAGGGCCTCTTTCAATGCAGTCATCCATCTGTGCCTCACATTCGAGGCAGGAAGTGAGAGTCGTCCTTTGCACTCACGTCTTGTGAGCACAATCGGACCAGCAATGGTACCGCTCTGTCATCGTCTCTGAAAGCTTTTCCCTAGGTCTTCGGAATCCTGTATTTTTTTTGGTAACTAAGTGACCAGTTACTATCATTCATTGCCCATCATTGGCTTGAGTCTGTTAATATTAAGGAGTGCTAGGAAATGAGTTACACAGTTTTTGCTTTGCATTTTCACCGAAGTGAGCAGGGAACGACCGTACATACGCGTGTATAAGCTGAGCTTTCAGCAAAATATTTATGCAGTTTTTGTGGTAAAATTAGGTGCCTCGGCTGATACTCAGGTTATCTTATACTCAAGTATATATGGTATTTATTCACAAATGAGGGGGCTTGTGTTCATGGAAAGTTCATGGAAAAATGGAATGAAAAGATAATGGAATTTTACCATACAAATTTTACCATACAAATTTTTTTTTATTATATCCAAGACTGGAACATACCCCCATATATACTAACAGATCTGATAAGACAGTTGTCTCCATGCTTTTAGTATGAGAAATAATGTGGATATTGGCACAGGCATCACAAGTCAATTAATATTTTGCTCTATTTAACTAGATACTGCTTTTGCCATATGGACCACATTCCCAATGGGCTCTGAACTTTAATTTACTCATGATAATAGCAATGAGTAAGTGTTCCTACCTAGGGCATTCAGAGGGTACCCTTTCTTGCATTTTAAATCAGAAAGGATAAAAAGTAATAGTTTATGCTTTGCTCTATTCATATTTTGTATTAGAGATTGGCTTCCAAGCCTGAGCTCCTGCATCAATTTTAATAAAGACATAGAAATTGCATGCAATTGTATCTTTATCCTTTTACAGTCATTCATTATGAATATTTTATTCCATAGAGTTAAGGAAAATCACATTCACTTATTAGTGAACATTCCTTGATAAGGAATGCTTTATACTTTAAGACCCCATAACTTTAAATATTTCAGGCTTGATAAATGGTAAGAAATGAAAAATAAGCCTGAACTCATAGTCGATGGATCATTTAGAAGCTTTTGTCTTCAGGTTGTGATTGTACAGTTAGACTTATTTGATATGCTCAGCAGGTTATAAAATTCATATCGTTCTGTAGTGATCCACAAGAGATGACTTCATCATAATGAAACACTTTCAAGTTTGATTCTTTGAGTTTCAAAATGATTATCATCCCTCCCGTAGGGTAGGAGGTGGCGGGGGAGAGAGTAGGTTTTTTGTTTAATACCAAAACTCAGGTACTAATTCAGATCTCTTGATAAAACATAAAATCTCTATGCCGATCTTATGCTTTTCCTCTGTTTCCATGACCATGCACAATTATTGTTTTTAGTGAATAAACAACTTTGAGGCAAAGCACTCATTTCCTTGATAAGATATATCACTGCCTTTTGGGGAAGGGAAGAAAATAGGTAAAAAGATACAAATATGTTTCTGTAATATTTGCCATCAAATATGTATATGAGAAGGCTTCAAAAAGTTCAAAAAAAAACCCTCACATTATCTTTTATTTATGTTTCCACGAAGTTTTTGAATCCCCCCTTGGGTACATATCAGAACAAGTAGTCCTTATTATCTGCCAAGGGAAAAATGAGTCTAGAAATTATGATATTTTCCTCAATATGTCATTTAAAATAGAAACTTAAAGTTTTATGGTAGAGCTTTATGAAAATAAAATTAAATAAATCCCTGTTCAATGCATTAGGGTTCACTAAGCTAATAAAAAATATTCGTTCATTTGGGACATGGCAAATTAGAGGGAGTGGGGAAGAAGGAGATGAAGAAAGAAAGAATAATCAAGTATCTGAGATATATTTGTATGTGTGTATCTAATCTATACAAATATTGCATTTGTATAGATTAGATACACACATACAAATGGAATTGCGCTGGGCAGAGTGGAGCTTTCGTAGTACACAGTTTTCCCGCTGCACGAGCATCTAGAAACTCACTCTGAGTTAGTGTACCCAGTGGTGTCACCTGGGAAGGTTCTCTCTGGTCGCAGTGAATTTTTGTTGTAAAAGCAGTTTTGCTTGAACCTTGTTTTTTGTGATCGCTGATCTAAGAGAACAGTGTGTAGCTGTGAAATTGTTTCCTGCTTGGGAAAAATGCCACAGAAACTGTTGTGATATTGAACACAGCTTACAAGGACAGTGTTATGGGGGGGAAACTCAAGTGAACAAGTGGTTTTCTCATTTCAAAAGAGGTGAAATATCAATTGATGCCAAACCTCATTCTAGACTTCTATCAACTTCCAGAACAGATGAAAATGTTGACTTGTAGTGCATTTGGAATTTGTTCCACCAGGTCAGACTGTTAGTCAAGCTTTCTATTTAGAGGTGCTGAAAAGGTTGCTTAATAGTGTGTGACAAAAAGGCCTGATTGGTGGCAGACAGAGGACTGGTTTGGCCACCATGACAATGCACCTGCTCACACAGCCATCTCGGTGCTCCAGTTTGGGGCAAAAAAACAGCATGCCATTCTTGCCCCATGCACCTTACTCACTTGACTCCACTGGTGCAAATTATTTTTGTGTCTGCAAATGAAGAGGGGCACGAAAAGACAGCAGCGGGACGATGTAGAAGAGATGAAGGGGAAAAAACTAGGGAGGTGCTGCCTGCCATCCAAACAGATGAGTTTGAAAAATGTTTCCAAGAATGGAATTGCAGATTTGACAAATGTATCTAGTGTAATGGAGAGTACTTTGAAGGTGATATGGTTGTTTCGTAAAAAAATCTAAATACATTGCTTGGAGCGGGGCGGGGTGGGGTGGGGGGTAATTCTGGGTTTGGGGGGGCATCCCCTTGTATATAAACTCCAAACTCACTGCCAATGAGTTTCAACTCATAGCAGCCAGATAGGGCAGAATAGAAATATCCTTGTGGGTTTCCAAGCCTGTGAATTTTTATTGGAGGAGAGAGCCTCATCTAACATGTGTATGTATATACATATACAACATATACATGTATTTGCATGCATACATGTGTATATGTTATCTTGAATATTATATCCTGCATGTCTATCTATATGTCAGTACCCTCACTGTCTGTTAAAAATTAAAGCAGATCTTATTCTCAAGTAGTATAAACCTTTAATCCTGCTCTTCTTCAAAATTATTTTTATTGTTTGGCATTCTTGGCATTTTCATGTAAATTTTAGAAATCAGTTTATATCTACAAAAAAACCATGCGCAAATAATGTTCCATATATAAATCAATTCAAAACCATTGACACATGATCAATATTGTCTTTTAATCCATGACCCTATTTTATGTCTCTCTTTATTTAGGTCTTTTAAAATTTCTTTCTGCAGTATTTTATAATGCTCATCATAGACATCTCTGAGATCGTAGACCTAGGCTTAAAAACTGTGACAATTCAGTAAGAGACTCTCATATCCTTAAGGTAGGCAAGTATTTCTCAGAGAGAATATAAATACTATAAAAGAAAACATTAATAAAGTGGACTCTATATATTTTACAACTTTTATTTTTCAGGAGAAAAAATTGGGGGGGGCCACAGTCTGCGAGGAAATCTGAGTAGTACATACAAACCCAGAGAAGAACTTGGCCCCAGATAATTGAAAACTCTTAAAAGTTGATAAGAACACAGAAATTCAATTAAAAAGTGGCTACAGATTTGAGGAGATACTTCACTAGGGAAGATACACTAATCAAAAACAAGTAAAACACTCAGTATCTTCAATCATTAATTCATATACATAACAATCCTGCGAATACCTTTACACACTTATAAGAATGACTGAATTTCAGAGACTGATAATTTCAAGTGTTGATAAGAAGCTGGAACAACTGGAGGAAGTAATATAATACACCCACTTTGAAAAACAATTTAATAGGTTCTTAAAAAGTTAAACACACACTTAACCATATGTCCAAGTAATTCTGCTCCTAGAAAATGACCCACAATATTTTTTCCTGTATTCAAAAGTTTATAGAAACTTTCTTTTTAATAGCCGCAAACAGAAAACACTCTCAAATGGACAAATTGGGCTACATCTATGCACTAGAACTCGTTTCATCAATAATAAGATGTGAGCTGCTAATAATAGCAAAACTTAAATATGCCGAGCCAAAGAAGTCATACTACATTCTCCCCACCCCCTTATTATTGTATGTAAGTGTACATACTATGTAATGCCAGCTTCACAAATCCTGCAAAAGGCAAAATTGATCTTTAGGGACAGCAAATGCTCGGTATTTTTCTGAGGCTGGAAGGCGAAGACCATTGACTGCAATGGGACACAAGGGAACTTAGAGTGATGAACAGCTTCCTTACCTTGATTTGAATGAGGTCAGGATGGGTAAAGCAATGTAAACATATTGGGGGTGGAAAGCACAAACATCTCAAGACATGGTGCTCCCAGGTGGTTTCATGAATACGTGAGTTTAAAGGAATGCAAATTGGAAATCATGGTCCATGTCCAAAGCAAAGCTGCCATCCGCACACAAGTAGGTGTTGCCATAGTTTTCTAATAGACTTCTTCTTTAATATACTTAAACTGTTTATTAAATTGAACTTTATTGAGAAAGTCACATTTAATGAATGAATCCTTTCAAGTTTCCATCTTGATGAATTTTGGCAAAGTTTTATTCTTTGTAAATATTACCATCATTAAATTATAAAACGGTGGAGTCAGGCTAAAACACGTAAGCAGAACATTTTAGCCAAGTAAAGAAGCAGACGCTGGAAAAGTATTTGAAGAAAAGGCAAGACAAAAGAATGAGGGGGAAATAGCACATTTGGAACCTAGAGAACAAGTGGGAAGCAGAGAAAAATGGAGCTGTTCTGGTGAACCAATCCCTAATAGCTACCAAACATTTTTCTTAAATTAGTCTTTCCTTGTTCAGACAACTTACTCTGAGGAGCTGACAACATAGGAATGAAACTGATAAAGGGATCTAGTCCCTCCTCCCACTCTCTGGTCTTCTATTTCCTACTATTGACCAGGATCCTGAAGGAGGCCTGGTGGTGCTGTGTGGTCAGCTTGGCATTGTTAGCTGCAGGTCTGATGGTTCAAATCCTACCAGCCATTCCATGGGAGAAAGATGAAGCTGTGTGCTTTCATAAAGCTTTACCATCTCAGAAACCCTGTCATATTGCTATGAATCAGAAAGGTAACCCCTGAATGTACAAATCATCAAGTCATATCACTAGCAAGTCAGGTTCTGAAAATCATTCCAAGGCAGTTGCAGCTGTACATGGATAGTAAGCTGCCAGAGATTCAAGCTGGATCCAGAAGTCGACTTGGAACAAGGGATACCATTGCTGGCATTAGATGGACCTTAGTTGAAAGTAGTAAATACCCCCACCCAATAGTTACTTATATTTGATTGACTCTGCCAATGCAATTGACTGTGTGGATCATAACAAACTATGGAAACTATTAAAAAGAATGGGGATTCTAGAACACTGTGCTTATCAGGAACCTATACATACACCAGGAGATACAGAGTAAGGAGATACTGCTTGGTTTAAAATTGGGAAAAGTATAAGTCAGGGTTATATTCTTTCACCGTGAATAAGCCTGTGGACTGTATTGGAGAGGAATGCAGCAACGAGATTGGAGGGAGGTTTATTAACCTGCAACATGGACATGATACAACGTTCCTTGCTGGAAGCCAACTGAACTTGAAGCACTTATTGGTGAATGTCAAAGACTGAAATAGCTTGAATGTGTGTTTCAGATGCTCCGTCAGTAAGCACTTCAAGTCCTCTAGGTCTTTCACAAGCAACGTTGCGTCATCTGCATATCCCGGGTTGTTACAGAGTCTTCCTCCATTCTTCATGCCACTTTCTTCTTCTCATGGTCCAGCTTCTCAGATACAGTTTGAGTCAGTCTGATGAAAGGAGGCAGCCCTGGTGCACACCTTTCCTGATTTTAGACAGTGCAGATCAAGGGGATACTGTTGAAGCTCAAAGACCACGGTGTAAGTTTTACCTCAACAAAAAGAGAATAGAAATATTCACAACTGGCCCAGTAGGCAGCACTGATAAACAGCAAAAAGATCAAAGTTGGAAATTTCATTTTGCTTGGGTCTACAATCGATGTTCATGGAAGCAGCAGCCAAGAAATCAAATGAACTGTTATGTTCGGCAGAAGACCTCCCCTGAAGTCTTAAAGAACACAGATGTCACTCTGAGGTCAAGGTGTACCTCGACCCTTACCCAGCGATGGTATTTCCTGCCCTTGTAAGCTTGTGGAAGCTGCACAAGGAATAGAGGGGGCCTGGGAGCACTGGGTGCATTTACATTAGAGGGTGGTGAAGGAGATGGACAGGACCAGAGCCCGCCACAAGAACCAACAAATCTGTGTTGGAAGAAATACAATGAGGGTGATCCCTAGAATTGAAGCTGGTGAACCTGCATCTCATGTACTTGACCATATTATGAGGAGTAGCCAGTCTCTGGAAAAGGACCCTAAGTTGGTAAACTAGAGGCTTAGTGAACATGAGAAAAGCCCTTAAGGAGATGGATTTACAATGTGACTCAAACATGACCACAATTGTGAGCATGGTGCAGGATGTGGCAGTGTGTCATTCCATTGTACATAGGGTCACTATAAGTTAGGGCTGACGCTGTGGTAGCTAACACGTGGGGCCATCAGTTTGACGGTTTGGCTTCTTAGGATCCTGAGAAACCCACCTATAAGGGTCTTTGGAGCATACTTTGAACATTTCAAATTCCGATCCAAAACTTTTAGAAAGAGAAAAGGGTGGGGAGTCAAAAGAAAGGGAACTGGGGCCCGAGGAGGCCTTACCATTAAGGCCAAGTCCTCTGGTATTCATTCCATCGCTCATTTACCTACTCTGTGTTGCAATTGTGTTATAGCTGATCAACAACGCCTTAAACTCTTAAAATTGTCTCTTTAATAGGCCTCTTTTCTTTAAGCTACACCAGCACTCCCAGTTGAAGCACCTGCACCAAGCGAAATTATTCCTCGGTGTTTACACCTTTCAAGTATTTATAGACCGTCATCACGGCACTCCTTAGTCACCGCTCAGCCTTGTTATATGCACACATATAGCTCCTTTCATCTCTCTGTGCACGTCAGTATCTCCAGCCCCTTCATCGTTTGTACCACTCTTCTCTCTCTAACGAGAAGAGAACAGTTTGAGTGTATTCCAGATGGGAACAAATAACCCCAACATGTTATAACAAGGGGGAGAACATCACACTGAATAGATGAAAGGCTTAATCTACAGGTTAATTAGTAGTATGGCCACAAATATGTGCACAGTTTTGTTTCAGAAATAAAGCAAGCTGTATTTGTTGTAACTGTCTCTTCTTTGAACTTAACAGAATGCTGATAATGCCAAGCTGTGTTTACAGTCCAAATTTTTGCTAAAGACCTTCAACTTTGCACTCCCTCTGTGTGGTAGCTCTTGCTTACGATAGAACTTCAAATAAAAGCACAGAGCAGGAGCTGATGCAAGAAACCATTACTGAGCTTATGTGTTTTTTTATAGTTTCTGTGGATTTATATGATTTCAGGAAGCTTCATATTAGCCTTAGTGAGCAAGAGCACTTGACTTATCTTGCCAGTTATTAAGCACTTGGGGATTAGTCATCATGTAGAAATTAAATGTGTTTACTGACTATAATAATCTAAAAGTGGAAACTACATTAGTACAAGAGGAATTACCCAGAAATACTCCCTTGACATAAATAGAACATGCCTCTTGCCCAGTCTACTAGCTTCTTTTATTCCATAGCTTTTACAGCATTCCAACTAATTGGGGGTGGGGTGGGGGGAGTGTTGTCCAGACAACCCCAAGGAGTAGATTCTCTTTGCCTTTGGGTAGACTTTCTCCACATCCTGTTTTCCTGTTCATCCTATGAAAATGCTGATAAGATGAAAACCCGAGGAATGATGAAGTTCTTAGAAATACTGAATTTAATTTATGCATGTTCTAGGTGGGAACTTTAGTGAGCGATATGGCTAGTCCAGGTGCATGGCTTCCAAAGGGCATGTCCCAATTTTCTCAGCCCTCCTATGGCTCAGGAAGTGTTCGTTCAATCCCAAGCAGATCTTCCCTGTAGAACATTCTGTGCCTTTGCTCTGCGACTCTCTGGTGGTCTCCCAGGGCTGTAAGCTCCTCCAGGGTGGAAATGTGATTTCTTGCTGTGTGCTTATGACAAAGTATTGCCTTGCATCTCAGAAATGATGAGGGCCAGTGGAGTTTATTAAAATGGGATTTTAAACTTCTACTTTAAAACCCAGCGTGTTTATTAATCTAGTGGTGATAGCGAAGGGCAACTGTTTATTTCCTCTCGTATAAAGCACAGTTGTGAAGGGAGTTATTCTCTGAATGAAAGGGGAGAGGGGAAAAGTAGGAGCCTTCTCATGTTTAATTCAGATGTTAACAAAGAAAATGGAGAAGTGTGTTTCCTTAAAATTGACACCATTTTTATCCCAAACATTCTGGTAAGTGATAGCAGATGACGGCAAGAGTTTCTTAAGAGAGAGCATTTTTTTTTCTTCCTTTTTTCCAGGAGCATGGTCCCAGTGGGAAGTATTACCTAAAAGTAATACACTAATCGTTTTCAACCTTGCATATTTTCACATACTGTGTGCATACATACGTGTATTAATAACTGTTCCCTAGACGCCACTCCAGCACTCGGATAGCAGTGTTGCTATGCAAGCGCTGGAGATGGCAGCAAGCCTACAGTCTGGCAAGGAGGATTTCACAGAGGCACAAGGGGAGCGATGGTCTGAGGGTGAAATACTGGTGTGGACCGCCCTCTGAGCAATGGACTAGTTTTATGTGTCAAGTCCACAGGGCAACCTACTGCCCGCTCCAGTGAGAATACAAATGGCATTGGCAGCACCTGTGAGCCGTGGGTGTCCTCAAAAGCTACTCAGTCTCTTGATTGCTGCATTTTGTCTTATGGATTTTGCATAGGAATTCCTCAGAATGGGGCCTCCAGCTGAAAACCCCAGATCTGTAGGTACATTCTGCTTCATTGTGCGGGTGCTTTAGGTCAAGAATGGGAACAGCGTTGTGAAAACCTATTCCGTAGTGAGCCATCTGAGAGGAATCACTTACATGTTTGTT
>NW_022111307.1:3120068-3121856 GCF_000313985.2 Echinops telfairi | reverse complement strand
GTGTGTGTATATGTATATGTATATGTATAAATATGCATATAGGTATATATTATTGTTGTTAGGTGCCATCGAGTTGGTTCTGACCCACATGCACAAAAGAAACACCACCCAGTCCAGTGCCATCCTCAGAAATTATGTGTATGTGTGTGTGTCTGTATACACTCATATATATATATGTATATATAAAAGAGAGCCCTTCTAACTTCAAGATCTCCCATTAAAGATTACCAGCTACTCCAGGGGAGAGAGATGAGGCTTGCTAGTCCTATGAAGATTTACCGTCTCAGAAACCCACAGGGGCAGCCCAACGCTGTCCTGGAGGGTGACTATTTACCGTCTCAGAAACCCACAGGGGCAGCCCAACGCTGTCCTGGGGGGTGACTGTGAGTCTGAATCGACTTTGTGGCAGTGAGTTTGGTTTTAGTTCAGTTCAGTCTATATGAACATGTGCGAAATTTTACTTGCTGAAGATCATCCGACAACAGCTGCAGCAGTACATTGACAGGAAGGTCAGGCAAGATTTCAGAAGAGGACATGGAACAAGGGCTATCATTGCTGATGTCAGATGGATCTTGGCTGAAAGCAGAGAATACCAGAAAGATGCTTACTTGTGTTTCGTTGACTATGCCAAGGCATTCGACTGTGTGGATCATAACCAACCATGAGAAGAATGGGAATCCCAGAACACTTAACGGTGCTCATGCAGCACCTGTACATGGATCCGGAGGCAGTTATACTAACAGAAAAGGAAAACACCGTGTGGTTTAAAGTTAGGAAAGTCGTGTGTTAGGGTTGTATCTTCTCACCATACTTAATCAATCTATATACCGAGAAAATAATCAGAGAAGCTGGATTATTTGAAGAAGTACCTGGCATCAGTATCGGAAGAAGGTTTATTAACAGTCTGTCATATGCAGATGATACAACCTTTCTTGCTGAAAGTGAGGAGGATTTGAAGCACTTGCTGATGAACATTAAGGATTACAGCCTTCAGTATGTCAAGAAAGACCCACATCCTCCCAACTGGACCAATAGGCAGTATCATGATAAACAGAGAAAAGATTTGAATTGTCAAGGATTTTGTCTTGCTTGGATCCACAATCAATACTCATGGAAGCAGCAGCCAAGAGACCAAAGGGTGCATTGCATAGGGCAAACCTGTGGCCTTTTTCAAGTGTTGAAAAGCAAGGATGTTACTTTGAGGACTAAGCTATACCTCATCCAAGCTGTTATATTTTCAGTTACTTCATGCATTTGAAAATTGGACATTGAAGAAGGAAAAAATGACACATTTGAACTATGGTGTTGGTGACAAACATTGAAAGACCACAGGCTGCCAAAAGAAGTACAGCTGCCTAGAAGAAGTACAACCAGAATGTTCCCTAGAGGCAAAGATGGTGAGACTTCTAAGGTCCTTTGGGCAGGTTGTCAGGAGAGAGCAGTCCTTGGAGAAGGACATGACATAAGGCTTGGTAAAGTAGAGAGGCAGTGAAAACCCAAAAGGCTCTCAGCATTAACACAGTGGCTGCACCCATGGGCTCAAACGTAATAACAATTATAAGGAGGGTGCAGGACCCCAAAGAGTGTTGTTCTGTTGCACACAACGTCGCTATGAGTTGAAATCATTCAATGACACCTAACCACAACAGCAACGTGGCTCTTGCCCAAATTCATCACCGACTGCCTATGTTACAAACTAGGGCCCAGTTCTTCTAGCCACAAACCTGGTTATTCTACTTGAGTTGTTTTCATGATCTCAAACATAAACTAGAAACTTTTTCAGGAAAT
>NW_022111307.1:3116725-3117415 GCF_000313985.2 Echinops telfairi | reverse complement strand
GTCGGATGAGTGTTGGGCTGCTCACCTCAAGGTCAGCAGTACAAACCCACCGGCCATTCCATGGGAGAAAGATGAGTCTGTTGGCCCCCATGAAGATTTACAGCCTGGGAAAGCCACCGAGGTGTTTCTCCTCTGTCCTAGAAGGTCTCTGTGAGGCAGAAGGGACTTGATGGCAGTGGGTGGGGTTTGGCTTTGTCTGTCACCAAGGGTCATTGAGAGGTCAAATGCATTAACAAATAGGAAAGTAATTGTCACCTTATCAAGTACTGTGTGAAAGTGTTGCTGCTTTTGGTGCAGTGGCGTCAGCTCGGACTCCTGGCCACCCTCGTACACCAGGACAAATGTTGCTTGAAGCTGTCCCGAACGCACTGCTATGCCCGTCCATTGTCCTGGCCACTGGGGATTGTTGTGTGCCTTTCAACTGAGAGACTCATCTCCCAGCTCGGTGGCAGACAAGATTCTAATATAATCCATTAAGTAGCCTCCAATGGCTCATTTTCCAAGTAGGTGCCAGCCTTTTTCCCTATAGCCTGTCTGAATCCGGAAGTTCTGCTGAAACCTCTCCACCACGGGTGACCCTCCTGATATGTGAAACCCCATTGACTTAGCTTTCAACATCATAGCAACAGGTCAGACAAACTTGCATTGGCGATATACAAATATAGCGCACGTCAAGCTAGCTGTAGTCAC
>NW_022111307.1:3111563-3112930 GCF_000313985.2 Echinops telfairi | reverse complement strand
TGCTCTCTAATAACCAGCACAGAGTTGGAGATTTCCTTCCACAAGAGCTAAAATTAACTCGGAAAATAAGGAGCAGTCTCAGCTTTTGCGTGGAGCTTAAGGGAATATACAAATTCCCAGGTGAGATACCCTGGGGCAGATCTGAGTCATAATTCAAAAGTAATCATTATACTACCAATTGGAACTCTACTAGTACATATTGATTTTTCTGTTAGCAGATCAATCATGAAATGAGTTTTAAATATAGACGCAATAGATTAAAAGTTAGGAGTGGGAAGATGAAAATGTCCATGTCGAAGATGAACTTGAAGGGAAATCTTACTTGGGTCAAAATAGATGCTGATCTTCCTGTCAGCGATGTTCTAAGATTTATGTAAGTCTCTTCCCGAGCCGGATGTTCTTAGGAATTTTTGAGCTCTAAAGTAATAAGCCAATCTAGAAAAATGGGTAAGTGGATAGGTTTGGAGCCAGACTGCCTGGGCCCAAAATCCAGTTTCAATATTTAAGGCTGGCCCTGGCAGATCACTCAATGTCTTTGTGCCGTCATTGCTTCCACTCTGTAGTGCAGATGTCCAGAAGCCATGTGTCCTAGCATAGTTGCAAGGATGACATGAAATAATATGTTTAAAGCAGGTCAAATAATGCCTGGCACATCACAAATGCTGAGTAGATATTGACAATTAATTGTTACTATGACTCTGGGTTCCAGGCATGTTTTGCAAGATGGGGATTTACTTGTTCAACACTAAATTCTATTAGCAAACTACTGGTAAATATAATTCTTATAGGACTGCCTCGAGAACACAGCTCTGCTCCACGTGCTGGGTTTTTTCTTTAGAAGAGGGGTTACCTTACACAAGGTTATCCCCAGTTTCTGCCCTGCCATAGGCAGCGGGAGGGGAGGGCTCCAGGCTCGGTTGCTGGCGGCTCTCACCTTCACTAGGTTTCATGGCTTCGCTCCCTAAGACCATTCGTGTCATCGTCTTTTCAGAGAGGTCCTTGCAACAGCTACTCCTGTACACATAGCACATAGCCAGTGAGTGCATTTTTTTATAAAGATCATTTTATTGGGGGCTTTTACAGCTCCTAGAAGAAGTAAGTGCAGTTTTGAGGGCTTGGTGTACGGCTGGACAGATGATTCCGCCAAGATCTCCTGTCTAGTGAGCCATCTACTGCATTTTGGTTTTGTGTTGGACAATCGCAGACACAGGAGATTTGGGAAACTTGTCTAGGCCCCCTAGCAAATAAGTACAAAGGAGGACTCTCAGGTTTTGGCTGACCTTCTTTATACCTTCAGTTGCCAAGTGTATTTGGCCTATCGCCCCCTTTGCAGGCAAAAAAGAAAGAAAGAAAGAGAGAGAGAGAGA
>NW_022111307.1:3102643-3111463 GCF_000313985.2 Echinops telfairi | reverse complement strand
CCTTACACAAGGTTATCCCCAGTTTCTGCCCTGCCATAGGCAGCGGGAGAGGAGGGCTCCAGGCTCGGCTGCTGGCGGCTCTCACCTTCACTAGGTTTCATGGCTTCGCTCCCTAAGACCATTCGTGTCATTGTCTTTTCAGAGAGGTCCTTGCAACAGCTACTCCTGTACACATAGCACATAGCCAGTGAGCGCATTTTTTAATAAAGATCATTTTATTGGGGGCTCTTACAGCTCCTAGAAGAAGTAAGTGCATTTTTGAGGGCTTGGCGTATGGCTGGACAGATGATTCCTCCAAGATCTCCTGTTTAGTGAGCCATCTACTGCATTTTGGTTGTGTGTTGGACAATCGCAGACACAGGAGATTTGGGAAACTTGTCTAGGCACCCTAGCAAATAAGTACAAAGGAGGACTCTCAGGTTTTGGCTGACCTGCTTTATACCTTCAGTTGCCAAATGTATTTGGCCTGTCGCCCCCTTTGCAGGCAAAAAAGAAAGAGAGAGAGAGAAAGAAATGCTCAGTGAACCCCTGGCAATGAGAAACTTTTGCACTGTTGCTCATCATCCAGGATAAAGTGTAGGTCTCTCCTTCTGCAGCTCTCCGTGCCCACCCCCCCCTCACATTGGTCCACCCCCAGGAGGTGTTATCACCACCCACTCTGGGAAACACCGCTCGGTGCCATCTTAGAAATGCCTTTTTTCAAAGGGGTATCTTTGTGCGCAAAGTTATACCCAAAAGTATTCAACAGTGGTTAGCCTTTTTGTTTTTGTTTTCGCTTGACTGCTGCTTTTCTTGAGAATGGATGTACCGTCTATACGCGAGTATAAGCCAACCTGAATATCAGCCGAGTCACCTAATTTTTAAAAAATCATTTTATTAGGGGCTCATACAACTCTTTTCACAATCCATACATATATCAATTGTGTCCAGCACATTCGTACATATGTTGCCATCATCATTCTCAAAACACCTGCTTTCTACTTGAGCCCTTGGTATCAGCTCCTCATTTTTTCCCCTCCATCCCTGCTCCCCTGAACCCTTGATAATTTATAAATTATTATTTTATCATATCTTACACTATCTGACATCTCCCTCACCCACTTCTCTGTTGTCCATCCCCCAGGGAGGAGGGTATATGTAGACATTGTCATCTGTTCCCCCTTTCTCCCTCACCTTCCCTCCACCGTCCGATATCGCCACTTTCACCACTGGTCCTGAGGAGTTTATCTGTCCTGGATTTCCTGCATTTCCAGTTCCTATCTGTGCCAGTGTACATCCTCCGGTCCAGCCGGATATGTAAGGTAGAATTGGGATTATGAGAGTGGGGCGGTGGGGGGGGGCAGAATTCAAGAACTAGAGGAAAATTGTATATTTCATTGTTGCTACACTGCACTCTGACTGGCTTGTCTCCTCCCCACAGCCTTTTGCAAGGGGATGTCCAATTTCCCACAGATGGGCCCTGGGTCCCCACTCCGACGCCCCCTCATTTACAATGCTGATTTTCTTTTTTTTTTTTTGTCTTTGATGAGGCACCTAATTTTACCACAAAACACTGCATAATAAATGTGCTGAAAAAACTCGGCTTATGCATGAATATATACGGTAATTGTTCAAAAGCTGTTATCATGACAACCGTGCATGTGCACATTATTTGGGGTAGTGAGTGTTTCAGCTTACAGTTTTCTGGGCTATAGCTCCTTAGAGCAACACCTATGGGTTGGTGATGGAGGGGGCCTTGGAGTCAATGCCAACACGTGACTACTATGTAAGCCAGAGCAGCGCTGCCCCATAGGGTTTCTTTAAGGAAACAGATCACTGGGTCTTTGTCCCTCAGAACCTCTGGGGCTGGAGGCTGCAGCCTTTCCATTAGCAGTTGAGTACTGAACTGCGGAACCACCAGAACTTTCACTTGGTTGTACCCACGATTGTCTTCCCTGAATGCTCCAGCACGCACCGCACTGCCCTTTGTGGAGCACGGTTCTCTCGAGAACAGGGCTTCTCAAACCCGCGGACATGAAACTCACCTGCAGATCCTCGCAAAGGAGCCCGAGAGGGCTTCCAAGCGTCCATGGAGAGACAGAATTGAAGGGTGATGGCATTTCTCCAGGAGCGTTTTAAGCCTCCCTCATATCTCAAGGCTCAACCCAAACCAAATAAATGAGGATTTTGGAGGAGTAGACATCTTTTATTTTATTTTTGATTTGAGCATTTCTGCGGGGAAGCTAGGGCTTACGTTTCAATACTCCCAGATAGCCATTATGAAAAACTTTTACCTTGACTGGATCCCCCACCTGTAGCAGATCCCTAGACAGGGGTGGGACAGGGATGCGAAGTGGTTCCTGTTCTTCTTTTCTCTTCCCAAGAGTAGGAATCAGCCCCTTTTATAAGGCTTTCTGGTAGCATCACAATTTTGATTGAATAACAAGTATTCACACTGGTTAAAATATATTCTACCCTGGAGAACTTGCCCCAGTTACTTAGCATTAGGGCTCTCATCTTTACAATCAGGATACTAGATAATGGTTGATAGGATTAAATGAGCATACATGTAAAGTGCCTAGTGGTGAATAAAAGGAAAGAACAAAAGCACAATAAATTAGTTGGCATTTTCGGTTACATTATTCATGGCTGCAGTTATGTTTGAATCAATGGAACGTGATGCTTGTGTAGGGCTCTCCCTCCCCATGGGGCTCCTCACCCCAAACTCAGTACTTTCCAGCCAATTTTGATTCATGGGGACCCTGTAGAGCAGGATAGAACGGCCCCTGTAGTTGGCTGACTGGTGCTTTTGAACTCCTAACCTTGAGCTTAGCAGCCCAACATGTAAGCACTGCACCCAGGTCTCCTACCCCGAAGGTCTGGTCTACACAGATATGCACGCATGAAGCGTTTCCTTGTTGGACTTCATCATGATAATCCTTCCGTTCAGTCTCGGGCTCATCTCCTTTACCTCCCAGGCCTTTGTCCGTCCAGTCCTAAACTGCTCTCCTTGGCAACATGCTTTTGTTCGGCTTCTCCTCAGTGAGTTTTTGTGTGGAGTCCCTGTGTTGGGTAAATGGTGGGAGGCACCTCAGGAGACAGGCCTGATAATCTGTTCCAAAAATTCATGGGTTTGGAAATTGCCTTATGGGGCAATTCTACTCTATATACCATGAGTCAAACTCCACTTGGCAGTGGCTAAAAGACAATTTTTATTTTGTCCTAAAATGTTCCTTAGTTCACTGATCTCTGCAAACTCCGCATCTCTGCTTCCAGTCCTAGTGTTCAAGCAATCATCTTACCCTTCCCTCGGGTATGTGTGTGTGTGTGTCAGTGCTTGTATGCGTGTGTGTGTGTGTGTGTGTGTGTGTGTGTGTGTAGAAAGTCAGAGGGATAGTTAGATAGAGACAGATAACAACCATCTAAAGCATCTCTCCCCTCCCATCCCATCAATTGAAGCTATAAGCCTCTCTATATGGATCACCTAAGCACTAACATACACAGTGAGATAGCATAGATGCATTGTTGGCTTAGTGATGGAAGTCTCATCCTGCACACAGGAGACCCAGTCAATTCCCAGCCACTGCACCTCACGTTCAGCTCCCCCTCATTGGACAGTCAGACTGTGTGTGGCTGTGATGCTGAACATTGAACTAGAAAGACCTCGTGATTGGCCCCTGGAAACCAGCCAGTGGAAAGCCTGCGCATCACTAGCTGACGGTGGAGATGGCAGAAGGCTGAGCAGTGCTGGAGTCTGTTGTGTATGGGTCTCCTGAAGTCAATGGCAGCTTGCAACAGCAGTGCCCCTGTAGATACACAGCAGCGTTATTGACCTGGATTTGCCTGACAGTCCAGATTACCTCGTAAACAAAAACAAAGGCTGCAGTGTTCAGAGTTAAATGGTTCTAAGCACTGGAGACTGCATATTGGTACACTATTTGAAAATAATCCGTGAAAACTTGGTTTGCTGTGTGATAGATTCTGTAGTTATCACAACATAAATGTCTGCCAGTTGACCTTCTCTGTGAATTGTTTATTATCTAAGGCCACACAGCAGTGCCCTCTGATAAGCTCATGTATGGTAAACAAACAGCTGTTCTATAGGAGGGCTGCTTATCTGTGTAAGTGAAGTAGTTTCTCTGGTTCAATGCTAACAGCATACTTTGATAAGAAATTTTAGTTAATTCTATTACTGTATATATTTTTAGTGGGTAGAAACAGAGACATAAAGATGTAGCTGAGGGAGATTATTCTTGTTCGTGAAAGACACCATATATAATGATGCAGTTGTAAAAAAAATATTTCCGTGTTGAGCAATGTGTCCCCAAACCATTTTGCAGGCTGATGAAAGTTGTCAGGGTGATACAGTATTTGTCATGTTTTATATCCCAAGACAGCAGTACAGAAAAAGGTAAAGCTTCATTGAATGTTGGAATTACCATGAGAAGCTTTTAAAAATTCCCATCTCAGAACATCCCATCCCAGGTCAAGGAAGAAAGAATCACTAGAACTCCGACCAGGGAACGTTCAGTGCGGTTCTGTTAGGTAGGGTAGCAAAGGGCTGGAAATGTCCGTTAATGCGTGCCCAGAAGGCCAAGCTAGGGGAAGAAAGGAGTGGCGCACTGCACATGCCCAGAGGCTTGGATTCCCGCCAGTAGGCAGGGGTGGGTGTGAACTTGAATTGGCCCACCTAGGCCAGGTGAATTCAATTCAGCCAATGGGGTCGATCAGGGGTCTTCCACCATGCCTCCCCGTGGAATCTTTGAAAAGGCAGGAGCCCGGAGTCGAAGACAGAGAGAGAATTTTGGCGGGGAGAGAGAGAACTTTGGCGCAGAGAGCTTCGGCAGGACTTTGGGACACTTCTGCGTGACAACGAGCAGCTTCCAACCAGACCGCATGTTCCAGAAGAGCCCCTCGGGTGCCATGTAAACCTGAGACTTTTTCTAACTCTCATAAAACTCACTTCGATCACGAACCAGGCTTCGGTGTGAATTCTTTCTCACGCGGAGCCAAGGACTGAGGTATATATCTAGCTACAGAGAGATCTCACAGTTCTGTGTGGAAAGTCCCGCAGAGCACCTCAGCAGAGGGTCTGGTGGGAGTCACTGTTCAAGGCCTCCGCAGTTTTAGAGCAAGTTATTTATGCTTACATGTGCTAGGACGCCCCCACCCCCCAAGCCAGCCCAGTGGCTGTTGAATGAGTGCCGATTCATGTGTGTCAGAGTAGATAGAACTGAATGTCAGATGGTCTTTGATGACTGGATTTGTTTTGTTAAAACTTTTTATTGTGATTAGGCGAAGGTTTACTGAACAGATAAACTGCTTGGCATTCGCCAGTTCATACACCTGTGCCAATCCACCCCTTGCAGTCCTCCTGCATTATCATCACTTAGTCCCTGTTCACCCTGTATTCCCCCTCCCTGTTCTGCCTTCTTTCCTAATACTTTGCATTCTGGGTAAATGCTGCTGTTTTGATCTTAGGTTCTAGACAAGATGACTAAGGTCTTGTGTGTTCTACCAGTTTCTATCCAATCAGGAAACCTGGTCTCTCATAAGACTTGGGGTTGTATTCCACGTTTTCTCCTTATCTAGCCAGGATCTTCTAAGCTGGTCCTTTTCAGAGCAGTTGGTAGTGGTAGCTGGGCACCATCTGGTTCTTCTGGTCTCCGAGTTTGGGAGATGGAGATGGATGTGCTTCAGTCCTCCCTTGGACTGTGTCCACGTCTTATGACTTTCGTCACCCGTCTTCCCTCCAAAAGAGCAAAAACCAATACTTTCACCTTACATGACTGCCTACTAGCTTTTTAGACGCCTGCAGCTACTCACTGAAGTGGGATATCGACCACAGCCTTTGTGAGCTTTTTTATGCCAAGTGACCTTGGTGTCCCCAGAGACAATCCCCCAGGCTCAGCAGCCCATTCCCTCAAAATTATTCCCTCACACTCTTGCCTCCTGGATGCCCTACTACATTCCTGGCTATGTTTGCAGCAAATGTATGTTTCACTCACTCATTCACTCACAGTCCATTCCGACGCAGAGTGAATCTATAAGAAAGGGTAGAACTGCCCATGTGGGTTTCCCAGGCTGTTAATCTTTACAGGAGTAGAAAGCCTCATCTTTCTCCCGTGGAGCAGCTGGTAGTTTTGAACTGCTGACTTTGCAGTTAGCAACTCAATGCATAACCAACTAGAGAATCTTGATTATGCTCCCACTCTCCCTGCATTCCTGTTCAGCCTGCATGGCCAGCCAAGCATCTTGTAGATCACCACTATTTCAGGCTTGTGTATTTGTCAGTGGCTGATTTTTGGACGTGAGATGCTGGACCTTTCTGGACCCACAGCGCCTCTGGGTAGACTCAGACCTCAAACGTTTGAGTTAGCAGCCAAAGGTGTAACGAAATAAGTTTTGGTCACTGGAAAATGCTGTCATCCTAGAAAAGTGGTTCTCAGCCTTCCTAATGCCACAACCCTTTAATAACAGTTCCTCATATTGTGGTGTCCACCAACCATAAAATTATTCTCGTTGCTACTTCATAACTCTAATTTTGCTACTGTTATGAATCGTCACGTAAATATCTGATATGCAGGATGTATCTTCATTGTTACAAATTGAACATAATTAAAGCATAGTGATTAATCACAAAAACAATATGTAATTATAAATTGTGAAATATTTATTTCTAATTACAAATAAGTGACATTTTGTAGGTACTCGTATGTGGGCATATCTGCATGTGGGCAGACACACCAGGAGACGGACAGAGGAGCTGTGTCTCGGTTCCTAAGACCATCAGAAATATATGTTTTCTGATGGTCTTAGGCAACCCCTGTGAAAGGGTCATAAGACCCCCAAAGGGGGCGCGGCCCACAGGTTGAGAACTGCTGTCCTAGAGCCCTCAGTAATATCATGGGGCTTGCCACATAAAGGATATAAACTTGTTCTCTTTTCTCTGAAAACCTTTAGTGAAAGATAATTTCTGTTTAATGGGACTATGCTGAAGGAAGATAACACCAGTAGTCATATGTGGGTTAAATTAGAACAAGCTTTGTATCCAAGAATACTTTACCATCATTTCACTACCTTATTGGTCCAACTTTTTGACCAGAATTTTTTTTAAGCCTGTATTATAGAAAGTGCTTAATAGGAAGGGAATTGTATACCCTGCCATTGGCATGTAGAAAGATCATTCATTTTAATATTTAAAGCTCGAATAGTAACTTTGCTTGTGCCTAAGATTCTAACATCAGTTAAATAGCAAGAAGGGCGTGAAGAAAACTGGTCAGGTCTGGCCTCACGTGGACACCAAGTTTCTATTTCACTTCGGTCTTGATTGGGTGCTGTGGAATGTCACCCTCATCCCTAGGGCAACAACACTCCAAATGCCATGGGCCTTCTTTAGTGGCCCCCTCAAAAGCCACCATACAAAAACAGTGTCCGAAAAAAGGGGGCTCTGGTGTCAATAGTTCAGAAAAAGCAATCTTTTTCTATTTCATGAATTTTGTTTTACTTTATAGAGTGAATAAATATACATTTTACCAAAGCAAAAACTGGATTCAATACAGAAGAAGAAGACCCTTCCTTCCCTACACTACCTCCCTTTCCTAACTCGTTGTTCTACCTGGACTGTCCTATGCCATCGGTGAAATGTCAAAAATGACTTGTCCAAATCCATGAAACCGTTCCTTTTGTAAGAGGAGATAAAGCAGACACAAGGAGGTGACAGTCAGGATGCGACACAGCCAGATCCGGGTGGGAGGCATCTGATAGAAGGGGAGCGTTTCAGAGACATTACAAAGATTGTCGCATATAGGGGTGGGACTGGAGGTGAGGGACAAGAAGGAGCCGGGGCTGGCTTACACCATGGTCAGTGTACAGATACACACATGCTGCCAAGCACACGTGCACAGGCTTCGAATCCTCTGATGAAATTCTCCCCGGGTTGTCCATTCCTCTGCCACTGGACAGAGCTCTGGATTGCCAACCAGCCTCCCCTAGCCCTGGACCTGAGTGTCCGCTTCGGGCAGGCCTCTAATCATTGTGTTTCCTTTCTGCTCTGCTGCCCTCCGATGTAGCACCATTCTCCTGGGCGTTCCTGTTTCCAAGTGCAGAGATACTTGTTTAAAGGATGGGCACCCCGACGGCTTGCTCTTAGTGATGTGTACGGCAGCCTCCTCGGGGCAAGGATGTACTATGGTCAAGTACTTTTCTTTCTGTCCCTTCTGCCTCCCCCCAAGGCCAAGTTGGTAAAATTTTTTTGCTGTGTAAAGGGAGCATTCGGGCACCTTTTCTGCTCTGCTGGTGTGTGTAGGGCTATTTTTATTTTGTGTTCTTTGCTGGTTTTCTGTGCTTGTGATTTGAAAGGTGCCAGACTGACTCCCCTCGAGGCCAAGAATAGGAAACCAACACGGGGCTGGAGGCAGCAGACCGGGTCGTGTCTGGGTCCGGCGCAGTCGTCTGACCCGCTCTGAAGAATATTCTCCACGGTAGAAGAGAAGCTTGTTTCTGACTTGTTTCGTCCATGTGTTCCCGTAGCTGAGAAGACCAGACCTTGCTGTGCCAGTACGAAATCAGTGCAGGGTTTTATGGTCTAGCAAATCACCACTACTCACTCCCCCTTAGAGAAACCAGGTTATCTGCTTCTCTTGCATCTCTACTTGCTCACATTCCATCCCATGTTTGAGCCTATTGTTGACGCGACTGTGTCAATCCATCTCGTTGAGGGTCTCCGTTTTTCACTGACCCTCCTCTTTACCGAGCATGTTGGTAAAGCCCTTTGTCCAGGACTGGTCTCTCATGATAACATGTGCCAAGTCTATGAGACACAGTCTTTTCTTTTCTTTT
>NW_022111307.1:3086511-3102333 GCF_000313985.2 Echinops telfairi | reverse complement strand
TTATTTTGTCATATCTTGGCCTGTCCGACGTCTGAGACACAGTCTTACCATCCTCACTTCTAAGTTGCAGAGTAGGTCTTTGGAATCTCGTAGAATAGGTGAAAATCTCCAAGTGTATCTTGTTAGCCTGCCCTGGAAGTCTCGCTGCAACCTTTCTTTCTAATCAAGAGTTGCCATCGATTCCCAGCCGCGCATGTCCACATGTCCTGTGGGCTCCACCTTTTGGGTTGCAGCTGTTACGCTGTGGGCATCCATGGTCTAGATCAAAATTGCTACCTCGACCTATCTGGTACAGCACCAGGACCAGTTGTTAACTTTGGGCTGGGGCTAGTCACAGACCCGTAGTATTTTTGAACATTTGTATTTTGTGGACTGGCTGTCCAGTTGCCCCAGTCTCTAAAAGGAAGCCTGGTCAGATTGCGGCATGACGGTCTCAGAATCTTGGCGTCATAGCACAGTGAGCTGTCCAGGAAACCAATGGAAGGTTTTCTCATTTGTTTTTCACTTCTTTGGTGTTATTTCAGAAAAATTGCAAAAACAATGCCATATGAAATAATTCATGTTATTAAAAGGAGGGAGAGTTCCAAGCCATACAGTTAAAAAAAATATTTAAACCATTTTAAAAATAAGTACGAGTTAACTCTTGGATTTGTGACTCTTAGAAGCCTGTAACATCAACTATCGTGTTTATTACATTTATTATATGAGATTATTTTTATCCACCCAAAATAACGTAATATCAGAATTTCATAATAGTACCAGTTGTAGTGGAGACAACGATTTCCAACAGCTGTTGATGTGTCCAGCACATGATAGTTTTGACTCCATGTAGAAAAAAATTATAAATGAGTCATTTTGGCCATTCCTAAAGGACACAGGGAATGCTACAACAGAATACGAAGACCTCTTTTCCAGGTCAAAATGCAACCAGAGACAATTAGAAATGTGTTTGCCTCTTTTCTTCCAAATTGAAACATTTAGCCTTCTCATATTCAAGTGTGAAATGGTTGTCAATCCAATATGACGGAGTGCTGAAAGGCAGTCTTTAGTGAGAAATCTCTCCACGGTGCTAGATCTGTGTTCAGTCTGATGCATAAAGCTACTTAGGGGGAAATATAGCACAGTAGCTAAGGGCATCCATAGTGAAGCTGGATAGCCACTTTGTAATCTAGTTCCCTCCTCTGTAAAATGGAATAAAAGCAATGGCTATCTCATAGGGTTCTTCTGAATATTAAGTGAGTGAATAGATATAAAAGGCCAAGAACTTAGTGCTTATGAAGTGTTGTGTTAGCTATAACTTATCCATAAGAGCCCTCAACATCCTACCAGCATTCCCAGCTAGGATTTGTGAGGATTTTCTGAGTCAGTAGAAGCAGTGACCGAAAAGGGGGAAATGACTATAGTTAATAGACGTCTTGATGAAGCTTTAGCATCATGCCTCTCACTGAAATAACTATCTCTATTAAATTTTCTTTTATTTAAAAATTAACACAAATTTGTGAAACCTAACCCTCACTACCATATGCAGACCAGATGCCCTATGAATTGATCTAAGAGTAATGGCAGTTTGCAGACTGCTGGGCTCCTCATTGAAAGGCAGCCATGGCCGTGATGTGACTCAGAACACTCTAGGTTATAGCATTGTTGCCGAATTTAGGGATGTTCAAATAGGAACTAATCTGGAGGCCATGATAACCTAGTATCTTACAGCATTTCAAGTCTGAGAGAGATAAAACTTGATCTGAAAGGCTGCAAAGGCAGTGAGGAAGCAGTTTTAGGTTCAATATGGGAAAGAAGCAGTGTTAGGTTCAATATGGGAAAGAACTTTCTACCAGCCCAAACTGCCTTGACAGTGATCTGCCTTCCCCCGAGGGGCACAGCAGAGGTTTTTACAACCAGGGCTCATTGAAGTTTGCACTTGGACCCAGTTCCTTTAGTGTCTGACTGGACACACAGACTCCTCAAGAAAAAAGGCTTTCCTAGACTGTTTACCGCCAGTTCCTTTCATGCTGAGCACCGCTAGCTCGCTAGTTACCAGTGAGAACAGAGGCAGAGAATGGGCACTAGACTCCAAACTAGATCTGCACACTTTACTCAGTCACCTTCTCTGGACATGACTGGGAGGGTCCTTTCATGCCAGCCTCATGAACTATGAAAAGACCTGTTGCCTTTGAGTCGACTTGGCCTCCTGGAGACCCCTGTGTGTCCCAGCAGAACTGGGCTCCATGGTTTTCCATGGCTGATTTCTCAGAATCACGTCACTGGCTCTTTGTTTCCGTTGAGTTGATCTGAACCACCACTTTGGGCTGTCCACCAAGAATTTAAACCTTTTGCCCTATACCAGGAGGCCTTTCAGGAGCCCCGTGGTGCAGTGGATGGAATATCAGGCTGCTAATTACAAGGTTAGCTGGAGGAAGTGCAGGCTGTCATAAGATTTACACTTCAGGAGCAGGTCTACTCTAACCTGTAGGGTCGCTAGGCGTCGGAATGCACTGATGACTGTAGGACTGCTATCTGTAAGGTAAGCAGTGTGTCCCAGAGGGCCACTTTCGGTCTGAATCAACTCCATGGCAGTGCATTCACTAATGGTAGACTTCGCCAGCCGGGTAAGTACTTCCTGCTTCTGTGGATCAGAATGGAACTAACTGTACAATCAAGGGTCTTCAGCTGTTGATGAAATCTCATAGAAATTGATCTCCTAGACCACCACTAGGTGCACAGACACCACCAACCTTTGGTTAACAGCGAGCATGTAACCTTTGCACTCCGGGGACTCCTTTACCCAGCCAGGACAGTGATGGCTATGCTGCAGATACTGGCGATGAGCCCCAGGTTCCACCAGCGCCTCACCTGTGGGGGCCGATGGGTCCCTCGGTTGTTCTTCATAGTCGGTCTCCTTGTCTTCCAGGCCGCTGTGCTCGCTGTGGGGAAAATGTCGTCGGCGAAGGGACAGGCTGCACTGCCATGGATCAGGTCTTCCACGTGCAGTGTTTCACCTGCATCGTCTGCAGTAGCCAGCTCCGGGGGCAGCCCTTCTATGCTGTGGAAAAGAAGGCCTACTGTGAGCCCTGCTACATCGTAAGTTCCACATTTGGCCCCTGCTGTTTGGGAGAGATGGCTTCTCTGGCCAAACAAAAAGTTCATCACTACAGCTAGAAAGAACCATCCAATCTTCCTCTCTTCCGAGACCTTAAAAAAAAGTTTGCGTGAGTGAATCGGCATATCTGAATGTCTCCTTTTTGCCCTCCGGTCTAAGGAGGGCAAAGATGCCTTGGGATGGGGCTGCTGGAAGGATCCTTGTCCGGCAACGTTCGCGCATGTTTGTAGAAGCTAGTGTGTTTCTCCCTGAAGCAGCCAAACGTTTCCTACGGAGTGGAGTTTCACTTCTTACTCTTAGATCTCACCCTACATTTGCAGTTCCCGGGGCCTTTAGGAAATGGTTGCAGGCTCTCTGGACTCATGCACATTCTTTCAAAGTCTTAAGTCTTTGAATCATGTGTCCTGCTACCCAAGATTTCTTACCTCTCTTTCCCTGTCCAGCTTTTTGGAGATGCAAAAAGAGAAACACTTCTTAGACAGAATTACAAGAGAAAGTATTAGTTATGCAGATTGAGCTAATACATTTTTTTTCTTTTTAAAAAATAACCATATTTTAGAGGGAGGGAGAGGAGGGAGCTGGGGGAGGGGAAACCTTATATGGCCACCACCAGTTGAGAAATGGGAAAGCTGGCGGTGAACAATGAAAGAGCCTTTGCATGGCGCGTGGTTCCCTTCCCTGTCTCTGCAGAGACAGATCCCCAGTGGTCACATCAGCTGATTGCTTCATTCTAACCCGCTCACTCAAGGGACCATCTTGCCGATCCCAAGCCCTTCTAGAAATACCTCCTCCCAACCCTTTCAGGAAGTGCAAAAGGGATCTACTGGGAAGGGGCTTAGGCGGGGTGCCCCAAGCAGGGCCAGAGACAGTTGTCACCATGGAATTACGGGGCTGCAAAAAAGAAAACAAACCATATTTTAATAACAAAGCTGTGTGACTCTACAAAATCCCCTTAATAAAATTCTTACCTTTTTGCAAGGTAATTTACACAGTAAATGAACCTCTGATAGAGACATATGAAGATTTTTTGAACCTAAAATAAATACCTTACTATATTTTTTGCATGAGTATAATTTCTGTTTAATATTACTTGTTTGGGCTAGAAAATAGTGCTTCTTTGCCCACTTACAAAAGATGCATGTTTCGGCCATCTGTGCCTAGGCATTTCAATATGAAAGAAGCCTTGGATGCAAGATCAGACGGTATACATAGCAACGCAGATCCATAAGGTTCAAATTTATTGCAGAAATTTTAGGTCTTACTGGTTCCTTCCAATAAGTTGGCACTGTAAGACTGTATGTTTGAATGTTTTGTATCTTTGAGATTGGGTTTCATTTCATTTCTCTCCGAGTGGCAATCAAAACTCACTTAGCATCATTAGAGAACCACAGAAGGATGGCGCGAGTGAAATGATCTACCTAGCTCTTCTGTCCCTAGAAGTTAAACTACAGCAAGGCAGAGAAGGAACGAACAACTCTTTATGTTCTGTCATTAATGTCAAAGCCAGGACTGTAGCCAGTTGTTCATACTTCTGGTTCCATGTGTGTTACAGACAATACACAGTTTGATTTTGCCCGAAGCATGAACACAGTAATATCCTAGTGATATAGAATTACCCTGGAAGACACTTTTATACACAAGGGAGAGTCTAGTTAACAAAAGCTTACCTATTTAGGAAAGAAGGGTGTTCCATAGATCATTCCTTGAAATCTTCGTTTGAAACGGAAAAGTATAACATAATTATGTCTCTACACTGATTGTCATTCAAAATGTCATGAGACCATCTCTATGAAAATTCTTACTGCTTTGAGCTCTATAACAGGTTCCTAAGGCTATTTGTCCTTATGCTTCTTGGACCCTTGTGACAATTTCTCAACTTGTTGATGATTTTTACTTATGTTGATTTTACTCATGACTACTGATGCTCTTTTGTCAGTATTCTCCGATCTCTCTTTCCCTTATGAGCTAGGAATCATAGGTTAATATAGTATAGATTTGAGAAATGTGGGTTTGAATTTGATTCCAGCATTTAAATCTTCGACTCCTTGGGAAAGCTACTTAAGACTTTCTATGCCTCAGTTTTCCCATCTACATAATGGAGATCATTGAAATCTTCCACCATACGGTTTTGGAGATGATGTGAGACCCTCACTTAAGACACACCTAGCTTGGTCAGTTCAACAAATGTTGATGGGATCAATGTTCCTCTGAGACACATTTCGATAAGGTCGATGAGTGTAAGGACTTTCTTGTATCGTGAGATTCATGGGCTTCAGGAAGATCTCAGACGTACCTCCTCCCATTTTTACATGCTTTGCTTGCTTTCCTCAGTGTGGAACAAGATAGAAAGAAATCAAGGCTGGCTCCAACATCTGGGTTCAGTTTTCAACCACCGCTCCAGGTGTTCTTTAAGATCTCGAGTTCTTTGAGACACCAGCCTCAAAAAGAAAAAGACGCCGGTTCTTCTGCTTTGGTTGCCTGGTACTGTACTGTGCTTATGGCAAGGAAGCGTATCTGAGAGCCATTTAATCACATACTGGAAGCAGCTGCATGCATTTCAGTGATGGAAATTCACACCGTCCCTTTTTACTTCTTTTCCACATAAAGCTTTTTATCAAGATTTTTCTTTAGCGAGACTTAGCCATAGTAACTCTAAGATGTAATTTAATTCTCACCAAAATTCTGTTAAGTTTACTCCTGGACCCTTCCTTGTTCAGTATTGAGTCTAGAGTTCAATATACCCTTCAAGTGGATGTATTAACACTTTAATTTCTTCTGAATGCTCCACAATCCAATGACATGTGTCCTAGAAATGCCAAAAAGCATCTCCGGATGGGGGCATTGGGCGGGGAGAATGAAATGAAGATGAAATCTATATTAGGGGGGTCCTGGTGTGACTCTCCTGGAACCCAAACGCTAAGAATGGGAATCTCTAGAGAGACCACCCAGCCGATTGCCTCTTGTTCCATTGGCAGAACAGTCCCTGGCTGGCACAATCAGTTTCTGCTTGGCTGCTAATCTAAGGGTTGGTAATGCAAACTCACCCAGCAGTGCCAAAGAATAAAGACATTCCATTCCATTGCAGCAAAAGGAACCTATGGAGCAGGTCTCCTTTGGAGCCATGGGCTCACCAAGAATCAGTCTGGCTTAATGGCAGTGAGTTTGATGTTTGATTGACAGTGGTGGAATTGATGTCACAAAGACATCTGGCATGAAATGCACCAGACAAAGAGGGTATCAGCTGTGGTTTATTCTCTCTCTTTTGCTCTCTCTCTCTCTCTCTCTCTCTCTTATAAACTCAAAATATTGAAAATAGTTCCATAGTTAATTATTTCAGTGTGAGGACCAACAATTTTATTCTTTGAATTCAGGCATGAGATCAGCCTAATATAAATATTTAGCTTGGCCCAAATTGGTCATGGATAAGCTTAAAATTATAGTTGATTTTTTAAAAACTTAACATAGTTTGAAGAGAAAATGTATCAGTAATGTCTTCAGTTCTAATTCAGTGACTTTCCCTGTTTTCCCATGGTCTTGTGAATCTGTAACCCTTGTGCATGTTGCTGCTGCTGCTGCTGCTGTAGGGTTGCTTGAAGGCTGACCCATAGCATCCGTACAGGACGAGGGAGAATAGGCAGGCCCACAGAGCTCCTAGGCTGTTACCTTTATGAGAGGGGATTGCCAGGTCTTCTCTCCCAGGGAGCCACCCACCATTGGCTTCAAACTGCCGATCTTTGACTCAGCGGCCAAGCACTTAACCATGGTCTACCAGCTCTGCTCAGAATTCCACAAGTTTGTTTTGATAAAGGTACTATCTTTCTTTCCTAGATTATTTGATATATTTCTTTTGTATTTTCTGTTGATTAGCTTCCAATAATTTTGCAGATGATTTTCTAGTTCACAATTTTTAAAAATCTACTTCATTTTAAATTGGGTTTTTACATTGTAAAATCGTTTGTCACTCAACAGGTATTGCATGGTTTCCAATCTTTCAGTAGTATAAAAAACATACTACAAATGAGTAAAATTTCTTCTTTAAAATTTTTATTACTTGCTTAGCATAAATTCTTTCATTTCTACTACCAAGTTAAGTTTAACATGATTTTTGAGGACTTTTACATTACCTTGAAGTTTTTATGTAGAGTTTATTTTGGGGTTTTGTTTTGTTTTTCATATAAGAACCATTAGCAGTGAGTTTAAATATTGGGCTGCAACTTCTCCACTATTGAGTTTTCACATCTATTTTTTATTTTGCACCTTTTTCCTAAATGTATTATGCAAACTCGCAGAAATTTAAACTTTGAGTTTGTGTAATTATTTGCAAACTCAAGAGATTTAGTTTTGATGATCAGTATAGATGTATACAAATGCATATATTTAAGTGCAAAGCAATAAACCTTCCTTAGGAAGTAATCTGGTAGAAACTGAAGTCATTCCTTTCAGTTGAAGAACTCCTGGTGACACCACTTGTAAGTGATTGACTGCTACCCTGTTTCCCCGAAAATAAGACCATGTCTTATATTAATTTTTGCTACCAAAGATGCGCTAGGTCTTATTTTCAGGGGATGTCATATTTTTCCATGAAGAAGAATACGGTACACATTTATTGTTGATTGTTTTATTAAAAGAGACCTCGCACTTCCTGTCTGCTCCGGCTGCGCTGCGGCCAACAGTGAGCTGCCGCTACAGTCCAGAGTCCAGAGTTACAGTACCTTGGGGGGGGAGGGGGGGATGCCTTGTATTTCAGCAAGAGGCAAAACTGTAAGTAGGTCTTATTTTCGGGGGATGTCTTACTTTCGGGGAAACGGTATAAGCGATTGACTGCTAATTAGAAGGTCACTGATTGAAATCCACCAGCCATTCCATTGGAGAAGATGTGTCAGCCTCCCTCCATACAGATGACAGCCTTGGAAACCTTGGGGGCGGGGGCGGTTCTACTCTGCCCCCAGGGCCACTGTGAAGTGTGAATCAACTGGGTGACAATAGGTCTAGAGTGTTTGGTTTCAGTAGCCATGACCTTGGATCTGTCCTCTGACTTTTCTGAATATCAGAGAGCTCTGTGTTGAAAGGAAGACACTAGCTTCTTCCTTATCCTCAAAGAATAGAAATAAGCAAGTTCATTTTCTTGTTGTTAAGTGCCATGTAGTTGGTTCGGCGACTTGTATCGACCATATGCACGATAGTATGAACCCCTCCCCAGTCCTGGCCATCCTCTCAGTGGATGCGATCCCATTGTTACAGCCACTGTGTCACTCCATCCTGCAGTGGGCCTGCACTGGTGTGCTATTTGGTAAATTAAGAAATTGTTTAAGAATGTAAGGGCAAAAAAGAAAATAATAATAATAATGTAAGGTATTAACCTGATTAAAAACAGTATCATCATTGCTTTATTTTCCTCAGTAAAATGTCAGATAGTAGGAAACCCTCTAAGTATGGATCCCTGGCTAGAATTGCTATTTTTACATTGTTTTGACATTGTGGAGGTGCAGAACTAAACAGATGCCATAGAAGGAACATGAGAAGATGAGGCATATACTTCACTCAGGAATATGTTTATGTCCATATAAGTATAAAGGCTCACCATGAGTCTGAATTGACTCCAGGTAATGTGTTTACTTTTCAGGTTTCTAAGTGTGAAGGGCAGCAACAATGCTTTGCATCTATGTGTCCTTCTGCCGTTAACGAGATGGGCTTACTCATAAGTTTAGAATGAGCCAAAGAATTGCTGTTATCTTCATAGCACTGCAGGGAGACCTGCCTAGTGCACCAGCACAGCAGAGAATTGTAGCAAAAGTCTCTTTATAAGATGGCAGCTGAGGCTCCTCCTCTAAACCAGAGCTTTTAGAAATGAAATAAGTGGATTACATCCACCTTTCCAACTGTTGAAATCAGGACAAACTGTTTTATTAGAGTCAAAATCTAAGCCGTTAAAGGGACTCTGAAAATAGGAGACCAGCTACACAGACGTCTACATATTTTTAGCTACCTGAACTTGGCACATCTAAGGTGTGGTCGATATGGCACATACCCTGGGCATCACTTTCATGGTGGAAAGGAGTCTGAGCAGTCTATTGCCAATGCCCTTCGCAAGCAAGGGGGGCATCCAGAGGTGTACCAAAAGATGGGACGAGGCCAAAAACAGCCGAGGTACTCCTAATATGAAAGACACCTGACTGAAGCAGCAGGTCAAGAGAGGGAAGATGTTTCTGCTGACTCCTTTCAGCTGTTGATGTCTGGGCACCTTCACGTTGAGGGGAGGGAGGGATGCAACTTAGAGACGGCCTCAGGTGCTCCCTGGCCTCCTGTGCCCTGTATGAGTTGTAAACACACTAGCATCCCCCTCTTTCACTAAATGGCTACAGCTAAAATGGTCTCCCCTGCAACCTGCATTAAGAGCTAGGCTTTTGTACCTTTGCAGGAAAGGTGGCCTTTTATCTGCTCGATCCCTCTGAATAAAATGTTTTAAAAGCTGTTAGCGGCAGTGCTTTTCTATGGGTGTTGGAAAAGGAACTGAATATTTGGATGAAACCTGAAAACCCACTTGAACATGAACTTGCTAACATGGCTTGACTTACTGCTCACCTCTGTTCCTTGGCCTCCGAGAACCGTTTGTCCTCCTGGACTCTACAGCATCTTCCCACAGGCCCTCTCCTAGGAAGGGGAAAAGCGATTCAGAAAAGAAGCAGCAAAATTGTTGAGTGCTTTCTTCAGAGATTTAGCCGTTCTGCCAACTCTGAGTAGTTTGTTCCTCCAACTTTGTAACTGGCTGCAGTTTACAGTGCTCCTGAGCAGCTATGCGTGTTTTCATTCTTATTAGAACCCCATGCAATAGACGAAGGGGAGATTATTAGTCCCATTTTACAAATATGGCTTTAAAGTTTTCAGAATAAAATGTCAAAAGACAGAGACTTAGAACAGATCTTGTCACTCCCGGTTTATTGCTGAGTCCCTGCGTGCTGTCCTGCAACGAAAGTTCCACTTCTAAAGACACGAAGACCCGACAGCCCCCACCCTGTGTTTAAACTCATGGCTTCCAGACGTCCCGCTGCCAGGGAGTCAGTTCCCACTCATAGTGATGCCATATAGGTTTTTGGAAGCTGTAAAAGTTTATGGGAGCAGGTAACCTCCTCTTTCTCCCAAGGGGCTACTGGTAGACTTGAACCACCAACCTTAAGGTTACCAGTTCAACACTTATCCGTCAGACCTAAAATGCTGAACCTCTACAGAAAAATAATCATGCATCCCTGTCTTTCCCGAGCAGATACATTTACCTTTCCCTCAAAATGTTTCAAATTAAAAGCCAAGTGGCGCACAATAATGGTTAAAAAATGGTTTACAATCATCGTAACAACCGATGTTAGGTTTTACAAAATGCTTTTCTTGTATTTCATTTTATCTTTTCATCGTCCTGGGCAGTGTGTAGATTTATTGCTGCTTTCATTTCCAAGAGTAAGAAACTGAGTCTTGGATAAACATAAGCCTCCTCAGTTCCACAACATGGGAGTATCAGAGCCAGGACGTGAACCTTAGCTTTTGATCATCAAAACAGAAATCATCAACAATCCCATGTGTCATTGCTCGATTTACTTGTCCTCATTTTTTCTCTTACTGTTTCTTTATAATGCGAGGTTTTCCAAAATAATAGTTAACACAGCCTCTGAATTTCAAAATGTGGCATTTGCCTTATTTTTAGTATGTTTGAGAAATGTTGAACCCAGAATAATCATGTTTATGTAATCATTCTTATATTGTCCACTTATAATTCCATATGAATTTATTTCTGTATGTATATTGGGGGGGTTATTAGAAAAAAATGAGCAGAAGGGAAAATTTTGATATTTCACTAATAATATAATCACCATTTACATTTTGCCACATATACCAAAAAGCTGTTGTGACCCTATAGGACAGTGTAAAACTGCCCCTGTGAGTTTCTGAGATTGTAACTCTGTATGGGAGTAGTAAGTCTCTTTCCCTGACAGCAGCAGCTGGTGGTTTTGAACTGCTGACTCTGCAGATGGCAGCCCAACATGTAACCACTGTGCCACTAGGGCTCTATGTACTAATGGATATAGATTTTTATCTATAGATCTATCCATACCTCTGTATATGTTGTTACACAGACACACAATAGTATCCTATCACAGATACTAACTTCTAGCTTTCTTTTGTTATGTAAAATAATTTTGATCCTTTTCTCACTATAGGAATAATCTTTAAATGATACATGGATAATCAAAAATAATATACAATAGCTATCTGTCCTTTCTGAAGTAGTTCCTTAAAGAAATATCCCAGCAGATAAATGCATTAGACAAAGACCCAGAAAACAATAAGAAATGGTGAAAAACAATGAACCAATAAAGCTAGCAGTTAAAAACAAAGGGGTGAACAAAAATCCTATAGTAAATTCAAACCCAAAGGAGATATTAATGTTATGAAAACTATAATATTGATAGCAGAGGAAATAAAATTCAAGGCAAAACTCTTAAATAAACCCAAGAGCAATAACTTGATTATCAAAATCACAATTCCTAACCAAGAATTCTAACAACCTTGAACTTTCCTCATTAAATAACACTGCATTTGCATATGTTGTTGTTAGATGCCATCAGGTTGCTCCGACTCAGAGTGACCTTGTGGACAACAGAAAAAACTCATAAACACTGCCGGGTCCGTGCCGTCCTCCTAATCGTCCTGTGCTTTGAGCTCTTTGTTTCAGCCACAGTGTCCATCCATCTGGTCGAGCGTCTTCCTCTTTTTACTGACCTTCTGCTCCACCAAGCAGGATGTCCTTCTCCAGGGACTGGTCTCTCCTGACAACACGTCCGAAGCATAGAGAAGTCTCACCATCCTTGGTTCTGGATGTACTTTTTCCAAGACGGATTTTGTTTGTTCTTTTGGCAATTGCCAGTACTTTCAATAATCTTCGCCAGCACCATAATTCAAACGCATCAGTTCTTTGGTCTTTCATATTCAATGGCCAATTTTCATGTGCATAAAAGGCAATTGAAAAGATACAAAAATCTTAATGAAATATAAGATGAAATTGAAGAAAACTTTTTTTATAGCTTTTGGGTGTATTTATTTCACTCTTTGACATATCAATTGTAAGTAAAATAATATGAATCGTAAGACTGGCTTAAGCAATGATCATAGATCCGTATAATCAAAGAGATTTCATATCTCCATGGAAGGCTATGAAAAATATTTAGCATGTCAGAAAAACTCTAAAAGGAAAATGTCAATAATTCCTACTTGGATAGGTAGATATGTACATAGCAGTGCAATAAATATATATCTATATTAGAGAACAAGCAAATAAAGTATACTTAAGTCACTCATCAAAAGTCATGATGCTAAGAATGCTTGCTCACAGAAATAGGATGTAACAAGTGGAATTCCAAGTATCCACTTTGTATCTTTCATTGAAACAAGAAAAATTGTTAATTATCTTTTAAGGAGCAACAAAATCAGATTAAGAACGAAATAAATCTTTAAAGTAAAAACAGTAATGAATAAATTGGAAAAGACTAGAATGTGTAGGTCTATAAGAGATGATTCTTTGACACGAACACTAAGGTAAACATTGATGGCAATAAGCAAGAGAACAAATTATTCCAGACAATTAGAAATTAAAAAGAAACTGCAAGGATAGGAGCAGAAGACATTTTTAAATTATCACACTTCAATAATCTAAAAATTATTTCACTTCTATAGAAAATGCTACTTTCTGTGTAAATCACACCAGGAAGAAATCTTGAATAACTTCAAAAATGTACCACTACCTGAGAAAGACCCAGGAAATGTCACTAACAGGATTTTGTAACTCTTTAAGGAACAAAGAATCTTGTTCCATTTCAACTTTCATACCTTCGCAAGAGAAGCATCAAAACGTTTCTACCACTACCATGATCCCAATTATAATTTCTAACATCACTTACCCCCAAAGGAAACTTTTCTAAGCTAACTTATACAAACACTCAAACCTAAATGAATTATTAGCTATCTGAATGCCACATCATAGAACTTGGCCCAGTCCTTGATGACAATAGTAGTTGAATATATTAGGAATCTTTGTGATATTGATATATTAAAACTAGGAAGAAAACGAATCATCTCAAAAGACGGCCCCAAGGACAACGAATGACTTATATCACCTGGACTATAGGACGAGGGAGGGGACTAACACAAAACTCCAAATTCCTGTTTAACAAAAGGCAAGACTTCCTGAACTCATAATCTGTAAGACGATTTCCCTGAAGACCCTTTAAACCTGGCACTCAAGCCACCTCTGGATGTCACCTTTCACCCAAAAGACAGAGTGGCGCACAGAGCAAACCTCACCTTCTAGAACTGGGCTCCTCTAAGCCGCCGTCTAAATGAGGTCTAACCATCTGCAGCTCGCCTAAAGCAACAGGAAAGGTACGGGGAAGGCAGGTTACTGGTGAGCTAGATGCATGGAGTCACAGCAACTAGGATAGAAATGAGAACACTGACACATGGCGAAAGGTCTAGCCAGTGTCACCACGCACTATGTATAGAAATTGTTAAATGAGAAGCGAATTTGTTATGTAAATTTTCTCTAGACTCACAAGGAAATATTTTTAAAAGGAGCGGAGGAAAAGTAACTGCAATAACACAAATAGAAAGGGGAAAATAGGATTTTTAATTAAACCAATGGCCGACCTTCACCCTGGATTCTCATAGGCCAGGGTCACTCCCATTACATTAATACCACCTGTGTTTCAATTTATCTGGTCATATTGCTCATAAGAGGAAGATATAAAGTATATCCCAGTCAAGGCTTGTGAACCCACCTTCCAATGTCACAACAAAACGCTAGAGATTTAATTAAAAGATCTTGGGTTTGATTCTCTAATTGCATTTCCAACATTCTTGTCCTAAATTTGACTTGTTGGTTGGTTTTAAATTATATCCATGCATATTTTAAAGTTTTTACATTTCTAGACAATTTCTAGACAATGTAGAGTGTAGTTGCATACTTTTTATTGCTGAATTTTAAATATCAATTGTATCATCTATATTTCTCTATGAGTTTTTCTCTCAAAACTGTATTTGTTCATTTAGAATGCATAAATATTCACAAAGGATAGAATCCCCCCCCAAAAAAACCCCTGACAAAATATAAGATACTAGAAATAAAGCCTCATATGCTCATGAAACAAATTACGGATGTAGGTAAAACTTTAAAAATATGGAGGGTCTAAGTGAAGAATGCTCTACAATTTTACAGGGGCCATTAACTCATCATGTGCAAAATGATTGGGGGATTGGATAGGCTTTGGAAAGCACCTCTCACTTCACCCAGTGGTCACGTTGTCACCTGAGAATTAGGAGCCAGCGACACTCTCCGTGAGGGGAGTGGGTACATCCTGGTCTTTTGCTACCACTGGTTATGGGGTCCTCTCCCCAAACAGCTCCCAGTTCACTGCCCCTCTTGGTGACTGCTCACCACATCTCTCTCAGGCCTCGCTGCTGCTGCTGGATCTTGTTAGATGCTCTCTAGTGATCTTCCCGTAAACCCACCCCCTGTGGGTAGCACTGTCGCATTTGATCTTCTGACTGTGTCCTTTCCAAGGAGCAGATTGCCACGTCTTGCTTCCAAGGAGGATCTGGGTAAGTTTGGCACTGACCTCAGTGTGGGCCAGGTTGCCTACAACAACAAAGAAGCCAGCCTCCTCCTGGTTTATCATCAAATCCGCAGGAGCTTACATTGCTGCACTAAAAACTCCAGCTCCCTGCCATCAGTCTGTGCCAAGTCCCACGGAGCCTAGAGGGCAGAAGAGAGCTGCCTCGGGGGCTTCTGAGGCTGTAACTCTTTAAAGAGCTGAAAGGTTCATCTCTTGTGATTAGCAGCTGAACATGTCACCCACTCGGCCACCAGGGCTTCTCCATTGCCATAGATGCTCTTTAAGGATCTGTGGGAACCCTGGAAAGCCAACAATATCATTTATAGCTAAAATTTAAGTCCTGAGAGCTGAATGATTTGTCCGACATTATGTAGATCCCTGGGGCTGAGGCAGGAATAGGAACCATGGCCCTTGATAATGTCTCCCAAAATGTTCTCTCTTTGGGTCTGATCGAGAGAGCCATATGTGGTAACAGATCTACAGAAACATCCAGGAAATGTTGGATCTGTGAATGTTGGTTAGAGAGTGACGGCTTCAGCCCTGACCAGGATGGTGCATGCAGATTTCCAGGTTAAATGCAGCTGACACTTTATGCTAGAATCTTTGCACTGACCAAGTTTGTTTATTTTTAAATCAAGCATAAAATCACCACTCTGTGTTGCCAGACTTTGGATGAATGTCAGCATCAGGCCAGTGTAATAATGGTTTAAGATTATTTAATCTCATTACTTATACACTTCATTAGGCTGAGTGAATTGTTGGCAGTGATTCAGTAAACTTCCTACTTTAGAGATAAAAGGGTGGAAAGAAAATAAGGAAGGAGTCTGCTCCTCATTTTCTTTCCTATTTATCTAATATCTCTTAAAGGGTAAAGGAATGATAATTACCCAGCTCCAGCTTGGAGTCTGTTTGGGGAGGGTCTTCTGAACAGCTCTGTACTGTCAGAAGAGAGAGAGGTATCTATGACCTTACATTTTCAATTAGAATGAAAAGTCTCAGGACAAAAAAGAATTGGTGTGTGTATGTGAGAGAGAGAGAGACTTATGTTATCCATTCAATCTTTAAAAATAA
>NW_022111307.1:3083337-3084499 GCF_000313985.2 Echinops telfairi | reverse complement strand
CTCTTTTCCTCTTCATTTCTTTTAGCTTCAGTTTCCCAGCCTACAGAACAAAGGTAGGATGCATTACACCACGTGGTTATACGGGACAAATGAGAGTTCAGAGTGGAGCAAACAGCTAAGCCGGAAAAGTGTGAAGCCTTGAAGCAGTGATCCAGACCTGGGGTTTCTTGAGTCACCAAGGGCCAATTACAAGTTAGCATTTCAGTCTCTGCGCTATAACGAAAGGTTGCTGATTTGAGAGATGCTGCCGTCTGAGGGAGCGTAGGTCTGAATTCTCTGGGAGCTTGTTTGTTTGCTTATTTTCTGTCACCCGGGCTGGAGGTCACCTGCTTCAGAATCAGAGGACCTAAAGCTAAACCTCCTGCGGATGAGTCAATTCCAACTCCTAGGGACCCCTCAGGGCAGAGGAGGACTGCTCAGTAGGGTTTCTGAAGTGGTCCATCGGTGCCACAGAAGACAGCCTCGTCTTGCTCTGGCACAGCTGCCAGAGGGCTTGAACCACAGCCTTGCCCAGCATTTGGCACTGGGCTCAGCAGACTCATACGTTCCTCCACATAATGTTGAAGTACGGGGCTCCTTCCTCCTCAGCTGCCCAAGATACAGGAATTGCTTCAAAAAGTTATTCGGAAAATTTCATTATTTCTTTCATTTCATTTTTCTATGAACTTTAACAAAGTCATCTCCTCATTTTCTTAAATGTATCTCTCCTCCATCACTTGTACAACTCTCCCCTCAGATTTTTAATGTTTATTTTAACAGTTTTATTGATGTGTAATTATGTACCATGCGATTCAGATGTTTAAATCGATTAAAAAGAGAAACGCATCTCTTCAGCGACTAGGCTTCTCGGTCTGTGTACTCAAAGCCAAGCTCACTGCCACCGAGTCCCTTCTGACTCAGGGTGCTCCTGTGGACGGGGTAGAACCGTGAGTTTTCCAAGGCTGTGACTCCTTACGGGAGTAGAGAGCCCCGGCTTTCTCCTCAGGACTGCGCACAGGGTGACTTCTACCTTCTTTTAATTCTCTATCAACTAGCCCAAAATGCAAAGCTTTCCCGGTCCTTCCCCAACTCGATGTGGCCTTTCCTGGCCAGGCCAGGCTGCGTGTCTGCCTGTCTCCCAGGGGCTATCCGTGGATTGCAGTTCAAACGCGCCTGCACACGT
>NW_022111307.1:3081657-3082696 GCF_000313985.2 Echinops telfairi | reverse complement strand
TCCCTCCCTGGGCTGTCGAGGGGAAGGGTCTCCAACTCACGGCCATTGGGTCGATTCTGATTCACAGGAACCCTACAGCACAGAGGACGACTGCCCCTGTGGGTCTCTGGGAAGGTGATACTTTCCCGGAGCACCCAGCCTGGCCTTGCTCCTGTGGAGTGGCCCATCACATAACCACTGCATCACCCGGGCGCGCAGGGATGTGGAAACAATCCATTTTCAAGTGCACTGTGCTTGAGTCCTTTCACCTTGCCGGGAAAGGGCTACGAAGAACCAGGAGGCTGAATCTAAGCGGGGACGCAAAAATGGGTCCTGGGCTCCCATTGTAAACCCACAGGCTTCCACGGAGTTCCTGCTTAGAATTTAAGCTCAAATCCAGTTGCCTAGAACGTACAACCGCTCACTGAGCATTGGCATTCTAAGTTGTTGGAGCCTTTGACGTATCCCCCTGGCTGATTTGAAATACTTCAGGGGTATGTAGGTGTAGCAGGGTGGGTGGGGTGGGGGTGGGGTTCATTGCAGAGTTCAGAGATCATGTCTGCTTCATCTTTGTCTTTTCTGCGTGTATCAGAAGGGGCGAGCCGATGGCTGCTATCATAGGGATGGTCACTGTCACCTTGTGTCACTCCAGACGCTAATGTGCCCTCCCAGCATCATTGGCTCGCCCTTTGCTTACCTTGGGTGTCCCTTGGCTTTGACGTGGTGTGCGCATGAAAAGGAAAGCGAGAGCCTTGGCTCCAGGAGCCTATAAGCAGAGTCACTGCTGAAATGTAAATGTAAAAGATTGAAGGGAAAGAGGTGCGAGTAGATCCAGCTGTCTAGCTTCCAGTCGTAGAATTATCATAAGAGCTGCTGCGTCCAAGGTCAAACACAGACCCAGCGCCCAGATAAATATTGCCAGAGCGTTTGAGCCTGGAGTTTCCGATGTTCTGATGACTTTGAGTGGGACATGGTAATTCCCTCCCACAGCCAAGCTTATGAAAAACAATGATGACGATGTACTTCCTGAGTCTCCTCAGCTCAGCTTCTCACAGAGCCA
>NW_022111307.1:3051470-3079856 GCF_000313985.2 Echinops telfairi | reverse complement strand
TGCTTCAAGTACTTCATCTTGACAAAGGTCTGTCTGTTGTTGTTAGTTGCATTCCATTAGACTTGAACTCGGAAACTCTATGTAACAGCCAAGTGGAGCTGCCTGCCAGGATTTCCTGGGCTAGAAGGAGCCTGTCAGTTAAGCATGTTGGGCTGCTCACCACAAGGTCAGTGGTTCAATTCCACCAGCTCAGGAGAAAGATGAGACTGTTTGTTCCTATAAAGATTTACAGTCTCGAAAACCTTAACCCTCCTCCTGCCCCCTCCCCAAATCACTGCCATCAGGTCAATGCCAAGTCATAGGGACCCTTTAGGACAGGGTAGAACTGCCCCTGTGGATTTCCAAGGCACAAACTCTTTACTGCAGTAGAAAACCTCATGCCTCCCTCCTGCAAAGCAGCTGATGGTAAGCGTCTCACCAAAACACCACTTGATGGTGTGGAGATTAGAATATCAGGCACTTCTAGGTATAGAAACCACACACTTTGGATTTAACAGGTATTAATTGAATATCCTGTTGCCTGTAAAGAATTTTTCGTGATAGTACAGAGGAAGAAGCCAAATGTGTTGCCTTCAGGTCGATTCTGATTCATGAGGATCCCAGAGTAGAATTGTTGGCCGATAACTCTTTAAGGATTACATCTTTCTCCCGCTGATTGGCTTGGGTGGTGGTTTCAAACTGTTGACCTTGCGGAGAGAAGCCCAATGCATAAGCAATATACCAGCAGTGGAAGCAGATAGGCTGGCTGTTTTTCATGGTTCCACTGAAGGGGCTCTAACCACCAGTGTTCTAGGAGTCAGTAAGAGCAAACCATTGGTGCTACTCGGAGACCTGTCCGATACAGTGACACCAAAAATCCAAATATAATACTGTCAAAGCAGAGTGCCACCTCCCTTTGTCACCCCTCCTGCCTCCCCCACCCCCCGAGTAACAGTTTGTGGCTTCACATGCAGGCCTTTCGTTAGCAGCTGAGCACTTTATCACTGTGCAACCCACGCTCCTTAGATACACGATAGAGCCCTATTGGAGTTTAAGACAATGTCCACACACAGTGATCTTTCCTTCAAATATACATATAAAAAGCTTATTTTTTAAGACTGGGGAGAAAAAGAGTGAGGTTTGGCTCTTGCGAGGTTTGTTTCAAATTCTCATCAAATCAGTAGGAAATGGGTATGCCTGGCAGGCAGCCACAGTGGTCTGAGCTGGGCTGTGTTGTCTGCCACCCTGGCTGGCTGGGTCTTGACAGCAGGGTTGTTGGAATCACGATGTGGTCTCTCCTAAAATGCTTTTTATCCAAGTCTCTTTGGGAATTAACTCCCCCTGCATGGATCAATGAGCCTCACCAACTTGCCAATATAATTAAGAAGTGACAGGTTAAGCATTACTATGAATTAAGTGCAAAATAAAATGCTATGAAGAAGGTTATTTTTGTGGAACCATGTGATCAGATGGAGCTTGAGGGTATTTATGGGTTTTTATAGGGGAGAGTCCTAGAAATGGGGGTGATTATGGTCTCCACTACCATTGGCACTTATGCCATTGAATACTTTTAAATGAAGATAAAGATAAAGGATTTCCTAGAATGGACTTTGAGTGAGCACATTCTGTTTGAAAAGGACTATGCTCAATGGTGCAATGGGATGCTCTCCAGCCTGAAACTAGATCCATTCTCCCATGGGGCCCGTTGATGAGGCAGGCAGATGTATTACCGAGGAAGCTGATCTCATTTCCCTCTGTGTGTGAACAAGCAGTGAAGATTGCTCAGTGAAGGGGGTGCTGTGTCCTGGGTGGGGAAGCCGGGGACCAGCATCAAGTGAGACCTCCCAGAGGATAAGGCCAGGCCTTAAAAGTGCAGTGTAGGGTTCGATAAAGAGAAAAGCGTTACAAGAATAATCCCATTTCTAGACAATTGTTTTCCTTGTTGAACTCCATCATAATGTGTGGGAGCAAAGGAAAAGAAGTCAGCCTGTAGGGGAGGAGGTAAGAGATATTGAACATCCATCATCAGTGTGTTATTCTGTAGCTAGTTTGGAAGAGGCGAAAGCATCTACTTTTATCTCCAGCTTCACTGTGTGTCCCCATGCAGTGACTGACAGTCTTGCACCCCTCACTTTCTGGGAGCCTAATGGGATTCACTCTGAAGCCACATTCCTTTGTCCTGAGACAAGAGGAAAGCAGCAAGCACCACTGGAAAAGTCATTCCTGGGGGGGCTTTCCGTCTTTTTCTGTTAAGACCGAAAACTCACTGCCATCACATTCTGACTCACAGTGATCCTAAGAAGACAGCCTAGATCTGTCCCCTGTGGGTTACCAAGACTGTAAATCTTCATGGACGTAGAAAACCCCCAAGAGAAGAGGGGCGTTTGAACTACTGACGTTGCAATGCTGCTACTCCACGGATGGGTGCTTACAGTGAAGAAAGAAATGTAGCAATACTGCTAAGATATCTGTCATTGCTGGTAGAACTGACTGAGTGGAAACCAGGTGCCAAGACATTGAAACAGGAAATAATTTATAAGCTTTTCAAGCTTATGCCCCTTTTTGCGACTAGGAAATTATGGCCAAGAAGTAAGTTGCCTATGTCAGAGAGCCATGTGAATTTGCTGAAGTCATACAACACCAGTTTATTATTTAATGTGTATATTACACTTGCATGGAGGAGCTGGCTACATTTTTTTCAGAATAGCTTGAATAATTTGACTTCCAGTTTCCTTAGTTACAGCTGGGTGTTAGGCAACTTCCCTTAATGATGCACCCATTTTCAAGTTATGTTAATTATGTATCCTTTAGCATTTACCACCTGTGCCAATCCCTTATTACCATAATACTTAATACTTAAAAATGTATATGTATTTATATACTTTTATGTTTGTTTGTTACTTGGTATTCACAATCCCATAGAACAGTTGTTATTTTTAAATTAAAGATGAGAAAACCTGAGGCCCAGAAAATTTACATAACTTGACTGTGTTAGTCTAGGTGGACTAGAGAAACAAATCCAGGGATACGCATATGTGTATAAGAAAGAGCTTTATATACAAGAGCAATTGAGTATTGAGAAAACATCCCAGCCCATTCCAGATCAAGTCCGTAAGTCCAATGTTAGCCCCTATGTCCAATATCAATCTATAAAATCCTCTTCGGACTCACTAAACACATGCAGTGATGCCCAATGCAGGAAGATCACTGGCCAGTCGGTGTGAAGACTTGTGGATCCAGTGATGTTGTAAGCATCTCAGCGCTGGCAGGGGTCTTCATATGGCTTCTCCAGCTCCAGGCACTGGCGTAGCTCCATATTTCTTGTCAGCTGCAATGTCTCCCAGGGAGTGGGCCAGTGCCCCACCTCCAGCGAGCTCTTTTATCTCCTTAGCACCTCCAAATGAAGTCATGGTTGACAGCCTAGACCACTTCTTCACTCTGAATCCTCAGATTGACATCAGATTATGTAACTAACACATTGACCAAGGAACCTAATCAGTTAGCTAAGGAGTTGAGACAGGGCTTTGATAGTTGTGCTTTGACGAGTCCAATTTTCTGATTTCTGCATCTCAGCCTCCTGCCTAAATAATCTGCAGTCTATTCCTCATCTAATGACCGTTCCGCTCCCTCTGTATCCGAAATGCCCTTAGGGTAAGGTGACCAGATTGTAACATTGGTAAGGCGGGACACCATTGATAAAACTCATATCTTGGCGAAATAGCCACATAGAAGTCAAAAAACGTATACCCTAGCTTGTCGTGCATTCTTTCCAAAAATCAGGACTTTTTAAAAATGCCACAGGACGTGAAAAAAATTGTTAAAAATCGGGACTGTCCCACCAAAAGTGGGACGTCTGGTCACGTTCCCTTAGGGTCATTGGAGGTACAGGGTTGAACAAGACACAGTCCTCAGTCCCTGGAGAGCTCGCCATTCATGTGCAAGAGACAGTTATCCAAGCAGATAAATGTGAACTTAGCAACGGTAAGTGCTGTCATGGTGTATAAGTGGTCTTTGGACGCTAAAGGATACACACAAAAATTAAGTGACAATTAGGTTGTAATTTATCTAAGTGTGCCAATGCCCTGACTCCCTAACTAACTCCTCAGGCTCTCACCAGGCCATGAATCTTTCTAAATACTTGAAGATACCTTGCACAGGCTCACTTTCTATTGGCATTCAGTTAATATTTGCAACTGATGACAATGTGATTCACCCCCTCCCCTCCAATCCACACACTGAAGATACTTTCTGTATGGGGGAAGAAAATAGTCCTTTGGCCCAATAGAGTTGTAAATTTAAGTGATTTAACCTGTTGAAACTTGTGTTTTCACTTGGTGAAACTAGGTTATTCCACTTGTGCTGGTCCCGGTTGACTAGAGAAACAAATCCAGATTATATATGTATGTATGTATGTATGTATGTATGTATGAAAGGGCTTTATGTCAAAGAATAATTGGATACCAAGGAAACATCCCAGCTCAGTTCAGATCAAGTCCATAAGTCTGATATTTGCCCATCTGCCCGATACTAGTCCATAAATCACTCTTCAGACGCACACAGCTATATGCAATGAGGACAAATGCAGGAAGATCACAGGCTGTGAGTGAAAAGTCTTGTGGATCCAATGGCTGTGGAAGCATCTCAGCACTGGCGTGGGGCTCCACATGACTCCTCCAGCACTCTGAGTGTGGCCCCTCAACCAGAAGGTGAAGGAGAACAGAGAATGTGTGGCCTACCTCCAGGGAGAAAGAAGGGACGTTCCTAGAATCCTCATGAGGAGGCCATGCCCATTAGGAGGCAGCATCAGGCTGTGACCTAACTGACAGGCTAGACTCCACCCCTTCACTAATTTATCAAGTTCACCTGAAATTATGTAACTACCACACAAATGTACGGTGACCTCATGCGTTGTCAGAGCACAACTGCCCTCTATTGGTTTTGGTGTAGTTGATTTCCAACTTTTTATTGTGATTCAGGTGAACATGTACATGGCAAATTGGTTTTCCACTCAACGGTTCCATATGTATTTTGATTTATGACCTTGATTGCAGCCTCTACAATGTGACAGCACCCTTTCCACTTTCTCTTCGCACTTGCCCTTTCTGTTTGCCCTTGGCTCCTGTTCCTTTCTTATTTTTGTGAACTCTATGAGGTTGCTGAGGCACCCTGGCAGCATAGTGCTTATGTGCTGGGCTGCTAACCACTAGTTCAAAAATACCAGCCCAGTCAAGTCAGCAGGGGAAAGAGAAGGCTTTCTATTCCTATAATGGATTACAGCCTCAGCAATTCACAGGGGCAGCAGTTCTACCCTGTCCTGTAGGGTCACTCCCTATGAGTCAGCAAGGAATCCATGGTAATGAATTTGGTTTTTACAATGTTTTCAGTGGTTGCTTTTTCTTATGTAGATTGCCAGCCTTATTTTCCAAATCTTTAGAGGAGACTCAAACATCTTACCTGTTAATTTGCAATTGACCACATTAGCAATCTTTATCACCCATGGACTTTTCTCAATAGTAGCATACTAAAAGAAGTAGATTCTATTTTATTTTATTTTATTTTATTCCAACAGGCAAACAGTCACTCATGATTTGAGACTTTTATTATGTCAACTGCTCTCTTCTAAAGCCAGGGAATTCTTTCTCTCATTAAAGTCAACCACACTTTAATCAGTCTCAAAAAATTCTAATTATCCCTAGCTACCTTTTCACTATTGCTTCATTGATATTTTAAGTAGTAACAAGCGTTCTAACTCTTTCCCACAGGAATGGAATGATTTCAGTACAATGCAACAGCAAGAAATGACCAAATTTTCAAACTTAAAGGGGAAATAATTTCCATTGGGATGTTGTGATTAAACGTATGAATTGCAAAAGCTTGGAATTCTGCTCAAGGATACCCTCATTCTTCATTGCTTTGTTTGGGTTAGATAATATCGATAGACTGTTTCCAGCACATTGATTTACGGTTTCTGATTTCTGAAATCTGATTTCTGACAAGCTTTTGGAACAAATATTCATTGCTCAAGATTCTAGAAATGAAGTGAAAATCGAGTCTTTCGTATGTAAGATAGCTTTCTTTTAATCATTAAATCTCCAAGATGTAGTTAGTCCAGTTCTTCTCTCAGGGAGAGCTCGTTAGAAAGACTCTAGGTGAGCAGCCTGCCCAGCAAACGTGACCCTTTGAATCGTTCAGCATTCCTTAATAATTCTAGGGAAGGGTGAACCAGAGGTAAATGAGTCAAGGCCCAGAACCCCACGACAAGACCAAACCCCATTTGCACTGAGGGGAAACAGAGCATTATCAACCCAGGAAACCCTCAGAGCTCAGGGCCCTCAAGTTATTTCTGACCCAGAGTCGCCTTAGAAGACCAGGTAGAACTGCGAGTGCCGGTTTCCAAGACCAAACCCTGAAGCGAGTAGAAAGCCTCACCTTTCTCCCATGAAAATCCAGGCCTGCCGCAAAAACTTTTAAGGAAATAATATGGAAATTTATAAGTAGACTCTGTAGCACTAATTTATCAATTAAGTTACAATTTAAGTAGGACAAGAAAAGAAAAACTCTTATTAAAGATTTTTCGTGGTATACATGTGTGAGTGTGTGTGTGTGTGTGTGTGTGTGTGTGTGTGCCTGCATGTGTATTGCATTTGAAAACAGTTTCTGGAGAGTACTGCCAGCACAGTGTTTCAAGTGCGCCACCATTTGAGTGTAAACTACTCAATGGGATCATTTAGATTATTATGCATGTTTTCCACAGAGATTGAATTCAAATGACAACTTAAAAAAAATTAAGATGCCCTTTAAAAACTGAGGAATGTTATTGCATTTATAGCAATTCATCTCGTTTGAAGTAATTTGCCACCTTCCCTTCTGAAAAAACGATCTGAGTGTAGTGTGTTCAGGAGACGGGTGCCAGAGAGGCTACACTTCCCAGGTGAGTGAAACGGTTTGACTACACGCTTCGTAGACGGGGAGTCACTAGGGAACTTGAGAGCTGACTCCGTAGGACTCTTGTTTTGTCAGGTATCAAAGGTTTTCCTCCTTTGACCAGACGTAGTCTTACCACTATTCTGTCGTTCTTAAGAATTCTGCCTCCTAAACACCCAGAAATGGTTTCTTTTCAATTTTATAAGATTCAACTAAACCGGTGTTTTATGATTTCCACGTTGACACCAAGTGTGCACAGCTAGATGTGTACTAGTCAAAGATAGTGTCAAAGCCCCTTGTGCGCCTCGCACCTCTTTCCAGTTCTTGTATTCTGTTCAGATTGCAATACTGATAGTTTTCTGATTCCATCCGCATCTAGTGGTTCCAGCGTTTAGAGAATATTTATTATGCTGAATTAATTGTTTTAGGGAAGCTATTTGAGTTTTCTTTCTCTGGCAGGTTCTGGCTTACAAAGGTCTTCCTGCATGTCCTTTAGTGCACAGAAACAGGAGGGACATTATTCCACGGAATCTGCCCGAGGTTCACTGACCAGCGTGTAAAAAGCCCTTCAAACCCGTGGAAGAGCCCTGAAGTAGGAAGTTCTCTTCATTTTGTGCCTGCTCACCATGTGAGCAGTGACAGAAGAAATGAACAGTTTTGAAACACACATTTTAAAATAAGCCTTTGAGTTTGCAGTGACTTACCAACCATAACATTCTTTAAAATAAGTTTAGTTCCTGTGGTGGGAAATTTACTAGCCCATGTAGGGATAGGGGGCTGGGATAGTGCTTTTCCTTCCTTGAATCCTATGAGTTTTATTTATAAAGTACTTATTTTGGACTAAAGTCCACTTCCTGACACCATCTCACTAGCCCACAGAGTAGACAGCTAATACATCTTAACCAAGATTTAGGAAATTGAAGAAAGTCCTGGAGACGTTGTTCCTGCTAACTCCCAGTCCCTCCGTTCATTTCTTGTAAGTGCTAGTGTCAAACCACTCACCATTCTAGTAACTTTCCTCCTGACTGGTCCCCTCCAACTTACCAATATTATGCTTTTAGTATAGTACTTGGAATTTCCACTGGCTTAAATAAAGAAATCGTACTAATAGGCCTTGTAGAACTTGATTCCAAAAATAAATAACAACGGAACCAGAAGATTCTGAGCCATGCTCGTGTGTTTTATAGTTGAAGAAAAAAGATTAGGGCCCATTTCTCATTTCTAGTAGAATAAAGTGAGGTTGCATATCATATGTCTCGCTGTCTTCCGGTATTGCAAGCAGAAATTAAATGATACAGGATTGATTAGATGAGCAGCCTTGAAATGTTCATGGAAAATGGAATTAAAATCTCATGGAATTTTCCCACAAATTATTTGAAGCTCTTTCATTTTTCTGGAATTCTTTTCTGCATGGTAGACAGCATCCATCCTCCTGGCTTGGAGATGAGCTTGAGGCAACCATCTTTTTATCCAAGCCTTCCTTCGGACACTTACCACTTTCTGACTTGTGTCAAAATATGCCTCAGTCATCCCCACCACGGGGTAACGGATTCATTTCCTCTTTAGCATCCAGCATGGTTTTAGCATACTTAGGGTGCATTAACTGTTATTTTAAGAAATGACGTTAATGACCATTTAGTGCTTTGTCACCTATAAAGTATTTCCAAACAAACCTTCAGCCTATAAAACCAAGTATCTACTTCTGAAAATCAGCTAACCAGTAACAATCCTATGGAGGAGAATGGTTCAATCCACGATCTGTGATAGCCGTGGCACAGGACCACGCCAGGTGGTTCTGTCGTGCATGGGGTCGCCCTAAGCCACAGACTGTACAGCAACTAAAATAGCCACCACAAAAACAGGTCTAGCCATCTTTGTAAACATGAGAAAAGGCTCCCAGGGCTTAAGGGGCTTGTCTATGAACACAGCTTCTTAAAAGATTGTGTGGCTCGAAACGGTGGCTGTTAGACTGGGCATTCTCGAAGTCAGTTTCCTGTCACGTCCTCCATTTCTGTCTGGATGGGACACACTTGTAAATGGTTTGGGGCGGGGGAGGGGGGGTGTTGAGTTATAGACTCAATGGAGAGATGTTACTCTAATTCAAGGACATTGGGTAAATCTGAGAGAAACCTCTCAGCTTCCCAGGCGCTGTTACCATAGTTTTCTCTTGAGCATTCCAAAATGAACCTGAAAGGACACAAGAAGATGGGTAGTCTGTGAGGCCCAGAATGGAGGCAACCAATAGAACCTCTTTAGACCTTCCCAGCAGGAAGTGCACATTGAATTCTCATCCTTATCCTCAAATGGAAGAAAGTAAGCTGCAGCTAAGAGGGTGTCATTCCCAAAGGAACAGCTGCGGCGTCAGGAAATGAGTTTGGAGCGCCTTAGTTCTGATGAGATTCTCTGGTCCATTTGGATACAGTCGTGCAGAGGCAAAAGCCCATGTACAGCCTGGACTTCTGAAAGCCCACTGGCTTCGGTCACCCTTGTTTTGAAAAAAAGCAAAATGAATCACCTTTGTGAACCCCCGACTACTGCTGTACCTAACTTCATCCACCCCACCCCAGCCCCGCTTGCTCCCACTCCTTTCCATTGTACCCCTCTGTGTCTGCACCCGGTCCTTACTCAGCTATAGCTGTCTCTGTCAGAAGGTTGCTGGAGATTTGCATACTTGATGGAGTGTTCCAATCATAACAAGCCTTTTCCAGTAATGCCAGTACCAAGCAGCCAATTCCAGTCACGGCTGTTAGGCAATGGGTCGCACTTCCAGAGAAGATTGAGCAATCCCTTTGTGAAGTTTTATGTAGGGCATGTGTCTGTCCACTGAGAAGGCCTTTCTGCAATAGAGTACCGGCACTGCAGAGCTTTGAGGTGAAAGGGCCGCTAGACTGGGGCCTGTGCGTATCCTTTGGCAAGAGCCACGTCGGAGCAGTAAACCGTTTCCAGAACCTTCATGGTGTAAAATGGATAGAACAGCCTCTGTCTCCGAGTGTCAAATGTGTGGGCACCTTCTGCTCTCAGTAATATGTCCTACATCGATGTTTCCCAAAGAAGTGGGTGATGCCACAACCTGGGGGCAGGGGAAGAGGGGGCACTGAAACAGTGCCAGGGACCTACAAAAGGGGCCTCCACTTTATCCTGGATAAAATATAGCACACACATTTTTAATTGTCAGGGAGCACTGGGTGCTTTTCGTGTTTGTGATTTTCTTTAAAGAGGATGGTAGGCAGTAAGCCAACTAAGTTTGAGAACCTTTGTTCTATATGGTGAGAGAGACGGACTCCCCAGTGATCAGAAGCATCCTGTCAGTAAGAGGAAGGGAGCAGAGACTGGTGACTGCTCATCAGAGGGAGAATGGGCGAGACTCTTGATGGAGAAAATTGCCTATACTTGTCTTTAGCACAGGGGTATGGAACTTCAAAGAAAACCCCACGTGTACATGGTTGCCTGACATCCTACATGGCATAGCATATCTTCTTGAAAGAAAAAGCTTGGTTTAGTATCCCCGACCCTCCCAAATGTTCAAATACAGTGATACCAGCAAATGCCTTTTGCAGTTAAAGGGAACGTGCCTTTACTCGCTACTGCAAATTAACACCAGGAAGTGCCGCACTGCAAGCAACCCAAACTCGCTCTCTTGTGATCTTCAGGAGAGCTCTTGCCACTTGGCTTGGTCTCGGTGTACCTGAAGGCAGCCAAGCAGGACGTAGAAGAGTGCGGCTTTGGAATCAGAGAGACATGGTATGAACCCAACTCCTGCCACTTTCTACTTTGTGACAGTGGTTAACGTTCTTTACATCTTGAAGCCAGGAGAGGGTGTGTGTGTGTGTGTGTGTGTGTGTGTGATGTGTTTTCTTTCACTATACTTATTCAATTTGTATACTGAGAAAATAATCCAAGAAGCAGACTGTATGAAGAACACAGCATCAAGACTGAAGGGAGACTCATTAACAACCTGCTTAGCTTGCTTGCTGAACGCACAGAGGCCTTGAAGCACTGACTGAGAAAGATAAGAGACTTTAGCCTCTAGTATGCAGGAGACCTCAACATAAAACAAGAGTCCTCACAATTGAACCAACCAGCTACATTATGATCAGTGGGAAAAAGATTGACGTTGTCAAGTATTTCATTTTACTTCAGTGCATAATCAATGATCATGGAAATAGCAGCCAAGAAATCAAGCGATGTGTTGTATTGGGCAAATCTGCTCTAAGAGACCTCTTTAAAGTGTGAAAAAGCAAAGCTGACACATTAAGGATTAAGGTGAACTTGACCCTCGCCATGGCATTTTCAATGACCTCATATGCTTGCAAAGGCTGGACAGTGAAGAAAGAAGACTGAACAAAACAGATGTATTTGAATTATGTGCACACAGAATATTGAATATGTCATGGGCTTTCAGAAGAATAGATGTACCTGTCTTGGATGTATTGCCAGGGAGCTCCTCGAAGCAAGGATAGCAAGACATCATTTCATATACTTTGGTCATGTTATCAGGAGGGACCCACCTCTCAAAAAGGATATGCTTAAAGTAGAAAGTCAGCAACAAAGAGGAAGACCCTTATAGCAATAGATTGACACAAGAAATGCATCGATAGGCTTAGCCGTAACAATGGCTGGGAGGATGGCGGAGGGTTAGGCAGATGTTCTGCTCTGTCGTTCTGTGCAGGACCAGGCAGTGTTTCATTTGGCTAGCTCTCTGAACCAAGTTGATGGCTCTTAATAACAGGAGCTGTGTTCTAACTTCCTCAGACTGACTCTGAAGATACCTACCTGACATACTTCTTACAAAAGTTTTAACTATGCTATAATAGTTTGTATTGTAATGTCATCCCTGAATTCTTTGTGTGTTTGTCTGTCTCTCGTTCAAAATTCTCAGTATTCCAAATGTTGCATACCTTCTCCGGTCTCCCCAATGTCTGATGTTCCCATCTCCACTCTCTCTTCTCCAAGGATGAATTCACCTCCTAGTGTACAGTGAATCTGTGCCCATCCTCTTCCCTCTGCCCATCTAATGGCAGTTGGTTCACATGTCTGCCTTGATCTCATGGTCCCTTGCCTCCATAGGACCCTCATTCCAGAGACCATCCATACTTTACCCCATCTCTTCTGCCTCTCCCTTTCAATTGAAGTCTTCTCTTCCATTTGTGTTCCAGCATGGCCCCTGTTTTTCTTCACTGACTCATAGCTCCCCACTCCTAGTTATGTCTTGACCCACCTTTACAGTACAACTGCAGAAAGGCTTTATTGCATGCACTTCCTTCATTTCTCTCCCTTGCATTCCACTTCCCGTCCTTCCTGGCTACGCATACCTCAACTACTTTGGCTGAGGACACCATTGGCCTTGAGAGTGCTATAGCCATCGGTTAATTAGTGCCAGTGTTCATTGGGCATAACGTCTCAGCAGGGAATGGTCATTCCACTGTTTAAGAAGTGTTTCACCGCTTCTTCACCACTCTCAGCGTCTGATTTTTCGGACTATTCGTCTGGCCACTGCTTCTCAGTTTCCTTGGCTGGCTTGCTCCCCTCCAACATGGACCAGAAACTCTCCAGTTTTTCTGAGCTCCTTTGATTCCCCTTTTGTCATGGCCCAAATAGACTTTTAAGTACATGCATATGCTGACATTTCTCAAATAGGCACCTCAATGGTGTTTCCCTCTTTCTCTCTCTCTCTCTCTCTCTCACTCACTAACTTGTAGCTAACCTGATAGGTAGATAGTGATACATCTCTCTATTGTTCTAATTTGCATGTCCATCATGGATAATTAAGGGGATATGTAGATAGCACAAACAGGTGGGTACTGAGCTACTCACTGCAAGGCTAGTGGTTCATGTCCACTCAGAGGTTCCTTGGGAGATTGTCTTGACAGTTTGCTTCTGAAAGGTCCTAGTCATGGCAGCCCACAGGAGCAGAGTTCTATCCCAGAACATACAAGGTTGGCATGAGTCATTATCAACTTCATGACAATGGTTTGGTATGATACAGAGTAGATAATGTTGGGGAGGATGTGGAGAAACTGGAACATTTATACATTACTGTGCAGCCTTTTGGAGTTTATTAAAACGAGATAAAGAAAAATTATGTAGGCAACTACTATAGGACCCAGAAATTGCACTCCTGGGCATTTATCCCAGAAAAAGAAAATTTTAACTATATTCACATGAAAACCTGCGAGTGAGTGAGTGTTCATTATAGCCATCTTTATAATAGTTCAAAATTAAAAACAACCCAGATGTGAAATATGTATGATTCAACACTAAAGATCTGATTTTCGATACTTCTAATGACTTAGATGAATATCAAGAGTTACTATGCTGACTGAAAAATAGTAATCCCCACAGGCTACATTTGATGGTAGCCTTCTATGATAACATTCTTAAAATGACATGATAGAAATGTAGAACCAATTACTTGATGTCAGGGGTTAGAGATGTGGGTTGGAGGTTTGGTTAGGCAGGATTCTCTAGAGAAACAAAACCAGGACACTTATGATTATATATGTATAATGATAGGTTTATATAGGTAAAAGGAACACGGCAGCTAATTAGTCTACACAGCAGTACAGAGGGATCAGTCCAATTCACTTTCATGGGACAGTCAATATACTGAAGTTCCTAACTACTCATGCTGATTGCTGGTTCAAGGTCAAGGAAGTAGACAGCAAAGTGACTTATGAGTCATCCTACAGGTAGCAGACCTGGCAAGGTAGGGCAGCAACAGCAAGAAGATGAGATTCCAAGGAATAGCAGAGGCCAGGACCTGGGCAGCAGCGTAGCAAAGCAGGTTGTGAAGGAGCCTCAAGAGGTAGTGATGCATAGTAACAAGATCCACCCAGATCCACAGGTTGGCTTTGCCCACAGGTAGTGCAGCACACAGTTGAGACAGAGTAGCTAGTTCAGGCAGCAGCGCACTGATCTGATTGCCAGGAAGAAAGAGGAAAATTCTGGCCTTGGAGAGTCATTTATCTTGGTCAACCTCCCATCAAGCTGGGACCTGATTGACAGGCTAAGCTCTGCCCACATGTCCCTACAGGAGCCATGTTGGCATAAAAAACCCCAACTGTCACAGAGGTGACTGTCGTTACAGAGAGGCCACCATGAGGTTTCGTTGTGGGGGATAAAATTGATCTCTGTCTTGGTTGTATATACAGTAGTATATACATGAATCCCGGTACACAGGATAAAGTGGCATAGGATTAAGTGCACAGATAACTACAGTTGGAACTGGAGAACAGAATCTGAATAAGATCAAATGGATCATATCAAGTCAATACCATATTTGTGCCATTATATTAAAGTTATGTAAGATGCTACTGTAAGATGAAGTGGATAAAGAGTACTTAAGCTATTATTTCTTTTGACTTTATGTGAAATAACTATTACAAAAGTATACTTTCTGAAAAGGTATTACCATCTGAAAATTTCTGTTGTAACTGGAAAGCATCAATTAATATCAGTGAAACAGCAGAAGCCCTTCCATAGCCTTTCTCTCTTGCACACCCTCTTTCACGCTCACTCACTTTCTCTCCCTCTCTCCTGCCCCCTCTTTTAAGCTTTGTTCATCCTACCCTCTTACCTCCTACTCAAAACCCAGCTCTCCTCCTGCCATTCTCTCCGTTAAACGGCACTCCTCAATCTCACCAGTGATCTCTTTGATACAAAATACACGAAGGCTTCTCAATTCTTGTGTTTCTTGGCCCCTCCAGCAGCATTTCAAGTTGCTGGCACCATCTCCTTGAAACATTTCCTTCATTTGGCCTCTGTGACACCCACGTTGGGTTCTCCTCTTACCCCTCTCCTTATAAGTTCCCACTCCGTTTGATAGCTTTACCTTCCTCTGGTCAGTTGTTACATTCAGTGCTTTTCTGAGTTCTTCCGTAATCTTCTCGTCTCACTCTTTCCACTCACCTGAGTGGTTTCATCTGCTTCCATGACAACAGATATCATCTGTGTGCTAAGAACTCCTTGCCCGAGATCTGTAGCCCAGATTGCGCTTGCTTGTTCCCTCCAATGCACTTGGGCACTCTCTGTCTCCCCACATGCTGCTGGGTATCGATCATCTTACAGGATGAAACCTAACCAAACCCACTGCCTTCGAGTCAATTCTGATTCACACTGATTCTACAGAGTGTTTTTGAGGCTGAAAATCCTTATGAAAGAAGTTAGTCTTCTCTTTCTCCTGAGGAGCAGTCGGCAGGTTTGAAACGCGTAGGTAGCAGTAGCGGTGCACAGCTTACCCAACAACACCACCAGGTGGCTCATGGCCATTGAGTTGATTCCCAACTCTTAGTGACTCTATAGGACAAGGTAGAACTGCACCTATGGGTTTCTGAAACTAACTCTTTACAGGAATAGCAAGTTTCGTCTTTCTTCCACAGAGCAACTGGTGGTTTTGAACTGCCAACCTTATGGATAACAGCCCAACACATAACCACTATACCACCTTCACAAATTGATTCAGAGACTCACATATTAAAAGTTTTCAAAATGAAATTTATGGTTTCCCCTTTTCAACTGCTTTTCTTCCTGTGTTCTCACTCAATGAATGATCTGCTTTGTCCTGGATTCCAGCCTCTCATTCCCTCTTCTACTTACTCCCTCAGCAACTTCAGATATTACTTTTGCATTCCTAAGATTTTTCATTGTCATTAAGAGAAAGCCTGCATATCTCAGAATGGCTTAAACATATGTATATGTGTGCCTGACCCAAGATACACTTTGGGGATGAATAATGTGGGTGCAGGAAGACAGCAGACGATATAAGATATGAAAATAATAATATACATTTTATCAAGGGTTCATGAGGGTGGGAGAGTGCGGGAGGTAGGCAAAAAAGAGGAACTGATACCAAGGGCTCAAGAAGAAAGACAATGTTTTGAAAAAGATGATGGCAACATATGCAAAAATGTGCTAGATACAATTGATCGATGAGTTGTTATAATACCTGTAAGAGCCCCCAATAAAATGATTTATTAAAATTAAAAAAAGAAAATGATGATGACTACGTATGTACAAATGTGCTTGGTACAATTGATGATGTGGATTGTTAAAAGAGCTGTGAGAGCCCCCAATTTTAAAAATGTATGTATAGTCACACAGATCTATTCACCTGTCACACAGACATATGCACCTCTGGGTGCATACATCACACATCTGAAACGAGGAGCTTGCCTCTTCTTCATTGTTGGGTGCCATCAATTAGGTCCCAAATCATAGCAAACAAAATGAAAACCTGCCCATTCCGGTGCCATCCACCTCACAATTGTTGTCATGTTTGAGCCATTGTTAGAGCCCCTGTGTCTGTCATCTCATCAAGGCTCTTCCTCTCTTTGCTACCCTTCTGCTCTATCAAGTACGATGTCCTTTCTAGGGACCTGCCCCTCTTGATAACATGGCCAAAGTACATGAAAGCAAGTCTCGCCAAGATGGATCTGGTGTTCTTTCGGCAGTCCATGGTACTTGCAGTATTCCTCACCAGCACCAAAGTTCGAAGTGCACTCAAGTTCTTTAGTCAGTGTCCAACTTTCACCTGCATATGAGGCCATGGTAAGTTCCTTGACTTGGGTCAGGAGCACCTTAGTCCTCAAACAGGGCCATCCCTGCTCTGTGCCACATTAGATCATGTGCAACAGGTCTACCATGGCCAGCAGCATTTGGTCTTTTGACTCCTGCTCCCATGAGTGTGAGTTGTAGACCAAGCAAGGCAAAATCCGTGACATTTTCCATCTTTTCTGTGTATCACGATGTTACCTGTCGGCCCACCTGTGAGGATTTCATTTCCTTTACCTTGAGTGGCATCATCCAGGTCGAAGGCTAAATTCCTTGATCTGCATCAGCAAGTGTTTGAAGTCCTGCTTTCTGAAAAGTGATGCCTCTGTATACTTCAGGTTGTTAATAAGCTGACACCTTCTTTTTTTTTTTTTTGCTATGAAGGTCTTTTTTTCCCCATCGTGTGAAACTTTAATTAATTAATTAATTTACTTACTTACTTACAATGTCCTGTTTTTTAAAGTCATTTTATCGGGGGCTCTTAAACAGCTCTTACAACAATCCATATATCCATTGTGCCAAGCACATTTGTACATATGTTGCCCTCATCACTCTCACAACATTTTCTTTCTACTTGAGCCCTTTTTATCAGTTCCTCATTTTTCCTCCCACCCTCATAAACCCTTGATCGATAATAAACTATTTTCATATCTTACACCATCCGCTGTCTCCCTTCACCCATGTTGAAGTTGTTCATCACCATGGGGGAGGGGGGTTATACATCAATCATTGCGAACGGCTCCCTCTTTTTCCCCCCACCTAACCTCTACCTTCATGGTATCACTACTCCCATTATTGTTCTTGAGGGGTTTATCTGTCCTGGATTCCCTGTGTCGAGAGCTCTTATCTGTACCAGTGCCCATGCTCTGGTGTGGCCGGATATGTAAGGTAGAACTGGGTCATGATAGTGAGGGTGGGGTGGGGCGGATAAAACATTAAAGAACTAGAATGTTGTACATTTCTTTGGTGCTGCACTGCACCCTGGGTGACTCATCCCTTCCTTGTGACCCTTCTGTGAGGGGAGGTCCAATTGTCTACAGATGGGCTTTGGGTCTCCAATCCTCCTTTCCTGGTTTGCGTCAGAATGTTTGTTTGGGATCTTCTGATGCCGGATGCCTGATCCTGTTGACACCTCGTGATCACACAGGCTGGTGTCAATAAGCCTTCCTTAATCCTCATGGCATGGTATTCTTCCTCTAGTCCATCTTCTCTGAGGACTTGCTCAGCATATAGATCCAATACGTGTGGTGAGGACAACCCTGACACTCACCCTTCATGACTTTCAACCATGCAGAACCCTGTTCTGCTCAAATGATTGCCTCTTGGTCCATGTACAGGTTTTACTCTTTACATGTGTGTCTTTTCTGCTTCCATCCCCATCCCCTAGAAGAAGTACCCTCTCTCAGACCCCAGTGGAGACCTTACTTTTTCCCCAGGTGTGTACAATGCATGCTCTTGACCCTCCCAGCGCTCAGTGATAACATCTTTGCTTTGCCCATCTTAGCTCTTAGAAAATTGTATTTAAATTACCTATTTATTTCTCCATGTGCCCCCTTAGCTCTAAGCACTCCCTAAGGGCAAGGAGGATGCTCTGTTCCTCCTGGTATCCTTATCGTAGGTATTTAAAAAGGTTTGCCAACTGATGGATGGCAGTAAATGGAGCAGAGATGGAATCACTAACAGTAGAGCCATAGTGTCCATGCGAGAGGGGTGACTGTGGAGCAGGTGATCTTGCACTGGATAAAGGATCCCAGTTTCTAGAACCCTACCCTGTGGTCTCTGACTGTCACTCCTTTGGCTGGTTTTTTTTTTGCAATTTGCTAGCATGGCTTTTAAATTTTATCTTTGTTATTTTATTTTATTTTTTTAAGTCTGTCTCTCTGTCTCTCTCTCACATTGTATAGACCACAACAAATCCTGGCCTAAGCAGGTCTGACTGTAGGTACTGAATCATCAGCCTCTGGGCCCCTTCTCAAGTGTCCGTGGCTGCTACTATGCTAGCTGACCAATTCATTCTTAAAACAGCCCTGCTGACCCTCCCAGTCTGTGGTCCACTCAAGCCTCAATTGTTATTTTACCCAATGAGTTAGTTACCTCATCCACAGGGAGTCTTTATTTTAACAGTTAGCATAACACATTTGCTTTAGTGGAATGTACTTCTACACTTGGCCTTTAGCCGTTGACCATGCCAGTCCTTTGACCTCCTATGAAGATTGACTGCCTTTAAACCCTCAGGAGCAGTTCTTCTCCACCCTACAGGGTTGCAGTGCATCAGGCAGGATGCTGTGGGAGTGGCTGTGTTTTATCATTAGGATGTTCAGTGGACACCTGCTTCAACACTGAAATGTGATTTCAAACAGCGCTATCCTACAGAGATATTTGCATAAAAGCCCAGGAGTACTTGTTTAAGAATGCACACTTGAACATGGTTTATAATAGCAAAGAGACTAGTTAAAGAAAATTACAAAACAAAAGCAATGTGGAAGATCCCTACAGAAATAACATGGAAGCTATTTAAAAACAAGTTAACTCTACACTAGTAGAAGACACAGAAAGTACAGAATTAAAAGTACAGAACAGTACATACAGGACCTCAGTTTGGTTGTTTGTTTGTTTGTTTGTTTTAAAAAAAAACCTTGAATGCCAGTATGTATGTGTATGTATGCTTACATATAGGCATAAAGATTTTCAGGAACTCTCAAGTTTCAGGTTATTACATCAAAGGAGAAATTTTACTTCTCACTTCTTACTCTTCAATACCAATTGAATGTTTTAAACAAGCGTATGTGTTTTTACAAATTCAAAATAAAGGTGTATATATATATATATATACACACACACATATATATATATATCCTCTACATTAGATTGGGGGGTTACATTCAGATCATCAACTTGTATTCAACAGTTTATATCACTCAACAACCTTCAATAATCCTTATAATCATTAGCTATGGTGTTTTTCATTGGCAAGCCCAACTTTTTTAACCCAAAGAAAAATCATTTGACAACTGAAAAGCTTTAGATTTCTGCCACTCAGCGTTCACAAATAATAATAATAGGATGCAATACCCTCCCCTTCACCCTCTATATATAATGCAAAGGCAGATGACTTACTATCAACCTTTCCTGTACCTTGTGATCTCTAGCAGTGACAGAACGGAGGTGTCTGAGGGAAGGACCCCAGGAGGCCACCTGTCACCTCTCAACAGTGCCTTCCTTCTGCGCCTTGGAGGACTGAGCGTGCACACCTGCTTCTTGTTCTCTCCAGCCCCGTCAGCACTTCAAGTGACGCCCTTGCCTCCTGCTCTAAAATAGCTCAAGAAAGAGTAAATGTTTTGGAGGCTTTGTTGTTGGTTTTTTCCCCCCTAAAACACAAACCTCATTTCATAACTCCCTAGATCTCTCTCTCTCTCTTGAACTCCAAACTCACTCATCCCTCTACCTTTTGGCAGCTCTACTGGGATAGCTGAAGTTGCTGTGTGCTGTAGTCTAGCTCATGGCAGCTCTGTATGACCGTGGATCTGCTCCCATGGAGCTTCTGAGGCTGAAGTCTCTATGGGAGCCGATCACCAGGTCACTTCCCCCATGGCGCTTCTTGTCGGTGACAATGACCATCTCACATGTCAACCCTTCCCTGGGATCCTTTTCCCAATGCCCCCTGGTCCCTAGTGGTTCATCCTATAAAAGCAAAGGTATTTTGTGTGGCCTGGGTTATTGGGCTCTCTATGTTTTTCCAGCTTCATATCTGCACTCAAACCACATTGAACTACTTTCCAGTTTCAATTGGAGCATCAGCAATGTGCGTATGGCCCCTTATATAAAATCTTCCTCTATCAATAACAGGTTTTCCTGGTGTCTTGCCTGGCCCAAACCTTCACATCCTTCAGGTGTCGGTTGATGTTTAATTTCCTCTTTAACATTCTCCCTGGCCGCTCAAATCTGTTACCCTGCTGACATGCACATCACACCACTTTCTCTCTATCCTCCTTCATAGCAGCCTTGATTTTTAATTGGTGATTCAGTTTGGGCTTGTCTGCATCCTGTTCCATGAGGATAGGGATATTGCCTGGCCTTCTTTTTGACGAGGAAATGCATGAACTCCAGCAAATGCGTGGCACAGACAAAACTGACCCTAAGTGTTCTGATTCCAAGGGCCCTGCTTTAGTCCCTAGGTCAAAAATCCTACTTTCTTCTCTCATTCTATTTTCTTGGCGCAATCACCTTGTGGAGCCTGTTCTCAGAGGTTGTAGGCTAGGATGTTATGGTACTTACATAATCTGTTGTCACTTTGAGGCTATTCAGAGTGAAGGGGTGGAGTTTAGCCTGTCAATCACAGCTTGATGACCTCTTTGGGAGGCACTAAGGAGATCAATAGCTCACTGGAGATGGGACACAGAATCACTCCCTGTGAGACATTCCAGCTGACAAGACACATGGAGCTGCTTAGAGCCTGGGAGCCGGAAGAGCCGTGTGGAGACCCACTCTAGCACTAAGCTGCTTCCGCTTCCTCTGGATCCACAAGACTTTCCACCTGCGGGTCTGGGATCTTTCTGCACTCAGCATCATTGCATGGGTTGCATAAGTCTGAAGAGGAATTTACAGACTGGTACTGGACATAGGGGCTAATTTTGGACTTAGGGACTTGATCTGGATTGGGCTGGGATGTTTTCTCAGTGTACAATTACTCTTTAGAGAAAGCTCTTCGCTATACACATGAGTGTCTATGAATTTGTTTCTCTAGTCTACCTGGACTAACACAGATATTGGTGGTGGTGTTAGAGGCCATCAGGTTGTTGCTAACTCACAATGACTCCATGTGTGCAGAGCAGAGCCGCTCCCTGGGATCGGAGAAGCAGATCAGCAGGCTTATCCTTCAAGGTGCCTGTGGGTTTGGTTTGAACAGCCAACCTGACAGCTATTAATCTGGGACTTACTGTTTGCACCACCCAGGGACTTCTCAGTCCAGATGCAAGACTCACTGCCATCAAGTCAGCTGCCTCCCAGTGACCCTATGGGGCAGAGGACACCTGATCTTGTGGTTAGCAGCCAGGAAATCACAAGAACTCCATTATCCAAGACAGGCGTTTTCAATTTAATACCCTTCAATATTTTAATTATTAAGTATGAGTTCCTGCTCTGAGAATGATTTTGTCTTTGTTCTTGTGTTAACTCCCAATTGGATGGAGTCAGCATGTGCCAATCAAAACCATGGTGTATGGTGGCAGAACCATAATTACTTCCTCTTACGAATATAAGCTCACCACCCCTTCTTCAGACTGTACTAAGCACGGTCCGTGTTGCCTACTTTTCTGTCTAGTGATTCAGTCAACTTCTTGTCAAAGTCCTGAGTCAGGATTTCCAAACTATACTTGGCAGCATTTTAGAACAGCTCCTCCCCTCTTCTACCAACAGTCCTGAAACAGTATCTTGAAAAGTTTCAATAGATCCACAGACTTCTTCTAACAGAGTACCAAACTGGATCATCCTGGGGCAGTGAAGACACAGCCGAAAGTAAGAGAAACCAGATTTGATTCATTCATTTCTCAGCTTCTCCACTTTCTCCCAATATATCTTGAAATCAGAAATAAAGATCAAAAATGAGTTCCTCTGCTCAGCCCGTTAATAAAACCTTTTGGATGTGATGAGTTAGCACATCCAGGCATCAGCTGTATGCATATTGTGAGGTAAAGATTAGGCTCAATTTAGTTGAAAACTTCCTGATCTTCCTTTTAACAGCAGTAATGGTTTCTTAAAAGAAGAGCTTCCAGAGGCATCTGTAGAAGGGGAGAAGTCAGGATGGACTGAGTGAATGGGCCTCTAGTCCCTCTGGTGGGCACTGGTCCACATCACAGGGAGCCAGCTGTATGGCTGTTTGCGCCAGAGGAGCTGGTAGAGAGAGAGCAGATGGCAGCACAGAGAAGTTTCTTTTCATTCCTAACTCCAGAGAAAGATTAGAAAGGTAACAGATACATGCTTCTCTTTCCCATTGTACCAATAGCAAGATGGTGTCCCAGGTCTGAAATCTAACTATGTCACTGGTGTCCTGAGACCAGAGCCTCCATCCTGGCCTCTGAGTGAAGTCTATTCATCTGGGTCCATAGGATCTTTATATTAATTGTGTTTATGTGGGTTTGTTTTAGGAAGCAGACAGCAAGGGTTGGTGAAGAGAAGGAAGAGATCTTTTTTTTTATTTTTTTTAAACATTTTATTAGGGGCTCATACAACTGTTATCCCAATCCATACACACATCAATTGTGTAAAGCGCATTTGTACATCGTTTCTCAAAACATTTTCTCTCCATTTAAACCCCCGACATCAGGTCCTCATTTTTCCCCTCCCTCCCCGCTCCCCGCTCCCGCATGAGCCCTTGATAGTTTATAAATGGGTATTTTGTCATATCTTGCCCTGTCCGACGTCTCCCTTCATCCACATTTTGGTTGTCTGTCCCCCAGGGAGGAGGTCACACACAGTTCCATGTAATCGGTTCCCTCTTCCCTACCCATTCTCCCTTTACCCTCCCTGTTTTGCCACTCACACCACTGGTCCTATAGGGCTCATCCGTCCTGGATTCCCTGTATTTTCAGTTCCTATCTGTACCAGTGTACCTCCTCTGGTCTAGCCAGTCTTGCAAGATAGAATTCGAGTCATGGTAGTGGGAGCGGGGAGGAAACCTTTAGGAACTAGAGGAAGGTTGTATTTCTCATCATTGTTACATCGCACCGTGACTGGCTCATCTCCTCCCCTAGATCCCTCTGCAAGGGGATCTCCAGTGACCTACTAATGGGCTTTGGATCTCCACTCCGCACTCCCCCCATCATTCACTATGAAGGAAGAGATCTTTATTCAAGACCAGTTCTGTAATTTTTAGAAGAACAGATTTCAGTGGAAAAAAGCCATCCAGGAGATGGGTTCAGTAAAGAAAAAGTTGATAACAATATTAGCTAAGAAGGAAGATTTCAGCCAACGGGTATGAGCGTGTTGTTCTCTCTTTCGTGAACATCTAAGACAGAGGCTGTAGATGAACTACCAATGGTGAACATTACTTTCTGAAGTGACTGGAAGTTAGATAAAATGATCCAGGATCTGCCCAGCCCTGCCTGGGCGTGTACAACCACAGAGGCAGTGGAATAGCCCAGCGGGACTGGGTTGAAACGCTATGTTGGAATTAAAGTTGATAGATCCAATCTACCCTCATGCCTTTTCTTAATGCTTTAAAATGTGTGTGTGTAATTTTCCTAATGTCTTACTTTATATATTTGTTTCAGCAAATAATGTTAACTACAGTACCAAATCAGACCCCATATCTCAGTGACTTAACATAGGGAAGAATATTTTTATTTGAAGAATATTTTTTATGATAAAATCCAACTGGTTGTTTGGCAGGGCTTTGAACTTGGAGGTTCAGGGGCTCCAACTTATTCGATCCAGTGGCTCCACCATTTCTTGGAGCCACAGGGTGCTGGTTAGCTCCTCGGGGGCTGGTGGATAACAGGAGACAGAGCATTAGGAATCTTGTGAAGTGGTGGGAGGTGGATTATGGGCAAGATTAGGAATACTGTACAACATACTTTGCTGCCACTCAGATTCCATTGGCCGGCCCTCAGTCATTCGGCCATGTTGGATCACAAGGAAAGCTTGACATTGTACTTGCATTCTGTGCCCAGAAAGAAGAGGAAGTGGTTTGGGATACATTTAGCTAATCTCAGCTATGCTTTAATAATAATAATAATAATAATAATAACCTAATTTGAATTAGGATTCCTACTCATGGAACTTTCCAAGTCAAACTGTTTGGGTGGTTTAGCTTAATGCAAAGTATGTAAGGAAACAATTTCCCTAATAATGTGAATTAATTTTATTCCTATATATACCTTGTTTTTGTTCTGATTTGAGTTCATGGCTGACAAGTAGATTTCTATTGTCCAAACTAGATAATGTACCCTTATATTCCCCTTGCCCACAATTGGGGGAGGGGTGTATTTTATTATTGGTAAAGTAAATATGCATTCAGTTATGAACTGAATAGCAGAAAGAGACAATGGCTTTCTCTCGGGGTGCTTATGTTCTATTAAGAGAGATACGCAAATGCTTTAAAAGAAAGAACTATTGTCCTACGAGAATTAAAAAGGGAACCTGACTAACCTAGACGGAGGGGTCAAGAAAGTCATTCCTGAGGAAGTGATATTTCACTGAGCTATCAAGAATGAGTAGGAGTTTAGACATGTCAGACAGTGGAGCACTGCTGATTTGAGGAAGTGAGAAAAGGCCAGTGTGGTCAGAGCTCAGAGACTGGGGCGGTGGGGGGTGGGGTAGGGGGTGTCCATGATGGCAGATGAGATCTGAGCGATAGTCCATGAAGGACACAGGCCACACTCAGGGCACTGGCCTTCCTCCCAAAGGAAAGGAGAGCCCAGCCACTTGGTTACGTCTTAAGTGCTCGTCCATCAAAGGCTTTTCCTGAAAGGCCTTTGGCAATGGAGGAGATAGGCAAGGAGCACCAGAAGTAAGGGATTGGTGGAAGCTTTTCCCTCGGCCCTGTGGTTTTTAGCCACACACCATGCACTGCCCATCTCTCCTGATCTCCTCATGGCTTCTCAGAGTTAAAAAAGGAGATGGCCTTTAAGTAAACATGCTGAGTTAATACAACCTGAATGGTTAAGGGTTTCTCCTATCCCATACTTAAGCCTTGTCTGAATTTCTAATACATGATCTACTGGAAACATAGATGTGCAGTCAAATTCCCAGGCTTTTCTCAGCTAGTCCCTTCCAACACAGCAGCATCTTCCACACAGTTCTTTTCAGAACTGGGTCTAGACTACAGCCTCCTGATCTCTAGCCCAACATACATTTCTCCATTCCACATGGATGCGGTTGTAGTTCTTCCTGCTTTAAACATCCTTTCTAATTAGACAAAAAAAAAATGAAACTCGATCTCTCTCTTTACCACCTCTTCTCACGTCAAAAATGACTTTCCATAGAAAACTTGAGAATACTTCAAAATTGGACCGCCAGACGTCCATCTCCACAAAATTCTGCCCTGACAACAAATTTACTCTTTCAGTGTTCTCCTCCTGAATAGAAGAACTGTCCCGAGGGAATTGTCCTTAAGTAGTTTAAACAGGAGACCAGGGGCTGACTGTGGAACAGGTCATCCATCAATTGCTTGTATGCAAGTTCAAACTGAAGCTGAAGGAAGTTAAAGCGATTCCATGAGAGCCAAAGTACAACCTTGAGTATATGACACCTGAATTTAGATACCACCTCAGGAATACATTTGACTCAGCGAACACCAGACAGGAGGCAGACAGATGTGGGATGAGACCGAAAGCATCGTACATGAGGAAAGCAAAATGTCATTTCAAAGACAGGAAAGGAAGCAAAAACTCAATCGCATTCTGAAGGAAAAGCTAAAAGAGATTCTGAAAGGTGCTTTTGAGCATTGCCGCTAAAGTGAGTGGAAGAAATTGTGAAGTTGAACTGAGCTGAAGATTTCAAACCGTGGCTCAAGGAGACAGAGCTACATAGTGTAATGTATAAGGTTAAAGACCCAGGGAAAAGTTAGCTTGAAATGTCTCAAGTGGAAAGAATTGAAGGAAGAAAGTGTTGAGTTGAAATATTGAAGGAGGATTCTATAGGCAAAATGTTGAATGATACAGAAAGCACCAAGAGAAGATGGAAGGCATGTAAGTATACAGTCGCCGTATCAAAAAGAATTACTCGATGTTCAACTACTTCAACAAGTTACCAAGTACTGAAAGTAGACGTCGAGGCTGCCCTGAATGCACTAGTGAGAAACAAGGCCCCAGGAACAGGCCAGGCTTTTTGAGAAGTTTCAACAAAAGGATGCCATTCTTGAAGTACTCGCTCCTCTAGCTGAATGAATCCTTTCGCGGTGGCATCTTGTTTGGTATAAAATCTATACTAGGAATACTGGAACTCAGCTTCCTCACCCCTGACTGGAAAAGATCCATATTAGTGCCCATTCCAAACAAAGAGTTCCCAACACAATATTGAAATTATCAAAAAGATATCGTTAATCTGACACACAAGGAAAATTTCCTAAACAGAATGTCAAATGGTTGCAGCAGTATACCAACAGGGAACTGCCAGAAACCCCAGATTCAGAGGACATTGAAGTGAGGAAAATTATGACTGATGTCAGAGGACTCTTGAATGAAAGCAGAGAATACTAGAAAGGGGTTTAGCTTTGTTTTATTAATTTTACAAAGGCATTCAAATGCGTGGGTCATAGCAAATTGTGGATGACATTGTGTTTCTGCTAAACATGTACATAGGCATCCAAACAGAATAAGGGAGAACTGCACAGTTTACAATCAAGAAAGGCGTGTGTCAGGGTTTTTCCCTTCACCATGCTTATGCAGTCTATGCTGACCCCATGATCCAACAAGCTACACTTGAGGAAGAAGAAAATAATATCAGTGTGTGAGGAAGCGCGTTAACAACCTGCTATATGCAGATGACACAACTTTGCTTGCTGAGAGTTGAGGACTGGAAGCATTTACTAATGAAGTATGGATTACACTTCAACCTAAAGGGAACAAAAGTCTTCACAACTGGACCGATTAATAATGCAATGCTAAAACGATGGAATTTGTTAAAGGTTTGATTTTTCTTGGATCCACAATCCCTACACATGGAAGCAACAATCAAGAAATCATATGATGTACTGTATTGGGCAAACTGTCTACAAAAGATCTCCAGAAAGTATTGAAAAGTAAAGATGTCACTGAGGATCAAAGCACCTGATGTGATACCCAGTATTTTCGATTGCCCCCGTGCATACAAAAGCTGAACTATAAATAAGGAAGACCAAAGAACAATTGATGTACGTGAGTTAGCCTATTGAATATAGCATGGATTTCCAGAAAAACAAACCCATCTTCCTTGGAAGAAGTACACCAGTAGGCTGCTTCGAAATGATGACGAGACTTTGTCTCACGTACGTTGGAGAAGAAGTACATCGTGTTGGCACAGTGGTGGGCTAGTGACGAGGAAGAAGGCTTCAACGTGATGGATTGACGCAGCAGCTGCAACCACGGGCTTAAACATAGCAATGACTGTGAGGACGACGCAGGGCCTGGTGGGGTTACATTGTGTGGCACCTAGAGCTGCTATAAGCTGGAGCTCACTGCAGTGTATGACACCTAGCAGCCAAGTTTAAAATAAAAAATGTCCCTTCGTGGCTATTGCACCTGACCAAGCCATCTGTGTCTTCTTAATGGTCTCACATCCATGGAACCAGGGGGTGGGGGGAGAAGGACGAATTGATGCATTCAAGTTGTGGCGTTGGCAATCAGTGCTGAATATTCCACAGACTGGCAGAAGAACGAACCAATCAGCTTTAAAAGAAATATAACCAGGATGTTTCTTAGAAGCAGGATAGCGATAGGTCATCGTGCCTATTTTGGACACATCATCCAGACGTACTAATCACTAGATAAAGGAAATCGTGTTTGATGGAAATTCGCTGAAAACCAGAGAAACCCGCAGTGAAGTGGAGTGACACAGTCATCCCAACCACGGCCCCACGCGGCCCAGGGCCGTGAAGTTGGTGCAGCACCCTGTGCTTCATGTCACCCTGGACCAAAGCAGACTCGGCAGCAGCCAGCTTCCGGGGAAACACAAACGTAGTTCTGAGGGTCCCGCCAGTGATCATGAGCTGTCATAAAAAGGACAGACAGAAACCTTTATTATGTATCTGCTGGGCAACTGTAGCCAAGCTTCTGAGTGCCTGCTTCTGTTAATTCACAGGCTAGCAAGACATAGCTGATGATTACAATGGCCATGAGACATTTTGTAGCTAATCCAATTCACCCTGTGCATGGTACCAACTAAATATCCCTACATATTTTTTAATCGTTTTATTAGGGGCTCATACGACTCTTATCACAATCCATACATACATCAATT
>NW_022111307.1:3049622-3050733 GCF_000313985.2 Echinops telfairi | reverse complement strand
AGTCACCCTGATCTGCTCTGTATTTTCCCCAAAACTTCATTTTTTTCCGCCTCTGCTTTTGCTGTTTTTGGATCCTACATTGAAATAGCTCTCCACACACCTTGATGTCTAAATCTTACGTGGCCAGATCCACTGCTCCCTCATCCTTGAAGCATCCTTTGGCCTCTCCCTCGGAAGTAATCACGTCCTCTTTTGCTCACTCTATAATTCATATTATCAATACCGAGCCCTGGTTGCCTAGTGGTTACATGTTGGGGTGCTAACTGCAAGTTCAGCAGTTCAAAGTCACCAGCTCTGGCCAGGAGAAAGACCAGACTTTCTACTCCTGTAAAAAGGTAGTCTCAGAAAGAAACCCACAGGGGCAATCTGTTTTGTTGTATTGGGTCACTATGAGTTACAATCTGCTTGATGGCAGTGAGGTTTTGAGTTTGACATGTATGTCATGGCATGTTCCCATAAGAGTAACTTTGAAAATAAGTTTTGTTTCTTTGTTCTGGTTTAATTTTTCTTTCTTTTTTTTTTTTTTTTGACCTTTCGTTCCCCAAGCTCCATGTAGTTCCCCCCCCCCCCCCCCCCCCCCCAAAAAGTCTTTTTTTTTTTTTTCCAAAAAGTCTTTTAACATCAGTGGAAAATTAAGTTCAAATTGGGCTTTCCAGCGCAAGCCTGTGCTGCTGACCTTACGCTTCTTAGTTTTCTGAACTTCATCAATTCTTTACCAGTAAAATGGCACTATTTTACTGGTTAGGAATAAATCAGAAAACCTACTAGCTTACAGTTTGGGGCCTGCTCATGAGAGATATTCTAAAAGAGCAATGTATGTCCTCCATATATATTTTGTGTGTGGTAAAAATGCATTGTTTTCATGGATTGTAAAATATAAATAAAAATGATCGGTTTAATATTTAGTGCACTTAAATACATTTTATGTCATGCCCCATTCATTTCATCCTATGAAATGGGTAATAAAATCACATCGTATTTTACCAGGAAGAAACAGATACTTTTGACAGGTTTAATAATTTGTCTATGGTGGTCCTTGGACTTAGGCTGTTAGACTCCAGAAACTGTACTATTGACACTATTTTCTTGGTACTTCCTAGGTATTCAATTA
>NW_022111307.1:3038353-3047991 GCF_000313985.2 Echinops telfairi | reverse complement strand
CGGAACCATCGGTCCCATTGTTTTCTCCTCCAGACTGTTCATCTAGCCTATCTTATCTAGATAGACCTGCAGAGATAATAATATGCACACACACAAAAACAAGCATAGCAAGACAAAGCGACAAAAGAGAACACAACTATGACAGCAACAAAGAAAACCAATGGCCAAATTAATTAATGAATTAATTTTAAAAAAGAAAAACCTGTAAATAGATCAAGGTCTGTTTGTTGACCTCTAGGAGTGTCCTCCAGTTGAGTCTGATGGGGTGCCACACTCTGACCCCAAAGTGTCTCCTTTGCACTCCCTCATGACCTCCCTGCTCTGCTCCCCATCCCCACCCCCCTGCTCTGCTACACGCCCTTAGTGTTTTTCCTAGGTTTGGTTGGGTCAGATGAAGCCAATCACAACACTGAGTCTCCAGTGTTGTCCCCCGTAGGGCCATGGGTCAGTGAGGGATGTCGTGTGTCTTAGTGGGATCAGCCATATGATCGACTCTGTGCATTGGCTGTTCTGAGCGGGGATATCATCTTCCAGGCTTGGTGGGCGAGGATGTGCTCCACTCTCTCTTCCTCCCCATTCATTTGCTCCCCTGTGCTCTGATCAGTCCCTTTCCCTGAGCTATAGCTTCAGTGCTGTCCTCTAAAGTAAATTCTTCTGAGGGGAGGGGCAGTTGTCCATGTAGCTGGGATTAAGGCCAGGCTCCCAGACCCCTCCACTGGCTCCCCTCTCCATGCTGGCCTGCTGCATTCGCATCCTGGAACACCGGATTTAAGTCTAGTCCATCTTTCCCTGTGGAGATATAAACAATACCCTCCCCTTGGGTGGGTTAGTGCCCTGTTCCCCCGCTACACATTTCTATCCTTTTTTTTTCCTTCCCGCCTCACCCAGCTGGCTACCATATGTACCCCTGGAGTTGGTCTGGCCCCTGACATAGTACCTGGACCTCACCCCTGGAATGTTTGTATACAGTAGCTTTTTCCCTGTGCCCCCTTTGCATGTCTTTCTTTCTTTCTTTTTTAAAAATAAACTTACCTCAGCTGACTCATGTTGTACTTGTTCTTTCGTGCTTGGCTTACTTCACTTAGCATTATTTCCTCCAGACCTTCTGAGTTAGTTAATTGTGCCAGCCTGGCCGATAATCACATGTGGTGCTGGTTGAAAGGCGGAGGGATAAATGGGTGGTGAAGCCTCGCCTTTCTAGTTCTCGGGTCTCTTGTTTTGTGATGGTTGCACCGGGTGCAGCTGCCTTAGCAGTTCCCTGCTTCAGCTTGCAAGATTGACTTCCTACAAGACATCCCCAAGGAGAAGCCCCATGGACCTCTCCCGATGCAGCCCTGGGTGCTGGAGCAGCTGTGTGGAGACCCCTGCCAGCGCTGAGATGCTTGTTCGTTCACTGACTCAGCTTTCCTCCTGCAGTCGGCATCATTGCCTCTGTTTTGTGAGGTGGAAGACTTTGTGGACCGGTGTTGGGCTAATGGGTTAATGTTGGACTTGTAGGCTTGGGCAGCATTGGGTTGGGATGTTTTCATGATGCACATTTTCTTTACATAAAACTCTCTCTTATACATGAGTCGCTGTGGATTTGCTTCTCCAAAGTACCTAGACTAATACACCTTCCCATGCAGTGATATGCTTCATGCTTTTTAGCGATGCCTAGTACTCCATTGTCTGTATGTACCACAGTTTTTTAATCCATTCATCTGTTGATGGAAATTTGGGTTGTTTCCATCACCTTGCAATTGTAAACTGTGCTGCAATGAACATTGGAGCACAGATGTCTGACCGTGGTTTGTTTCTTGCCTCTTCCAGGTATATGCCCAGTAGGGGGTCATATGGTAGCTCAATTTCCATCTCTTTTAGAAATCGCCAAATCGATTTCCATAGTAGCTGTACATACCTACAGGTCCACCAGCAGTGGATGAGAGCTCCTATCTCTCCACAGCCCCTCCAACACTTGTTGCTTTCTGATTTTTTGAATTAGGCTATCTTTGAGGATGTTAGTGGTATCTCATAGTTGTTTTAATTTGCATTTCTCTTATAGCTAATGATCGGGAACATTTTCTCATATGTTTATTGGCCATTCGGATTTCAGGCTCTGTGAAATTTCTGTTCAGGTCCTTTGTCCACCTCTTCAGTGGGCAAATTAGTTTTTCTCTGATTGTCAGCTTGCAAAGTATTGTAGATCTTAGTAACGAGGCCTTTGTCTGATGTGTCATTACTAAAGAGGTTTTCCCAGTCGGTGGGCTCTCTTATTCCTCTCTTGGTGAATTCTTTCGATGTACACAGGCGATTTATCTTCAGTATAGGGGATCAACATTTGATGGTAAATCTCATTCCTCCTCTTACATCTGCCTTCTCTCTAGACTAAGCCTCCCGTGATTCTTCCGTCTTTCCTCACAGACAGGCTGGGCTTTCGGCTCTCTGTGTTCACCATGGCCTTTCTACTCTGGACAAGCGCCACCTTTTTTATCGCCTTCCTCCAGGAGCGGGGTCGGGTTACTCTGAGACCCACCTCAGGAATGGGCGATGGAAGACAGTTCCTACGTTCTCAGGACACTGTGCTGTGAGATTCTCATGTCGTCACATGATGACGTGGGTCACGTGTCTGCAACAGTCACTTGGGAAGCCTGAGCTGGGAAGATGCCAAATAGAAATCTGGGGAGGGAGGTTTTGCCCTCTCTGAAGCCTCTGCATGTTTGTATTGTATGAACTCTGTCACTTGCTGGTGAATTTTCTTGCTCGGTGTCTTAAAATACAGCTGCAGTTTGGGCTCCACCCTCTTCACTTAAAAGGGTGATTAACTGTTTGTGATGAATAATTATTTAATTGCCAGTTCGGCTACATGCGTGTAGTTGTTTTGCTTCTCTCCCCTTCAGTAGAAGCCAAGCCTTCTCGATAATAAAAATAAGCCAGAATTAGTCAACTGCCTTTTAAACAGGTTTTCCTTCAGTCTGGCACGGCAAGAAGGTTCCAATTTTATAGCATCACCTTTAGCTGAAAAAAAAAAAGTTAGAAAATGAATAAAAGCCCCCACTCAGCCAGTTAGATTGACTCTCCTAGCAACTCCTGTTAATAAAATCTTGACTTCATTTTGAACATTTTCCTCTTACTTTGGATAAAAATTTAATCAGAAAGAATTATTGCTCTTTTAATATCCACTTAACCTTTATATCCATGATGGATACAAAAACCACTTAAAATTTAAACCTCTCTTTTATGGGCTTCAAGGCTGATCTATTTTTTTCTCAGAGACTTCTTCCCCCCTTAAGAATTGTGGAAGCTTTACACGGGGTCACTGCAAACTCCCTGGTTCCCCTTCTCACTGCTTCCACCACCCGCTGCTCTCTACCCTGGCAATGATCGTGACAGGGACTGCCTGCCTTCAGGAAGGTCTTTATGAGCACCACTAAATCCCATTTTATTGTTGGTGAAACCTTTTGCTTCCCTTCAGTAGAGGTTTTTAATGTTCTCTGTCTTTAGGATATGTAAGTCCTTTACTTCCTATCACGTGGGCTTGCCGTCTTTATTTTCTAGACTGTAGCACCTTCAATGTAAGTAAGCAAAGCAGTTCAGAATTGTCTTGTCTCCTTAAAGTACTGCAACGTTCAAGTCTCAGGGCTTCAAAAGGTTCATGGGAGATTTCTGTTATCTTCTACGTCCATTTTCCCATGAACTTCCTGAAGCCCCCTCGTATGTAGGGCTCTCTACCTGCCAGTGTTCTCATAAAAAAAAGTGAGGGGGGAGGGCGGGGATAGCAGAATATAATTCATCTTCTACTAGAAATGTATTCAGAAGTATTTAAAATAAAAGGTCAATTTCTTCTCTGCTTTTTCCTTTAAAGGAAGCCACTGTTGAGGTTTCTGTGTATCTACTTGCAGATTTTCGTATGCTTTCTAAGTACGTGCAGACACACAGACAATAGTATATGTATTGGTACGTATGGTTGAACATCTAGCTTCTGTTTTGCCCTAGTCATGTCTGATGCGGACCTTTCTGAAAGTGAGAGCGCACACAAGCCTTTTAAATGGCACCAGAGTATGCTTAGGAGGCGCAGGCTGTGATGTATTTAACCACGTCTCTCTCAAACTCAAAACTCACTGCCATTGAGTCGCTCTGACTCAGTTACCACAGAGGACAGGGTGACACTGCCCTGTGCCTTGCTGAGACTGCACCTCTCCTACCTGGCGGTGTACTGGTTGCCCCCCCACGGGCCTGCTAACTGCAAAGGTGAGTGGTTGGAACCACCAGCCACTCTGTGGGAAGTCGTTTCCCTAATGATGGATATTTTCGGTCACTATTTAAGTAACCCTGCAAGCCGTGGCCGCCAGGTGATGGCCTTCTTAACCGTAGCCCATTTCCCTCATTCTCTCTACCCCAAGACATGCTTCCTCTTTTAAAGATGGGCTCGGGAAGAGTATCTAGAAATGGAATCTGGTGGTTTTCACTTGGGTTTTAATTGGGATTCATCGTGGGCTTAGCATCATTGCATATACCTCATACCCACTTGCCTATACACAGCCTTTCCCTCATTGAGGCAGAAGTGAGGGAAAAGTGGGTTACCCAGCTTTGTTTTCAGTTAACGGATAGGAGGTAATGGAAGTGAACCCCTCGTCAATGGTTATTTTGAAACTAGCCGGAGTCCCTGCGGTCCCTGAAGGAACAAGCTGAGTAACGTAATGGCTGGCAGTGCTCTTCAGGGTCCCGCCTCCTCCTCTGTCTACTCCAAGCACATCAAACCCTGGTCTATCAGACTAGTATGTTTGCATCTGCATTTCACCTGCGCCTTTGGCCTTGGAGTATATTTGAACAAAGACATCTGTGGATGGTAAGAAAAGAAGTCTCAAAACCACTGTTCTGGGAGGAAGAGCCTTGGATTAGTCATAAAGTGATTTGTTCTGGCTCTGAAACTTAGCATTTTTAAATGGGAAGAGTCCTTCGAGAAGAAACATGAAGTTCCAGTATTATTACAAACACCCACATAACGTAAACACTACTGTTTCTATCTGTTGATATGCATGAATACTGCCTGAAAGCTGCCATGAATTCTATATTATCATCATACTAGTATATTTTATCCTTTCAAATAGCTTTTCATATCTATATGAAAACTAGCAGTACCCTCATGTCTACAGGTAGTGTTCGGGCTTTATTTATTATTACTGTTGCTGATTTATTATCACCAAATGCATTAGCTGTTACTGTAAATGCTAAATAGATGGTGTTTACATTGGGGCCTTGAGGCCCCGCAGGAATCTGTTGCTCACAGTTCTGAAAAGCTGATTTGGACTCAGCTTTTAATCCTATAAATGCAGACCAAGCCTTTATGGACAGCTAGTTGCCAGTGTGGTACCCAGTTCCTTAATCTCTTGACCTCTAGCAGAGGGTATTGTTCCCATCTTTGTGACACTGGCCGCCTTAGTGGTGTAGTGGTTATGCTTTGGACTGCTATTTGAAAGGTCAGAAGTTCAACACCACCAATGGCTCCTAGGGGAAAAGACGGGGCATTCTACTCTTATAAGTAGATCCAGTCTCAGAAACTCATGGGCAGTTCTACCCTGTCCTGTAGGGTTGTTCTGAGTCTGCCTCAACTCAATGGCAGTGAGGGTTTTTATGGTTTGGTTTGGTTTTGTGTTACACCTATGGAGCTGTGGGGTAAGTGTTAGCCTGCTAGCTACAAAGTTGCTCTAACTTATTAGCAGCCCCATGAGAAAAAGATGAGGTCCCCCTAGGATCGACTATTTCTGGAACCGCAGGGGACAGTTGTATTCTGCCCTACGGGGTGGCTATCAGTTGGAATGAACTCCATGGCAGAGTTTTTGTTTGGATTTGTTTCTTATTGTCATGCTTCCATACTTTGCTGGGTAGCATTGAGCAGCCCTTAACTTCCCTTAGCCTCAGTCCTGGTTGTCAATAAGCGTAATCATACATGCATTGTCTTTCCGTCCAGAAGGGGCTTGGATGCGTAATAAATATTCTTGCATTGATGATCAGCATTAGTATTTCTTGATGAAAAATATAGACAGTTATTCAAGTCACATACTGCCCTTGAGGTTGGTGTTCCAAGTAGGATGGCTAGTTTGAACGGTAACTGTAGGAATTATGTTTGATCTCTAGCATGCTCTCACACCGTGCCCCTAGAGCAGCATTGATCCTTGAGCTCCAGCCTTCTCGGAAATGGACCTGAAGAAAGACACAAATTGGGGGCAAGAGCCTTTTGGAATACGTTTCATAACAACTGTGCCTCTTCTTGCATTCCTCTCTGACATTGAGCTAAGTAATGGCAGAGTACTTAGCTCAAGGGCATGCCTGGAGGGTGGATGCATGACAGTGTAGATACTGGCTCAGAACTGGGAGGATGGCACTGGTTATGAAACCCACAAGGGCCGTTCTACCCTGAATCAGGGACTCCTGATTCAAAGTGGACTTAATGGCAACGGGTTTGAGGCCTTTGCGTCACTCCTTAGCCAGGTAAGCTTCCATTTTCCTTTCTTAAGGAAGTGGGAGTAGTAGTAATACTCACATAAATCAAATCATGCAAAACCTTGCTCGATACATTTCACATGTTCAGGAAGTGTTAGCTGTGAAGATGATGATGATGATATCCGTGACAAAGGTGATTATCATCCTTTACACTTTTATCTGGCAAGATATTTCTAATGTGATTTCACAGAACAACATAGTGTTGTGTTCTGTCCGGAAACTAGCTCATGGCCTTTCTCTGCGCCAATGACTGAAGATAGGTGGGTCTGTCGCCCTCAAAGGAACGATCTTAGAACCATTCACCAAGAAGTAGATGATGCTTGGGAACCCTTGGGCACAATGGCCTCACACACGAGAAAACTGAGACCCAGGGCGGCCCATGAAGGGCCCTGCCTTGGATCTCCCTCTGCTCGCTCATGTACTACTTCCTGAGCCCCCCTCCCCCCACCCGTCATACTGACAGCTCTGAGCAGTGAGCATTACACACCGCCTTCACCCCTGCAAAGCTTGGTAAAGTGCACCTAGTAGATTCTTGTGGGAATTATGAAAAAAAAGAAGAATCCATAGTCTTCTAACCTATTCAGAGATGAGGGTGGGCATGTCTGTAGACATTTTGCAAGCAGGTTTTGTTTCGAAAAAGCAAATGCAATGAAGACAGTTGATGATCCAAGAAGCAGAGAACGCAGTAGAATCTGCCAACATTGGTCACTCTGTGTGGGTCCGTGTGTGTTTCCCGCCCCACAGCTCTTCGTGATAATGGTTCCCAACCCCTTTGGGGCACTTGACTGCCGGCGGGCAAACAGCATTCTTCGGTATGACCAGAAATTCTAAAGCTTATTTTGGCAGTTCACATAAAAACCTTCAAATCTTCATTGGTAGTAATTGTGGGAGTTTTACCCAGTGTTTTAATGGTAAATATAATCGGAATATAAAAAGATCTAAATGCATGCTCTGGAAAATTTGCAAAAAAGTATGACGGGAGGACTCCAAAAAATCAAGCTCAGTTCGTTTCTCCCACATCTGTGTTTATTTCCCCCCTTTGCGTGTGCATTTTGAATTTTTTTTAAGATTATATTTTTAAAACCAAGTAAAGAGTTTCAAAAATGTTCATCAATGGGGTAGATTAACATGCTCTTTTTGTGGATGTGATTATTAAATAATTCAAAGACTCAGTCATGGGTGGCAACTTTTTCCTTATTCATGATTAACTTTTAAGTTTCCTTTACTCTCAGGAGCTTAATTTTTCTTGTTCTTTTTATAGACTATCTAATAGTGCACTTCTAACACCTGACCTCCTACGTGTGAATGAGAACACATTGCACTTAGTGTCTGTGAGCTTCTTCCTCTCAAGTTATCAGTCAGTGGAGACAAGGACAGGACTGGTACATCGATAGGTGATTATGAACAAAATATAGCTTGTGAATTTCCCACCCATATAGTGGGCAATTTTCTATTGTTTTTCCCAATTTCTATAGCCAGGCCTAGCCATAACTGTGGTGTTGAGAGCTTACAGACTCATACCATAGAGATTCTTATAGAATCTGTGGATTGGATCAGAAATAGTCTCTAAATAATAGAATGTATACCCTGCATGTAGACTATATGCATGGCCCTATTAGTCCCTTGAGAAAATAACAATAATTTGGCTATCTAGCTTAAGTAACATCCATTTATCAATCATGCAGGATTCATCAATAATGTCACTTAATGCTTCATTTTGTGCCAGCTATGTGGCTATTCATTAGCATACATGATCTCATTGAATCATATCAGTAATCTATAAATTGATACTGTTATTAATGTGTTTACTGATAAGGAAACTGAGAGGAGTAGGTTACCATAAGTTAAAGCCCAGTCAGTAGTAGAAATTTCATTGCAGGCAGTGTTTCTAGAATTCATCATTCTGCATATGTCCGTTCATTTCACACCTCTTCCCCGGGGGCTGGCCTGCTTCTAGTTACATTCTGATGCCCTTGGCTGGATAGCACGCGTGGCCATACGAAAGCTACAGCTACGGTCTTCTTGGAGCTGTAAAAGATTCTAAGAGATTACTGCTGTCTCTGAGCTCCTGGACCCACCTGAACGAATTTGAAAAGAACTTCTTTTCCAAGGCAACTAATTTCACCCCCATAGTGGGCAGTGTATGCTTTGTGCCATCTTAGGAGTTGGTAACTTGGGACTTCATCTGGTTCTCATTTAATACTCATTTAAGTTGCCCTCAGTTATATTGAGGTACCGTCTGAGAGGCAGACAGTGAGGAGTTCTCTGGGAGTAATTTTAAAACCTCACTTTATTTCTCCAAATGTCTGTGTCATTTCTGTGTCACAGAATCAGTTCCGAAATTGAGTTGAACCTAATGAGTGTCCCATGAGTAATTGAAATCTCCTCCACACACAAATGCACGTCCGTTTGTTACCCTTCTGTGGTCGCAGAGGTTCAAACCCTCCAGCTGCTCTGAAGGAAACAGCTGAGAGATGGAGCCCTGGGGGCGTAGTGTGGGCGCACTGGGCTGTGATCAGTAAAGGCAGCGGTTTGGAAGTGCCAGCCACTGCTTGGGAGAAAGATGGGACTTTCTACTCCCATAAGGACTGACATCCTAGGAAACTCACGGGGCAGATGCTGTCCTGGGGAGTCTCGGTGAGTTGGCATAGACTCCAGGGCAGGGAGCTTAGATTTGGGTTTGGGGTGCTCCCTAAAGATTTCCAGTCCCAGAAACCCTAAGGAGCAGCTCTACTCTGTCCCCCAGTGTCACTTTGGGTGAGAACTGAGTCCTTGGCAGTAGGCTGGGTTTTTGCATAATTAGGAAAGTCCGCTCTCATATGGAAATAGTTACAATGTTAAGCTATTCATTTCTAGTCAGTGGCATTCCACCCAACTGCTCCATACTTGGATTCTGTTATTTCCCATGTAAAGTACATGAACTGTCTTGCACAAGGGCAAATACTAACAATTTTATTCTGGCTGGATGAGAGTTATTCGGTCATGTATATATCCCAACCTCTCTATTTCGTGCACACACACCGAGAAAGAGAGAGAGAGAGAGAGAGAGAGAGAGTTAAATGTAGACTATTTTACAGGCTTTTAGAAACCAAAACTAAAGTGATTTATCTCTCACCCACTGTGAGAAGTTGGACCTTGATTCATTTAGTACCTAAGTA
>NW_022111307.1:3025389-3037440 GCF_000313985.2 Echinops telfairi | reverse complement strand
TTAATTTTGCTCCCAAAGATGCACTAGGTCTTATTTTCAGGGATGTCTTATTTTTCCATGAAAAATAATACAGTTCACGTTTATTGTTTATTGTTTTATTAAAAGAGACCTCGCACTTCCTGTCTGCTTTGGCTGCGCTGCGGCCAACAGTGAGCTGTGCAGCGGCACCCGCCGGTACGGTCCAGAGTCCAGAGTTAGGTAGCTTTGGGGGGTCTTATTTTCTGGGGGGAAGCCTTATATTTCAGCGAGAGGCAAAACTGTAAGTAGGTCTTATTTTCAGGGGATGTCTTACTTTCGGGGAAATGAGGTAATCTTCTGCTGGCTTTGTTCAAGAGTGAGCCTGTTCCCCCCTAATGTAACCATAATGTTATATAAAACTGGCTATTGTTCCCGCGGAAACTGTTAGGGGAGAACTAGCCACTTTCTCTGCCTCAGGCCTTTGAGGATTTCAGTAACTCCTTGCTATCACGTCATTTCTAACTCATAGCGGGCAGGATAGAACTTCCCTGTGGGTTCCCAAGACTGCAACTCTTTACAAAGGGAGAAAGGTTACAGGAAAGCAGGTTTCATGATTAAGGTCTTTGCACCAACAGACTATTTAAGTTAGAGGATTCGAAAGAAATTTCCTAAGCGGGTGGAAATGCCTATGCAACATTCTGTAAACTAAGTAAGGTTTCTAGCTTCTCTTGACCACACTTTCAAATGAAACAGTTAAGCGACAAACTATAGTTGGGAAACTGAGTGCTTTATAGATGCTATCAAGGTCTCTGGGTGGCACAGTTTGCATTTGGCTGCCGAATGGGTAGCTAGCAGTTCAAGCCCATCTCATGGCACTGCAGAAGAAAGGCCTGGAAATTTATTTCTGTAAAAAAATCCCAAAACCAAACCCACTGCCATTAAGTCAGTTCCAACTCATAGTGACGAGTCTATAGTTTTCCAAAGTTGTAAATCTACAAGAGCTAGATAGCTTTACTGGTCTCTTGAGGAGAGGCTGGTGGATTTGAACTGCCAACCTTGTGGTTAGCAGTCTACTGCTTACTTGACCTCACCACCAGAGAACCCTGTAGAGGGCAGTTCTACTCTGTTACACATGGGATTGCCAGGAATCAGAATCAACTTGGCAACGCCTGAAGTACAGGGTACATGTGACCTTGTGGTCATTGATTTTATTTTTAATATCTACTTGAACTCAAGATTCTTTTAAAATATGTTTGAAGTTAACCCATATGGAATCCAACAGAAGTTTTCCACCCAAGTGGGTCCGTTTCCTATCATATTTGTATTATAGCTTGTAAGGATGCCCCATGTTGGGCCACTGGCCACAGAGAAGTTGAGGTAGAGGTGGAGTGGGATGCTGGCTTCCCTACAGACCTTCCTAACAGCACTGATGGCCCCTGTGTCCACAGAGCCTTCTCAATGGCCTATGATGGATAATGCGCAGTGATCTGCCAGATGACCTCTTTGCATGTGAGCTAGTTTGAGCCAACGTATAGTTCTGAATGAATGGAAACTCCACTTTCAAACTTCAAAAGGGCTGCGAAAGCACTTAGCTCTGTAGTCTAGAGATACACAACCGAAGTTAACAAACTGGCTGCCGCGTGTGCAGCTGTTTCAATTAGGAGACCAGATTTCCCATCCTTCCTGCTCCTGGCAGCTCATTCCTTTTCTGCAGCATATCACACGTTCTTCCATTTTACAAGTATTTCTGCTGCTGCTGTCACGCCGCACCCCCAAAACAAATCCAGGTTTGGGGAGGAGTTCTGCTTGAATTTGAAATGGACGGAGCCTTACTTGGCATACAGAACAAAAACTGTAAGATTAGCTCCTGTATTTGCCTCAACACAGAAATTCTAAATTTTAACCTGGAGTGCAGTAACAGATGCTACAGTGTGAGGGGAAGCCTGGGCTCGCTTCAAAGGAAAGCAGGGAAAGCATTGCCTTCAAATGCCTGTTTGAGAGTGTACATTTTTGCTCTGCCTTCTAATTGTTCACTTAGTACTGCCATTGCACTGTAAATACTTTCAGTGGGGAGCATAACTTGGTGCCCATCAACTGATGCTCTAAGTGCAGGCGTAAGCTGAGTCTCCTTATGGTCAGTGAGATCCTGTAGGTCTAACCATGAACAACCTCGGACTTACCGACTGCTAGGATTAAAATGTACCTGGGGAATGTTCTAATCAACCCACCTTCATTGAACCAAATGCCAAACCCAGTAGCCCAAGGAGGGAATACCACAGCAAGGTCATCGTTTCTCTGGACTGAAATCCAAGTCTATAATGAATGTTCTTGTGTGCCAACTGCTTTTTTATGGGTAATAATGGGACTAGAGTATCAGCTATTGAACTACTTCATAACTTTCACTTTGATCCGTTTTTGAACTATTCTGAATGTGCTAACAGTTTCTATATCTATTTTGTCTTTGAGCTGTCCAGGGTTTTTTAATGCTAGATAAATCGAACAGGTATTATTCTAAAGCCCTACGAAATAGACGCTTGCGCCTGATGTGATCTCTTGAGAATCTGAAGCTGTATCTTTAGCTGTACTTAGGCAGCTAAGACATCTCAGCGGAGAGGGAAGAGCATGGAACTTTCACAGCCAATGTTCACATTCCCGTTTTACTGCTGTCTAGCAATGTAGTTTTGGCAACTTAACTCCACGAGGCTCCGTGTTTTCAAATTAAAAATTGAGCCCAGTCTTCAACGTTTTCTGGTCTTTACTATTCAGTGACATATGTGAAGCACCTGGTCTTGGGTAAACACATGATCCAGGCCAGCTTTCTTCCCATCCATCTCTGGTCAGCACATGTTTTCAACCCCAGTGACAAGAAGAAAAGATAACTCATTAAGATAATTTGTGCTTACATTCAGTTTATGGTCATTTAAGTATCTGTTTTCCATGAGCTGACATGAATTACAGTATATATGCCGTATGTTGTTGTTGTTGTTGTTGTTGTTGTTGTTGTTAGGTACCGTGGAGTCCGTTCCAAAGCATACATGGGGTGTATTACATAGGGGTGTATTAATAAAGAAGTTTTGCCCTTTCTGTTGTTGATGCAAACAGAGTGCTGGTGGTGCGGTGCTCAAAGTACTTGGCCAGTAGTTTGAGGCACCATCCGCTTCATAGGACAAATGTGTGGCGCTCTGTTTCCGTAAGGTTTTATAGCCTTGGAAACAATATAGGGTAGTTCACTCTGCCCTACAAAGGGTTTGCAGTTGGAATCCACGCCACAAAAACATGTTGATGTGTGCTGTATGATTCTTTTTGATTGGTCAGATCTTAACATTCCAAATATGTATATTTTAAATGTTTTCCATATCTACGGTATCTTGCTGTGGGATAGGGTCATGGACTGAAAGAGGTACATAAATTCATTCAACGGGCTCTGCCCTCTAGGAGTTAATAAAAGGAAGAGAAAAACCACAATTTGTAAAACTTAAAAATGACTTTAAAACTTTGAAGTATTTTTCTAATTGAGATTCCGTTTGGATAAGAAAGGAATTTATTCTAATTAAGTGATCAAGGAAAACCCTAGTGGTGTATCGGTTATTATTGGGCTGCTAACCACAAGGTCGGCAGTTCAAAACCACCAGCCATTCCACGGAGAAAGATAGGGCTTTCTACTCCTGTAAAGAGTTACAGTCTCAGAAACCCCCCGAGGCAGTTCTACCCTGCCCTATAGGGTCCCTCTTAGTAAAAATCAACTTGATGGCAGTGCGTTTGTTGGGTTTTAGTTTAGTTTTGTGTGCTGTGGTCTGGATTACTTTGTGGGGAGCTGGGATTGTAGCTGGGTCATAAAGACTGGGTAGGATAAAAAACTGAGTCAGATCTTTGACAGTGTTGGGACAGGAAGGAGATCGGGGAACTAGATAGCCTGACCCAAGCATTAAAGTTGGAAAAGCCCAGCTTGTGGACTGATGATCCAGACAGGGCCAGGAGTGTCAGGACAGAAGACAGAGATAAAAGTAGAGAGGTCATGGAGTACTGGTACATGGAGGCTCTTGAAGGACAATTTGATAAAAGGACTTACCGTATATACTCGAGGATAAGCTGAGTTTTTCAGCACATCCTTTATGCAGTTTTTGTGGTAAAATTAGGTGCCCTGGCAGATATTCGGGTCAGCTTATACTCAAGTATATACGGTACTTCCATTGATAAATAGGAATGTTTGTAAGCACTGAGTAGCACAACCAGCCAGACCTATGAGCAACCCAAAGTGGACAATTTAGGGAAACAGGGGCCCAGGGGGGCCTTTGGCTCTCTTATCTGAAATGAAAGGTTGGTGCACTAACTGGTCGGTGCCCAGACAGCCTAGAGCTTTCGGAGGGTTTGAAAGTGTCTATGACTTCAAGTACACATGCACATTCCACAAGAAATGGGCGTTACTTTCACTGTTGTGTAAGAGGGGTCGTTTTGTTTTTAGTAAATTCTCCCAAGGAAGTATGGTAAGCACATTTAGCGTTCTTAGCAACAAAACATTGCTAAGACAAAACATTGCTAAAAAAATGTTTTCCTCCTTGTACACCCTGATAGGTTTTGCTGCCCAGTAAGCCTGTGATTGTGTCTGTATGTATATATGTTTGTTTACTTGTGTAAAGACCAAAGGACACTCAAGATGAGCACTGCCTGCTATTTTTAGGTAAACGTTTGTAAATATACTTTGGAAGTGGCCATTAAAATGTGCAAACTGCATGTGTCTCTCTCTTCATGTCTGTGTGTCTGTGATTGGCATGGAAGTTTTCAGAAGTTCACATAAAAGAGTCCCCCCAGCCCCACCCACTGATGTGAATTGTTACATTCTTTGCATTTATTCTCTCTGACTTTCCCACACCCTAGCACATCACCAACTTAATTTCCTAAATCTGGTCTGCATACATCTCAGAAAGTGCTGCACTGAGAAATTCACTTCTGTGTTACAGATAGAGGGAAGTTCCGTTAAAGAGTACACTGTCATTTTCAAGTTTCTGGAATAGGCCTTTTTTATTACAGAAAATATAGTATTGCCTCGAGGAAGCATAGGCTACGTAACTCAGTTCACCACTGCAATGTTTTCACCAACGTAACAAAAAATCCAACATTTTACCTTTGGCTTTCCTGAAAAAAAATCAATGCAGGAAACACTTCACCTTTGACTTTCCTGAGAAATCAATGTAAAAGCTTCTATGGGAACAGATGTCTGTACATCAGTGAACGTGTTAAATGATGCTTTTCACCATGTCCGTGTCATTTGAAGACGGTGTGCAAGATAGTCTCATCCTGAAATTTAGTCTCAGCCTGCTGCTCTTCATATTTATTTATTTAGAACATCTTAGACTTCTTTTAAAAATTACCTTTCGACTTCCTTCTTTGTCCTGAATGCCAGAAAGCTCAGGCTCTGCTGGAGTTCCATCTTTTTTGGGTTTCGGGTCTCATTTTGTCTTCCATTTTCTTGGCTTTTCTCTGATCTTCTCCTACACCCCCACCCCCACCCCCAGAATTTTATTGCACAATCCTAATGAAGAAACAAAGCTTAATATCTTTCTGGTTGCAAACCACATCAATTTCTTCTTACAAGTATATTTTTTGAAGTGAGTAAGGCATACTGTTGGGGAAAATATGTTTTAAAACAGGGGTTCTCAATTGTCGCTTGACATTGGAACCACCTGGCTGTGTGTCAAGGAGCCCTAGGATTAAGTTTGGGCTGCTAACCTCAAGGGTGGATAGAAATCAAATCACTGAGTCAGAGCTTGGGGGAGAAAAAGATGAGGTTCCAGACTCAGTGATCTGAAGAGCCTTCCAGTGGTCCCCACTCATCACCAACCCCCTTTTCTGGTCTTGGGACACCGCCCCATCAACACTGATTTCGGTTCTTCCTGCCTTGGCCAGTCGATACACACACATTCTTAGCTCATGTCTGAACCAGGTAGAGCGCGTCATTATGCGAGGGACACTGTGGGCATTCAGTAGATGTTTGTTGAATGAAAGATGCAGGCACAATCACAGCTTTCCCTTCTAGTGATCTGCTTGATGAGACAATTTCCAGGAATGCATTGTGTCTAAAATGGGGGACCATCTGCACAGGAAACTCTTTCTTATGTCATTGTGAACTCCCTCCAGAATAAATCCCCCTTTGTAGCTGTTTGTTTGTCTTATACAGAAACGATAAGCCTTCGACTAGGGCAGGTAGCTTTTCAGGGAGGGTGTAGTCCTGTGCCTGTGCAAAGGCTTGCTCATGAACTGGATGGCATCCCTTTTTTTAAAATCTAGAGATCTTACTGATGTTGTATGAGTCAATTCCTTCCTTCCAAGAGTGCTGTTAGAATCTCAGTCCATCTGTGAGACAGAGAGGGAAAAGGGTAATAATCAGAATAATGTGACTAAGAGGTGTGAAATTCCCCAGTCTTTCTGGAAGATGTGGGTGAGAATCAACATCTGCAGAATCAGTCCCCAAAAAAGCGTGCTTCCCGATGCTGACCTTTGTTGCTTAAAGGAGCCCAGTGTTGTCCAGGCTTCAGCCGTGCCAATGGCTGCTGTGTGGTCTCTCTTGTTGTTCCCAGAGTAAGTCCATGGGCATCAGTGTAAATCTTTGTTTTAAAGAAGGTTCACCCAGGAATGTAAAATAAAATGGGATTTGGATGGAAACTTGGCATCCCAGTTTGGAAACATTTTTTATTGGTTACAGATTTGGGGGTGAGGAGGGAGCAGGAAAAAAGAACAAATACACAAATTTTGTGTTGTAAATGTTAAGGAAAAAAAGAAGAAAACAAATTAAAATGCCTTTTTTTTTTTCTGGGGCTTTTCTTTTTTTATTGGATTCCCATGACTCCAAATACCTGGAAATGTCATGGTAATCGATAACTGCTGTTGAATGGAGAGACAACAGAGTCAATAAAGCTAAATTGAGAGACTAATACAAGATTTAGATTATAAGGTTCATTGATATGCTAATATTTTGACGTTCTTCAACGAGTCCAAAGAGATTATCTTAGCAATAATCATTTAAAATGTAGCATTCTTGAATTATTCCTTCAACTTTCCAATTCCGTTATTTAGTAGTCATGAACTTGCATGTTCTGGCCTCAGTTAACGTGTCCAGTCTCTGCGGTGGACCTTTGTGGCTGCTGCCGCTCAGGTTTGAAACCGTCGATCTGAAGTGCGCTCTACTACCAATGCCGGCGTTTTAGGAGAAAGTAGGTCAGCGGTCGTGATTTGACTCACAATAATCGACTGTGTTTGTAGCAGACTCTCGTGTGAGAGCTGTGATTTTCAGTGAAAAGAGAACCAAAAGAGAGAGCAGGAGTTTGACGTAATTCTTCTGTTTCCGCAGTGAACTTTCCATGTAACTGTGAGCAGATAATGGATCCTCCGTAGGCCCAGTGTTGTCTTTTGAAAAGTAGAGTCTCTCGTTGAAGTGACGGGAGGTTTATCTAACTAGCTGACTCCGGGAGGAATAACATCAAGATAGTCAAGACAATCTGAAGCTGTACTTTGTGAGGTGGTAGCCCCTAGCCACGTGTAAAGGAGCCCTGTTGGTGTTGAAGTCAGCAGTTTGAAACCACCAGCTGCTCCGTGGGAGAAAGAGGAGGCTTTCCACTCCTTTAAAGAGTTAAAGTTTCAGAAAACCACTGGGGTAGTTTTACCCTGTCCTATAGGGTTATCACAAGTTACAACAGACTGATGGCCACATATAGCTTATTTTAATTAATTAAAATTCAATTCTATGGAAATTGGAGCTCTTTGGTCATGCTCAGTGGTCACATCTGGCTACCATCTTGGACAGCACAGCAGGACAATTCCATGATCTCAGCAGGGTCTGTTGGGTACTTTCTGATCTAGAACGAAGGCTCCTTCCAGAGTTGACTTTGAAGGTCTGCTTGTTGAGTTGCCCTTGAGCTGCTGGAATTACCACCATTCTCCAAGAACTCCGTCTCTCCTGTAACCGTGAAACCGGCACTCACGAAGGACTGCCTCTTTTGTGCTGAGTCACATTGTCAGCTGTTATCATCATAGACATGGAAGTAATGGACCTGTTCATTCTCAATTTCAGCAGAATATCTTAAAGAACCATATGTCCAGTGCTGCCTTATGCACGTTTCTCCACCTTTGTCAGAGTTCTAAAAGGAAACCTCATAGTCTCCTTCATAAGCTTAGCCGGCAAATGACTGAGGTGACGCTGACAGACTGAGCTTTAGATGCCTGACGTGTGCTCAGATGGTGGGGAGGGGACATGTGAGACTTGTGTGGCTTTTATGCATCGGCAGAAAGTCAACCTAAAGTTACCAGCAACAACAAACAGCATATTAAATAGCAGCAAACAAACTGCTAATGGTCCTATTCTATGTGGATGTCTGATTTCAAATGTTTTTGTGAAATCTAAAATCATATACCAAAGTTAGTCTTATTAATGTCATTGGTGATTTTTATTTAACAACATGATAATAAAACCAAAGCATGGTGCCCATCTCTTTGCCTTTAGAAAAGGGAGGTTCTGTATAGGGGCAGTGGTCCCTGCCCTTCCTCAGTGTCGTGTGTGCAGGCGTGTGTATGTATGCATGTGTGCTTGTACTTATGGTTCCTGTGTGTGAGGATGCCATTTCTCTTTCTGCATACCAGTATCACCTGGTTGTCCACAGAATGTACTTGGAAATTGATTGCCTTGGTTCAAATCACACGTCTACGACAAACTAGCTGGGTAGTCCAGCCATAGTTGCTTCTGACTTGTGTGTTTCCGGCATGGTAAATGAGAATAGTATGATAGGATTAGTGTGACAATCGAAAGAGAAAGTATGTGTGTTGTTAAATATGTAAACAGTATTTTCAAACACAGGAACATAAAAATGTACATAGGACACATCCTGGCACATTATCTACCACCTCAGATGTGATCAAGTCAGATGGCTACTGGGTGGTCTTGATGGATGTGAGACTACACGCTTCAGTGGGTGATTTTCTGGAAGGGGAGCACCAAGTCTTTCTTCCGAGGCACCTGTGGGTGGACTTGAACTACCAAACTTACTGTAAGTAGCTGAGAAATCAACCATGTGCAGCACTCAGAAACTCTGGTACAAGTATTATTTAAGTATTAGCTAAAAAATTAACTGTTCTTGTGGAACCAATCATGTGTTCATTGGTAGACATGAAAGCATGGTGGGTGTTGTTTGATTTCCCCCAGCCCTCATCAGGGACGAGTGTCCATCTGTCACAAAGGCTTGCTGCAGAGGCAGTCCACTAAGGCCCATGTAGACCCCAGTTTGAGCAAGTAGGTTTTCTTGATATCTGTAGTATCTTCTGGAGCAGAGACAGTTGAACCCCACGAGTGTAACTTTCCTAGAACCCTGGGGCCTAGCAGATTGGAGGATAGGAAGATGTTTCTGCATAGTTATACCTCTGATACATAGATATCCTGTATCTGCAGAGCATGCATGACTTGGGTTAAGCCCTTCCTTTGCAAGGTGTCTGTCTACTAACCGCTGAGTGGACGGAATGTTTCCTAAAGATCCAGTGGTGCTCCAGTGCTCTGGGACCTTCACCATGCCTTCCTCCAGCCCTTGCTGCTGGGAGCTATTTCTTCACCATCCCACTCCAACAACTCCCCCAAGCACCCGCACTCCAACTCTTTGTGTTTCTTCCTTGCCAGATGCCTAAGATTTCAGGGCCCTGGAAATCTCTGTTCCTACCTTGACCGTGGCACAGAGATGTCCTGTTTTCATGCTGTTGATGTTGACAGAGGTAGGACACGTTTTCCCTCCATGTGCTGCCGAACTCTGAGCAGAATGTGCAAGATGTTTTCTGGTTGCCAAGGATACCCAGTGATATAATCATACCTAGCCTTTCTTTCCTCTCTCCACCCCCTCAGCTTCTCCCCTCTCTCTCCTTGCGCCCCTCCCCCACGTCCCCCTGGTCTCCTTTTATGTGCTGCTCCACGTGGAGTACAGCTAGTTCTCCTTAGCCCAGCGCAGATTTCTCCTCTAAAGCAGCCCGAGAACAGACTGGGGGGGAACAGCACCCTTGCCAACACTTCCAGACTCTCCTTTACAAGGAACAGGTTACCTCTTCAGAGAGAGCAGCTCGTGCTTTCTTGTGCACTAAGGTGTTTACCCTGTGCGAGTGGATCCAATTTGTGCGTGGTTGGGGAGAATAGGGAGTATTCCCTGGTTCTTACAGGTTACCTATGAAGGTCATCCTGTAATGCTCAGTGGGGAGTCTTACCCCGTTGACTTTTCTTTTCAGTAATAATTAGCCCCAGGTCTCATCTGGAAGCTTTTGCTCTATAGGCCACCCATGAGCCGGACTTCGCAGGATAGCCATTTTAGTGGGCAAAAGACTATGTATAAAAAAGAACTTTTGTGTCATAAGCAATGCAAGTTATTATTCTCTGTGGCATAATATCCAGACAACTTAGCCTGGCAATCTAGGCTCCTCTCAATCGGATATCCACTTTCTTTTCCCCCATTTCCTTTCATACACCCCCTTATGTTAGCAGTTTGCCTTTCTATCACTATGCCTTGGTCCAAGATGTTGCCTCTGCCAGGAATTCCCTGCCCACTAACAGCACTGGCATGTGTTCCATCCTTTAAGACCCAATGCAAATACCTCTTCTTCTGAAAATAGATACATAGATAAATAAATAAATACCCCCTAATTGTACTGGCTAAACATAATGGTCCTCTCCTCTGAACTCTTACTGCCTCTGTGATGACGTCCTGAATAATTTTCTCTTACAGTCTAAATTGATTATGTCTCTTCTCCTTTTATTAGGAAATAAACTCTAGGGCAATGTTAGGTCCTCTTCACCCCATGCCCTCTTCATAGGCTGAGGGATGTTCCTCCTGTGTTATAGTTGTTCACAGAGAACTTATTGGGTGGACAAATGAATACTATATTTGGAACTCAGAAGCATCCCCATGAGGATGGCCATTGACACAAGATTGATTATCTAAGAGATCTGAGGAATTGTAATGTCAATGGATGTGATTTAGAAGAGGTAAGAACTTCAGAAGCACTTCAGAAGCCCTCTCGCCACTGCCAGTTACAATATGTAACTTTCCCGATGAAAACACTAAGATTGAGACATGCTGTTTCAGATCTCATGGTAGAAGAATAATAGAGCCAAGACTTGCAGCTCAGTTTTGGCATCCAACCCAGCCTTATTACTTTGAAATCATGCAAAATACCAGTGATATACACTTACTACTACCCTGACGCAGGATTCTGGAGAGAAACTACCCCACACTTATCCTGAGACCCTGATTTTGCATCCACCCATAAAATGAGGTGCTACTAATGAATGTTGATTCATCTGTGACAGTCCAAAGTTCAGGGTGTTATGAGTCAAGTTCATTGCATGCCCCCAACTGTTGTTGACCTGACTGTTGTTTCACAAATCAGCACTTTTGGGGGACTTTGGAAGATTGACGTTATACAGAGATCTGTATGGAATTGCCAATGTGTGTGTGTGGGGGGGGCGGTTTAAAGATCACTTTATTGGGGGCTTGTTACAGCTCTTACAACATTCCATATATCTATTGTCTCAATCATATTTGTACATATGTTGTAGTCATCATTTTCTAAACATTTACTTTCTATTTGAGCCCTTAGTATCAGCTTCTTTTTTTCCTCCCCCTCCCACCCTTGTGAACCATTGAAAAGTTATAAATAATTACTGTTATTATTTTCATGTCTTACACCAACCACTATCTCCCTTCCCCCACGTTTCTGTTGTTCAGCCCCCTCAGGGAGGGGGTAATGCATCAATCCTCCCCTTCTCCTCCCACCTTCCCTATGCTCCTGGCATCGATACTCCCATTTGTGTTCCTGAGGGGTTTATCTGACCTGCATTCCGTGTGTCATGAGCTCTTATTTGTACCAGTGTACCACTGTACATGCTCCGGTCTAACCAGAACTGAAAGGTAGGATTGGGGTCATGATAGTGGGAGGCCAGGAAGCCTCAAAGAACCAGAGGAAGATCATGTGTGTCATCGGTGCTATACTGCACCCTGGTTGACTCATCCATTCCTTGTGACCCTTCTGTGAGGGGATGTTCTATTGTCTACAGATGTGCTTTGGGTCTCTGCT
>NW_022111307.1:3022622-3024275 GCF_000313985.2 Echinops telfairi | reverse complement strand
AACTTGGTGGACAGTGCCAATTTTTCCACTCTCTGTGCAGTGCCCACGCCCTGAGGAAGCAGTACCTCCTTTCACGGTGCCCACAGCTCACATGCCTGGAGAGTTCCCGTGCCTTGTCAAGATGAGCACATAGGAGCTTTTCATTCTCTGACTCGGCATTACTGCCTTTACTTCCCTGAGCAATCCAGGAATGGGCTCAGGTTCTGGGTCCCTGTTTAACTATTGTGACGAAAATATGTATAACAGAAAATTGCCCATTTTAACAATTTTTAAGTGTAAAATTTGGCAGTACTAAGTACATTCATCATGCTGTACAACTATAATCACTATGCATCTCTAAAAGTGTTTCTCAGACCAAGCGGGAACTCCATTGCCCTTAACAATGACTCCCCATCCCCCTCTCCCCTATGCTCCTGATAGCCACTGATAAACTTCCACCTGTCTGTATTTGCTGTTTTAGATATTTCATTTAAGGGAGACCATGCAAGATTCCATCTTCTTGTATCTGTCTTATTGCACATGGAATAGGTCTTAAGAAATCATCAGTATTATTGCATAAGTCTGACTTCATTTTTGTTGATAGCTTGGGCATTTAACAGTTCATCTGATGAGGGAACCGTGGTTCATTGCCCCCTTTTGGCTATTGTGCATAAGGCCACTCTGAACATCGGTGTTCAAGTATCTCTTGGAGTCCTTGAGTGTATACCTAGGAGTGGAATGGCCAGCTCATGTGGCCATTCTGTGTTTAACTTACTAAGGAACCGAACAACATTCATACATGGCGTCACCCTTTTACATCCCACTGCAATTAATAAGGGTCCGTTTCTCCAGATCATTAGAAAGAAACATGTTATTTTCTACTTTTCCAATAAAAGACATTCTAGTGGGGGTCAAATATAGAATTGTAGACTTTTATGCCTGGGATATAAAAAGCTTGGATATTACATCTCATGCTGATGGTGTAGTGAAGTATATGTTAGGGTGCTAGACTGTAGGGCAGCAATTTGTACCCACCAGCTGGTCCCTGGGAGAAAGATGAGGCTTTCTGTTTCTATGGAGATATACGATCTCAGAGACCCACAGGGGCAGTTCTGTGCCTTCCTATGGTGTCGCGATGAGGTGGAATGGCCTTGCTGGCATTGAGGGTGCTTTTCAAAGACTTTTAATGAGAAGTAAGTGGGTGGAGAGATATACTATCTATTCTGAGAAATTAGAAGGACACAGTGGCAAGGCCCTCTGCGTGTCTGAATTGGTTCTGTGATGGGAAGACTCTCAGCGTGACCCCTGAGGTTCTTACCACCTGGCATTCATACCTCCTCTCTGAAACTGCCTCCCCTGGGATGCAGGTGGGACTTGGGACTTGCATCTAACCAATAAAAGATAGTAAAAGCGAGAGCCTGTAACCACTGTGATTCTATCAGACTACTTGTTAGCAAACTGGACTGAGACACTAGCCTGGAAGAAGTACAGGCAGAGTGCTCATTAGAAGCAAGGCTGGGGAGACTTTGTCTCACATAGTTTGGACACATGTTATCTGGAGAGACCTGTCCCTGAGGAAGGACATCATGCTTGGTAGAGGGGCAGCCAAAAAGCGAAAGGTGGCCAAGGTGAATTATCCCAGTGGCCACAACAATGGGCTGACACATAACAACA
>NW_022111307.1:3019636-3021412 GCF_000313985.2 Echinops telfairi | reverse complement strand
TTGTCATCAAACTTCGTTGGTAATTAGGCTCCAAAGCAAACGTGTGGCAGAAGACGGAGTTGAAACTTGCATTCCCATCCACAGGTGGAGGCTTGGACCGTAGAGGCGGAGTGAAGGGCTTGACTCTTTTGGTGCTTCTGCATGGACAGAAGAAGGTTCAAGAGAATCTGGGTAAAGCAATTAGCGTCTTTCTGTCTCCAGGCACAACCGGTTTGGGCATGTTTCTCTGTTCGTGTAGGGCTGTTGGCAGCTTGTCAGTTTATCTGATGAAAGATTTAACTATGCAAAACGTCTTCACCTACAAATCCAGCCACTTTACGCTCTCAGTCAACCCGAAGTGCATTTAGTTATGGCTTTCCTATAACCACGAGCCACCGAAAATGAAATTAATCCCCAAGAGCCCAAGAAATTATGAGGTTGTTTAATCGGCACTTTCAAGAATGTCTCACTACCAAGCACCGCTAATTCTTTTGGTACAGACTATTTCAGAGTTTTGTTTCTCCTCATTCACTAAAAAGACGCATGCTTTTATGCCTGTCTTTTGCAGGGAAGCTTTCTAATATCGGCTTCTTTTCTTACACTGATCGCCTTGCCATGAAAGATGTTTCTATCTCATTCTGTCTTTACTTTGCCTCTTCCAGGAAGGACACCAGCCGTTTCCCACGATCAATCACAAAATCCTCCACAAACGTTGATTTTTTAAAAACTTCAGATAAAAACCTGCACAGCAAGCCAGCGTTAGATATTCTTTTCAATGTGGTCCCACAACAGCGGCTTCTTCCTCTTGGTCTGAATGTTTGCCTTTCCCAGACCACACCCTGTATTCTTGTTGGCCTGATGAAACATGCCAGGGACACCCAAAAGGTGCTATCAGGCTGCGATTTATAGCGTTGGCCTTCACCAGAATTCTTCCTTGTCTGTGATGCCACGTGGTTTCCAGGTTTGGTTGTTGGGTCCCTTTGGCTTTTGTTTGTTATTTTAGCTTTTTCTTTGGAGGATATAATGAAATTGGAAAGCGAGGAGGGTCCCTTCCGAGCTCAGCCTGCTTTCCAGGGCTAACTGAAATGCTAATGTGAAATATTCTACTCAAATTCCCTGGGGTTCCACTGGCTGATTATCTTAGAGGCTCAGACATAGTGTGACCAGCCTTCCTCACCAAACTAGAAGCTCCCTGCTTTCTCGTCCAGACATCTTTTCTCCAACCAACCATAGAATGCTTATCAAAGAAAACCACAGTTTATGGATTTAATCCCTATGTTTTCACCACTAGGCGGTGAGCTTTTACAATGCAGCGAACCTGTCTGTCATGTTTACCAGATCTCCGCAGGGCCTACTAGCAAAATACCACACGCCTTTTATTTCACTAATAAAGGAGTATTCATGGGACCAGATTTTCCCATGGACCAGTGAATTCATTCCTAGACCTTATCATAGCATGTGGACTATCAAGTGGAGGATTTCGAAAATCCATGTGTTGGGGCAGTGAGGACCATGGTTTATAGAATTTGACCAACTGAATTTCAGCTTTATCATTTGACACGGAGATTGAAGCTTGAGAGAGGAATCGTCATGGTTAAGGGCCCGGGAAGAATTGGTGGCAGAACTAACTCCTGCCTAGGCTGGTGTCTTTATCTGAATGCCTGCTGTCGTTGTTGTTTCTGTCGGTTGTTGTTGTTCAAGTCGGTTCCAGCTCTTAGCAACTGTGCATAAGCAAACAACAAAGCCGAACACAACCCAGTCCAAAGCCACCTTCACCACCGGTGCTGCTGCACACCA
>NW_022111307.1:2991542-3018208 GCF_000313985.2 Echinops telfairi | reverse complement strand
TATTGTTTCTGGGTGAACCGCTTGACCAGGGTAGCCTCCTGGATCCGATTCTCTGTTCTCTCCCAGTAGGGATTAAGTGTTGTGCACACAATAGATGCTCAGGGCATGAATCAAGTCTTCAGTTTGATTCCATAATTCTATTGGGTACCCCACGTAGGTTGGCTTAAGTCATTTCATTGAAGCACACTTTTGTATTTCTTTTTAATACCCCATAAATGCTTTATGTTCCTTTTAATAAAGCCCAAAGGAGGCAAAATCAGCCTATTTATATTATGGCATTAAGAGCTTCATCATCATCATCCTTCAAAACGGCGTCCTCAACACTCAGTTCCCAGGTATCCTAGCCATGCTTGGTTGCCAAACTTTGTGTTCCACGGCACAGACGACTGAACCCCAAGGGCTATGTGGACTTGTAGAGATCCTATCATGGTGATGCACTGGGCTGTTCACTGCAAGGTCAGCATTCAAAACCACTGGCTGTTCTGAGAGAGATGAGGCTTTCCACACTAGTACAGAGTTACAGTCTAAGACATCCACAGGATCACTTTGAGTCAGAACTGAGTCGGTGGCAGTGAGGTTTCTGTTGTTGTTGTTTGTGTTTTTGTTCTTATCTTATTTCTTATAGTTTAAAGATTAGGAAATTGATATATCTGCATACTAATGAATGAAGTGCTGAACTGTCTTTAGTTAAAAATATAGATTATCTCTCTCTTTTCCAAAAATGTAGCATTACTCCGCTTTGTGACTCTGCCTGGGCTTCTGGATCTAGGAATAGAGCAGAACACGGAAGAACGCAGAATGTCTGCTTGGTTTCTAGTGTTAGTATAATTGCAGGTAAGCGAGACCTCGGCCCTCACTCCCATCACTAAATTGGGATTGCTTTGAGCTGAGTGGAAGGAGAGCAATAGCTGTACTCACAATTATCTGACAAATTCAATCTGTTCTTCTGAATTCTTTTATATCATAAGATACATGTGGAAATGGCCCCTGGAGTTTGATGAACCATGATTCAGAATCAAAGCCACTGTTTTGCTTCTAAGCTTCCAAAGTTGCTTTCCAGAATCTTGTCTACCTTTGGAGTTTTCCTAAACAGAAAAGAGAGATTTAATAAGGATGTTAGAACATAGAAAGGGGTCCTTGCCTAAGAGCCAGGAGAGGTAGAATGGGAATGAAATAAGGAGAGTGCTTGACTTGGCTTTCTAAGCTCTGGGCCTGAGCCTGGCATTGTGTCCTTTGAGCCGTATGACCTTAGTCAGGTCAGTCAATAACCCTGAAACTCTTGGCCCCCAACTCACCCCACTGAGAAAGTGGAATAGCTATGGACCATAGATTGTTCCATACCTGCAAACTCATATTATTAAAAACACCGTCTCTAGTGATTCCAGTTCTAAGCCTTGGTGGCCAGGTTAGCCTCAAGTTAATAAACATCTCAAATAATGGCTCATCTTTGGTTAGCGTTTTATGGCTTACATAGTACTTTACTATCTTATTATTGCATTATCACTAATATTGACTAAAAAGTCTATTATTATACTAAATGCTGTATTTACTACTTCATCTTTCTAACTTGATTTCCATTCACCTCGATCTATCTGATACAGATGAAACAAGAAAGATTGTAGGACAGGGGAGGGGAACGTTTTTTCTGCCAAGGGCCATTTGAATATTTATAATGTCATTCTTGGGCCATCCTGGTCAAACATTTCATGAGCTCCCCCCAAAGTGATGACTACAATTGCTTCTTTTTGGTGAGGCATGTGATGTTACCTGACATTGATAACTTCCAGGCCTTGTGTGGCCTGAGGACCAGATGTTTCCCAGCCCTGCTCTAGGAGGATAAAGGAATTGGTGACATAATTAACTACTAAATAATGGAGTCAGGAAATCAGCGCCACATATTGAAACCCCTAAATTCGTGTACTTTTCCGTCAGGACATTGTAGAGCCAGACATTTGGCCTAATCTCGATCACATAGATGTGAACTATGCAGCCTCTCTTTCCCAAACCCTCTAGAACATCAGTTCTCAACCTGTGGGTCACGACCCCTTTTGGGGTCAAATGACCCTTTCCCAGGGATCGCCTGACTCAAAACAGTAGCAAAATTATAGTTATGAAGTAGCAATGAAAATAATTTTATGGTTCAGGTCACCACAACATGAGGAACTGTATTAAAGGGTCACGGTGTTAGGAAGGTTGAAAACCACTGAACTAGAAAGAAGTTTGTGCCTGGAAAATATTGAACCTTAAATCATTTTGATTTTATAGTATCAATTTTCATATATCCATTGCTGTTTTCAATAATACTTCCTTGTGAAACTCTGGAAATTAAAATGGATGGTCGCAGTAGCGATGCCTTCCACACTTCTGCCTTCTTACAACGTGATTAAAAGCATCAAGGAGGATGTCTTTTTCAACCAAAATTCACCAGGAAAGAAAACCTTGACTGTGCCTACAAGGAGGAAAAGGCGTTTTCGTTGATTCTTGTAATACAGAGTTATCGAAGTATTTCAAAGCTCCCTGCAAGTATACACGGTTGCTCTGGGTTCAATTCCAAGGCCCCAGACCCTCTTCAGAATTCAACAAGAGTTAACTGGTCTTTGTTTTATAGTAAACCTACCCCGAGTCTCCAGCCAACCTTTTCAATGTCAGGTCTAGGACTAACAGTCAAGTTAGAAATCGTTGCAAGACCTGCTTAGCACATCTGCTCACAGGATCATTTATATAAGAAAACGACACCCCGAAAAAGGGGGTGGGGTGAAATTCATAGGCCAAGAACTGTGTCTGGGGCAGTGGTTTTCAACCCTCCTAATGCCACGACCCTTTAAATGTTCCTCATGTACGGTGAGCCCCCGACCATAAAATTATTTTTGTTACTACTTTATAACTGTAATCCTGCTACTATTATGAATGGGGCGACCCCTGTGAAAGGTTCGTTCAACCCCCAAGGGGGTCATGACTCACAGCTTGAGAACCAGGATATGTCTAGGATATGACAGTCATGCAAGTGCCAGGGCCCACTTGGGGAGGGGACATCAATAGCACTTATATCTGCTCTCCCAGTTTCTATTGCCAGCTGTGTGAATTTATTCAGCAACTCAATACTACTTGCCATTGGCATTATTTTCTGTAAGGACACCTCCAGACAAACCTAAGTATAAAATCACTACTTACATTATACACAGCCCACCAATGTTGAGGTATTTGACTTTTCTGAACTCTAGTGTTTCTATCTACAAGTAGTAAACTATAAATCACTGTTTTACATATTAGATGTAATGTATGCATCCATCAAGCTAATTCTAGTGACAGCCTAGCATACCCAGAGAATAACAAAGAATAAAGACTGAAGGGAGGATTTCAAAGAGCAGCTGGAGAAGACAAGGTAAGGGAAAACAATGACATGCGCAAAGGGCTAGTGTTAGGAAAACCAAAAGTGAAGAACACAACAAACATCATCTTTCTCAAGCTAAAATAATGGAATAAAAAATTCAAGCCACAAAATGAAATATTGAAGGGACTCCAGGTTGGGGTGGGATTTGATGACAAATAAAAACATTAAAAGAAAATGGACGAAATTAAACCATTGAACCCAAACTAACTTTTCAACTTTTGACCATTTCTGGATGTAGCATATTAAGAACCACTGGTGCTGAAGAACAAAGTCCAATCCTTGGGAAAAACTGAGTACAGGCACTGGCAAAAACCAAGACTCTAGAAATTGATGGAATACCAATTGAGATACTTCAACAGATGCCACTCTGGAGGCTATTACCAGACTGTTTCAAATTTGGAAGACAGTTACCTGGCGGAAAAGGTTATCTTCATAGCTAATCTAAAAGAGAGTAGTCAAAAAGAATGTGAAAATTACTGAACAGTGTCAATATTTTACGCTGGTAAATTTGGCTGAAAATAAGTTTTAAGTCGTTACCAAAATTCATGTCAGATTCAGAAGAAGACATGGGTCAAGGAATATCATTGCTGATGTCAGATGGATCTTGATCAAAAGTAGAGAACCCCAAGAAGATGTATACCTGTATCTTATTGACTAAGGGAAGGCATTCCACTGTGTGGGTCATAATAAATTATTAATAACATTGTGAAAAGTGGAAATTCCAGAATATTTCATTGTGCTAATGCAGAACCTATCCATAGATCAGTAGGCATCCAACCTATTGTGTTCATGGGTCACAATTTATAGGAACAAAACAAAGGGCATCGTGTGGCTTAAAGTCAGGAAAGGTTTGTGTCAGGGTTAAATCCTTTCCCCATACTTTCTCAATCTGAATGCTAAACAAATAATCCTATATAAAAAGAGTGCAGCTTGAGGAATGGAGGAAGACTTATGGACAGCTTGTTATATGCAGGTCTTACACCCTGCTTGCCGAGAGTGAAGGGGACTTGAGGTACCTACAAATGAGGATGAAAACCTATAGCTTTCAGAATGGATTGCACCTCAGGATAAAGAAAACCAAAGTCCTTGTCACAGGACCCGTAAACAATGTCATGATCAGCAGAGGAAAGATGGAAGTTGCCAAGAATTTCATTTTACCTGGGACCCAGGGAAGCAGCAATCAAGAAATCAATGCATTGCATTGGGCATATCCACCTAGTGGTATTTTCATTCACCTCATATGTATGCAAAAGCTGAACAATGGAAAAGGAAGGTGAGCGGAGTTGGCGCATTTGAATTGTAGTGTTGATGAAGAAGGCTGACCATACCATGGGCTTCCAGAAGAATGAACAGATCTGTCCTGGAAGTACTCCTAAGCACTGTGGACGTGTGATCAGGACGGCAAAGTAGAACAATGGGCTCCAGCATGTTTGAGAGGATGTCCCAGGAGTGAGCAACATTTTTTCCTACTATCCATAGACTTACTATGAGTCATAAAAGTTTATCCCTAGCAGAAGGTAGTTCTCCCCAGTTCCATGTTTTCCAACTCCCTTAGAGTTTCCTAAGAAACCATGATTAACTGCTGCTTTTTCCTAGCTGTCTTGGGGGATGCTGCATGCGCATATCTTCATTGTACTGAGCTACTTAAAAAAAAAATGCCCTGCAGTCAACTTCTGCCTGTCCTCCATAGGGGTCCCCTGTCTGATTTTGCAGAAGTAGAGCGACAGGCCTTGAGTCTCTTCTAGTCGGGCTCAAACTTCCAACCTTTCAGTTAGCAGAAAAACACATGAACTGCTTGCACCGCCCAGGCCTTCTCACTTTAGAACCATTCCTCATGAATTTGAGAGATGGCTTGGAGGCTGCATTTTACCTACATGCAACCATATCTTCCTCTCAGAACTAAAGGACTAGATTTGAAAATAAGAAGGGATGTCAGATTACCATCTCCAAGGCTAAGAAACGACATTATGGCACCTTTTATAAAAGCGATTCCCGTGGATTTGAGAGAGCTGGATTTTGACTTCCTCCTACTTGCCAAGTGCTGTCAACTAAATGAGTATATATAGGCTCATTCAGAAATCCAGTGACATTCTTTCCCCCATCCAGCTGGCCTTTGTGTGATGTACAGGTGAAGCCATTTGAGATGGCAGCTGTCCAGACCACTGGGGAAAATGATGCGGTTTGGGACTTGTTTTTCTTACTCTCCAGTTCCACTTCTGTGTGTGTGTGTGTGTGTGTGTGTGTGTGTTGTGCCAACCATCAGACTGTCCCTGGCCATCTCAGAATAAGAGCGCAGAAGGCCTGTGAACGGTGATTCTGGGTGCCCCTTATTAAGACCAACCTATTGTTGTGTCCATGGGTCACAATTTATGTGAATGCTCTCTTTACTCCGTCCGTAACATTCTGCCTTTAACAGCCTTGGTTGTGCACGGTGTGATGTGAAGGTGGATGTGTGAGGCTGCTGTTGTTGAAAGCATTTCTCCAGACCGTGGAGTAGTGTGGTACATAGCAAGAAGGCTTCATCTGAAAACTAAGTTCTAGTTTTGCCTCTTCTAGTAAAATCACCTGCCCTTTGTGAATCAGTTCTCTTAACCACCAAGTTATGTGGTTGAGTCAGGTGATTTCAAATATCTTTTCCTCCTCTGAGAAACTTCTTTAATTGTCCTATGTACAGAACTGTTTAAAGGCCACAGATTTCGTCATGAAAAAGATTCAATTAGAAGCCGGCAAAGAAGTAGGTCTATGTACCCTTTGTAAAGATGTTCATTTTAATAAGGGAACATTTTAAAAGTAAAATGTTTGCACTTAGGAATTAAGTCATTTCACAGATGGAACTGTAATCTTTTTTAGATGGGCTATGAAATTCCTTTCTTTCCGAAAGCACTGGTTACTTTGTGTTGTTTTCCTCCTGCATTTTTCTCATTTCTAACTGAGATAGACTTTTCATAGACTACAATGCTTAAACCTCATGTGTTCAGTTTGATGAGATTTGACCAAGATACACATCATCCCAGAAAGTATCCTCTTGATCATTTCCAGCCAATCCGGCAACATCTTCAGAAGCACGGACTTTGGGACTTGCGTCTCCATGTAGTACTTCTGCCTGAGTTTTTCATTCTGATAAATGGAATCCTACTCTATTTTTTTTAATAGTTGGCTGCTTTCATTCAACATAAACCCTTTTTGAGATTCATCCTCATTATATGTACTGTATCACTGATTTTTATCCTTTTTATCATTGACTATTTTTCCGTTATATGAAAGTACCACAAATAGTTCATCTATGCTCCATTTTGTTGACTTTATCTTAAATAACATGGAGAAATAAGCCCTGTATCTTTGGGTCCCATTCAACTTCTGTTCAGCTTTGAGGAACTGGGGTATTTGCATGAGAGGGTATGGAAACAAACGGGGCGGTTAGGCATATCTATAAAACTTTGCTTCTCACAATATTCATTTATTTTCTGTTAGCTAGTGGTCTGTTGGATTGAGAAATCATTGGCCTGGAGGTCAATAAAGTTGGTTACAAAACTGTAGTTCTATCCTGATGTGGCAGTGTAACCAGCCACTGTATCCCTGGGCCTCCACTTCACCAACAGTAAAGGATGTGGTTGGGCTAGGCAGTCTCAGTTCGCTTCTCCGGCACTGTGCGGTGCACTGAACACCCCTCCTCTGGGCTCTGGACACCTCATCCGTTTCAGCTATTCCTATATTTCCTCTTGTATCTCGTTAATGAATTAGCCAAAGCATTGGATTACCAGAGGAGATGTCTTTACTCTCTCTTACTCTCCCCCACCCACTCTTCCTTTTCTTGAAGTTTAGAGGGCTTGGTCTAAACAGCTTGATGCAAGGAAGATTTTCCCCCAGAGTATTCAATCTTAAATGGTGTTACCTTTCAATTTCTAGGAATTTTATTAATTTGCAAATCTGGCCATAAATATTGTGGCTTAAAACTATAAGGTGGATTTGTTCTTTCTGTGCCTTTCCCATTTTTTTTAACCATTGTCTATGGTGGTAGCTTCTAAAATATTGATTTATATAGTAGTGAATGATCAGAATTAGACACTAAGTGGCCAAAACGCCAGCCTAGCTTTTTGTCAATGATGTATAATACAAAAAAAAAGGTTCAAAATGGAATTAGAAGATGGTGGATTATAATAAATAGTATTTTCTAAATGGATTTTTTCCCCATGAATGTTTTCAACCCCCCATATATATACCTGGCTGATAGTATTCATTTGGAAATAACTATAGCAATGGATTCATTATTGTTACGTCCTTCACCACTTAGAAAAGATCATTTTTGCCCCTATGGGGAATAAGTATATGATTTTGGGGGCAGAGGGGGGTGAGTGCTGAGGGGCTGGTATTGTTCTTTTAAAAACAAACTGCTTCACTTAAAAATATGGTCTGTGTTTCTAGCATGAAATAAGCTGAAGAAAGTTGAACCATGGAAGAGCATATTTCTCAGCTTCTCTGAAGTCCATGATGCAATGATTGTGTACAAAGGGGATTTCTAGGAGTTAGCAGATTTATTCATATATAGTAGAAAATTCAACATCCATCTTTTTGGGGGAAAAACGCAGTGAAAAGTTAAGTACCATTTTTGTTAGCCACCTCTTTGAACACATTCTTTACAACATGATAGCATGAAAAGAGCATGGAATTGCAGAATAAAACAAGACGAACCTTGGCCCAGCTCCTTTCTAGTTGAGCTACTACTTGGGGAAAGTCCCTTAGCCAATTTTAGTGCTTGAATATGAATCATGATGTCTTTCTCAGCCTGTTTGGAAGGGCTTAGTAGACTGCATGCATAGTTCATGGCACGCAAGATAGAAAACAATAGTAATTACTGAGGAGCTCTCATGTCTGGCTACTTTTATAGATCATATCAAAATTAGTTCTTCTTTGTCCTAGACCCCCCAAACTCTAGACCCTACCTTTCCAAATGAAGGGGAAATTTCATTTTGACACTGATCGGTTTGAGATTTTTCACTATGGCTTGTGTCGCAGCAAAGTGTGCTTGGATCTAGAAAATCATATTTTAAAAGTTGGGCGCATGCAGTTTTCTAGTAAAGGATGCAGGGAAGCAGGATCAGAATGTTTATTAGTGGCCACATTCTCTCTGCTGCATTATCCATCAGCGAAGTGTGAGGGGATGTATATTTGGATTGTGTTAGTAAAGGCTTCGCCAGTCCCAAGGGCAGACAGTCAGTCCCTGGAAATCACAAGGTATTCAGCCTTCAGTTCCGGGAAGAGGTCAGCAGAGAGAAACTTGGAAAGGTTAAAATTTGAATGGGCTTGAGGGGGATTAATAAATTACCCAAAAAGAAGAAGAAAAAAATCACACAATAAATCGAATTTTCACTTTCAAGGGAAACATGACTTGTACGGAATTTAGGGATGCGTGGCATCTCTTCTGGTAACTGTTTGGAGTATCTGTGATTTATTCTCCTTGATCGACCAGGAGTGAGGGAGCATATTTAATTAGGTCTCACAGGCGGCTTCCTTCATAAATCTCCTCGGGTGTGTCCTTGACAAGGAGAGCGTTGTTTTTGGAGACAGTATGCTCTGGATCTCACACCACTGGTATGGGAATTGGGAACTCTTACGTCAGTTGTTTCTTACCAAAGACTGACTTTAACCTTGGGACAAGTTGGCTCACAAACAAGGTGAAGGAGATCGCATCAGCTGTGTTGTCTTTATGTTCTCCATTTTACCATTTGGGGTGCTAATATCCATTTCAAAGGCTACACCAAGCTCACACACAAAATTCATGATTAAAGGATTTATTAAGGAAGTTAACAGGTTGAATGCCAGTGAGAAATGCTCACAGTAGTTGTTTAGTAGGACATGTTAAAAGTTCTTTCAGGTCTGTTAATAAACACCCAAAGAGGGCATACCACTCCCCTGAAGCCCTCAACCCGAAGGTATTCTGTTCAGGCTCTGTGGGTCAGCAAACCCACTCCCTGAATTAAGTGCCCGATAAGCTTCAACCTGAAGACACTCAGCTCCACTTCCACAACTCAAGCCTACCTTCTCCAAGGAAGTACCCAGAGTAAGGTGACCAGACGTCCTGCTTTTGGCGGGACAGTCCCGATTTTTAACAATTTTTCCCGCGTACCATGGCGGTTTTAAAAAAGTCCCGATTTTTGGAAAGAATATATGACAAGCTAGGGTATACGGTTTTCAGCTGCCATGTGGTTAGTTCACCAGGAGATGAGTTTTATCAATGGTGTCCCACTTTACCAATGTTAAAATCTGGTCACTACCCCAGAGGCATCCACTTCACAAGGCACCCTCATGTACCAATGTGCTCAGCTTTGCATTGTTCTGTGGGTTGGGCAGTCCATCACTCTGTTCCATGCTCTTACTCCTGGTTCTGCTGCTGCTCCTGTGATGGTAGAGCTGTCTTCTAGGTCTAATGGGTTCACTGTACAGGGTTCTGGGGTCCAGAGGACATGCTCCACTCTTAGCTCTTACTGGTAATGAGATTTCTCCTCCTGCTTCTCAGAGGGATCGTTTTATATGCAGCAGGATGGCACTTCAGAGAATCCTCTTGGTGAATCCCATCAGTATTTTCCCCCACCTTCTTACTGGACCCATGCAGGGGAAAGGTCATTGGGTCAGAGTTTGAGACTTTGGCTAGAACAGCCACATTAAAGAATTCACTGCATCTGCAATGTGCTTGGAGCTCATTTGCATAATGTGGTATGTGACAATGGAGTATGTACTATCACTGCTTAGCTCAGATAAGGAAAAATGATTGTAATTACTGCCCAGAAATTAAGAGCCATTTTCTCATATGGAGTCCAGTCTTAACATAACCAAATGAGGATTCTCACTATTCAGTGAAAGCAAATCTGCCTATGTGTCGTTTTTTGTTATTATCATTGTTTTTGGTTTTTGTCACATAGTCAAGAAACATTTCTTGTATAGCTAATATTTGTATCAGATACCGTGCTAAAAGATGGGTAAGTCTTGGTTCCATCTCAAGGGGTTTTGAATATGGTAGAGGAGACAAGCTTGCACTTCAAACCAGAACACAGCAAATGCTGCGAGACTATCCATGCAAATGTTCTAGTGAATTAGAAAAGAAGAAGTGGCAACCAATTCTGCCCCAAAGGGTGCATATTATTGGGGTCTGAAGATGTTTTGCTCAATGTAAGAGAAGGAAAGTACTCCCACCTGGGAGAATAAAATGAAAAGAGTGCCATGAGAGAGAGTGTAGTATCTTCAGGGAGCTGAAAATGATCTGAGTTGGCTACGATCAACAGTGTGTAAAAGGAATGGTTGAGTGTTGAACTGGATAAAAAGGATGAGAGCTTTTCAGGCTAGGTATTTGTTGTTGTATGCTGTTGATGCTTACTATAGAGAATAAGGAGAACAGAGTAGAACTGTCCAGTAGGGTTTCCTATGCTGTAATCTTGATGGGAACAGCTCACCACATTATTTTTCTCCCATGAAGCTCACACTACTGACCATTTGGTTAACAACCAAGCATCTAACCCTTGCATCACCAGGGCTTTGAGAGTCTCACCCCCATCACTCCAAAACCTCCTGGCAGAAAATGGAAGCCATCATCTATCATCTCTCACAGCTTGGTATTTGGAGATTCCATGAACACCTCAGCTAGGCAATTCTAGTCTATGTTATCTCATGAAGTTTTTGAAGACTTCGAAGGCTTCCTTACCCCAATGTCGGGCTCGTATGCTGAGAATGCTTGAGCAGCTGGTTCTGGAAAAAACAGTATCTCCCTCTAGCTGCATGTAGCTTTGAGGTAGCTCTACTTCTAAAATGACTACTCAGGGATCCAAAAGTACAGGTCTCAAGAGAGAGCTGTGTCACATTTTATACCAGCACTGCTTCCCTCATGTTTCATTGTCGGAAACAGCAATAATGGTCCTCCCCCAAGCTACACCTCTCACTGGAGTATCACATTGTAAGAAGAATAGGTGTCAGGAGCTGTCTCAGTGTCTCAGTGTGGCCATCTTTGGAAGTTACAGTTTCCCAGAGCATTTGCCAAGCATATAATCAGATACAAACCAGAATCCCTGTTGTAATGAAAGGATGAGGTGTGTTGTGAAGATCAGAAGAGAGGAGAGGTGAGGAATAAAGCAGGGAATATTTGTGAGCCCTGAACTCTAGAAGTTGAGGCATCCAACTCCTGAAGAAAAATGTTACAGGCAGAGGCAACAGTGGTGCAAAGGCATGAAGTGCAAGGAATCAGACGTAATTTGAGTTGGCAAAAATGAAGGGTGGCAGGAACGGGGATGATGGGACACGTACCTAGGAAGAGACACTCGGGCAGGACCCTAGAGGACCTTGAATTTCAAGATCGAATGTTTGGCATTGGATACCAGTCACTAGTCACATGCACTAGAAGTAGAGGCATGTAGAATGATCCTCCTGAAAAATGTCTTCCCTCGACCGTCTTTCCTCCCTGTGATAGTAAACATATCATCTCGGTGAAACGTTGCTTTCCAGATTAAACTGAACGTAGACTCCAAACTATCAAATCACTTTGGGTTTTTTGGGTCTTTTTTTTTTAATCTTTTTACCCACCACAAACAACGCTAGGATGGCATGCATTTGAACAAACCCCCCCAAAAAAAAAAAATTGACTTTACTCTTGTAATTTTCAGAGTTTTTGGCTGGATCCAGAGTGAGAAAATCATACCTTTTTCAAGGAGTGTGGGTTCTTCCCCCCAATTCCTCTCCTCCATCTGCTTCTCTGGAAGTCTTGGAATCCGGGAAAGTGTTAGTTCACGGTGCTGAAATCCAAAAAAGACTGCTAACTGTGAAAGAAAATGTGTATTCCAGAAATACTAGCAGAGCTAGTTCACCCCCCTTTTGCAGCAGCCAGGAGGAAACATCTGTAATCTTCCGTCTCCCTTGTCTTAGAGCAGTTACAGAATGGAACACGCTGCACTGGCTGCCCGTGGCTGTCACACCTACTTAATGTAAACCCCTCTCAGTGGGGTGGGGGTCAAGAGAGGAACCAGAACATGGGATTCTTTTTATTTGTAGTGTCAAAAGATATTACAGCCGAGATACAATGGATGGGAAACAAATCACTTGGCAGTATTCTCTTTGTGCGCTTCCCGAGGGTACAGCCTCATGAATGGATTTGGAACTGTGCGGTGCCCCTGGCGGTGCCCCTGGGTGGTACAGTCGGTGAAGCACCCAACTACTAAATAAAGTTTGGCAGTTTAACCCAGACAGAGGCACCGCAGAAGAAATTCCTGGCGAGCTGCTTCCAAAAGTCGCAGTCTTGAAAGCCCCACAGCGTAACACATGGGGTCACCATGAACCCAAACTTAAGCCCCAGCAACTGGTTTGGTGTTGGGTGGTTGGACGGACCCAGCAGGGCTATGGCCAGAAGGAAACCACCCAGGCATTTCATAATGGGCTTTCTAACCTCTGGTGTTGTTCTTTTGTCTTCCATTGGAAGAAGTTTAATTAGAAGGGTTTGCTTTCAACAGAAGCAACAAGATTGCCAAATCTGCTCACGCGATCTCTGGAGAATCGAAGTTAGCTCACGGTCATGGTCCTCGGGCTGTTCTCTTTGCCACTCCCAGCAGTCAGAGGCTGAACGTTTTGGGGTTTTTTTGTTTTGTTTTTTCCTTTTAAACGAGGATCAAGTTTGGTTCAGTGGCGCTTTTCCCTTGTCCCCAGAAGCATATGGAGAAACCATCAGTGACCTGAGCTGTTTGACTCAGACCGCTTGTGGGTTGCTGCACTTTAGGAAGTAACTGCAATTCATAAAACCAGGTAGAAAATAAACATCTTGGCTGAATTCCAGGCAACGCCGAAGGGCGCCGACACGTCAGCAGGATGGTATTGGGAACATTTCTAGTCTCTGCTTGCAGATGTGGATTCTGCTGGGTGATTCACGATGGGTTTAATTCTGATTTGAAACGTACAGGCAGACAGACAGGCATTACTGAAAACATTGCTAGCGCCCAGGTTTTAGATTGTGCCCCTTGATGGGTAGGTAAATCCCCGTTCAGTAAAAATTGCCACCTCTACTGCGCTGTATAGTGGTCTTCAGCTCATTTAGAGCCTTCAGAAACTTTGTAGCACTTTTCTTTTAATGCCTCTTAATGAGAGATTGTCAAAGAACCCAAGGGTTGGAAGATTCTTAAGATGTTAACTGCAATACAAATGTTTTAAAAAAGAAAGTTAACTAGTTCAATGCCATTCTTTTTGTTTTTAATCAACAAATACTCAGTGAGCCCCGGTTCTGTGTTAAACACTGCTCCAGAGGCTATGACTGCGCTGGTGATCAAGACCCAAGGGCCTCACTCTCCGCAGAGTGTATCCACTGGTGGTGGTGGGGGGTGGGGGTGGGGGGGAGTCCACAAAATGAGCATGCCAGTAACTAGAGACATGATGTGATCTCAAATGTTGATAAAGAATTTGAAGACACCAGAAGGCTACTGAGGCCCAGGAGAAAGGGCTGTTGAAATACAGTAGCAAGGGAAATCCCATCTCTTCCTTCTTTGGCCACAGCATTACTCGGAACCCTGGGGATGGAGTAGTGACCAGGTCAAAGACACCTGCTTATGAAAGCATCTGTTCTGTCCTCAAAGCAACCGCAGAGCTTCAAGGGACCAAGCGGTCCATTCACCTAAGTCCCTTATTATAACAGTGAAGGACTTCAGGTCCAAAGAAGGAATTGCTTTGCCCAGAAAGCACGGCTAGTTGCTGGCTTTGGTAAGACCAAGACGAGAACACAGCCTTTGTCTCGTTTCATTTCTCAGGGTGACAGTCCCATTCAGAATCAATGTAAACCCCTATTTCATTATGCTTTCAAATAGTGCTGGAGTTGGTGTTGTGATCTTAAGATCGATCACCGTTTTCCCTATTGGAGCACCGTCTCAATTGAAGATAAACATTGCTGAGGGTATTGGACTGTGAGAGAACTTAGTCAAAGGAATGTACCCCACCGAAAGCTTCTGTGGCAAACTATACTATTGTAGAAACAACTAACTCATTAGCCTGTGCGATTTTCTGTGCTGCCTCTAAATATTAGGTGCTTCACCTATTCGGTGATGGGAATATGTAAATTAAAGTAAAAGTGTCTTTTGAAACCAAACAGCAACAGAAACACGGTCTTTTCCCCAACTTGATACGTATAGAACTTTGTGTGCCTTATAAATGCGGATCTTCTATGTCTCTCCAGTAATAAAAGTAATGGAGGGCAAGTTCCATTGAGTAGTCAACTGCTTCTGAACAAAGATTTATAGCCAGTGCTAACATGGAGCCATTATTTTGCCCAAAGAAGTGCCATTTATACAAGATAAGATCATGATATCTATACAACCCTTTACTTTTTAAAAGAAGGCTTCTCACATTTCTTCTCTTGTTTCATCCACAAAATTCTGTGAAACAGGACAAAATCATTAGTGACCCATTCCATTGAGGAAAAAAATTAACTCTCAGATTATGGAAGAATGCTCAAGCAGGTAACAGAGCCGCTATGGCTTAGCATTTCAGCTATACTCTAGGCAGTAACTGTGTAACTGGTCTGAGCATCTGTTAATAAACTCCATTTATAGGTTATAAAGCCCTCCAGGATTTTAGTAACTCTGAATTCTTGCCCAGAGTGCCCCTGTATTGGTCAGTGTTTTGACATTGGAAAGAACCTATGTTATAGAATGTACCCAGTCCAGTGTCCAGCCAAGAAACAACTACGCAAAAGGTGAAGAGGTTGAAGCCACCATGGTGTGGGAGCCTGCTCCTGTAACCATCACAACCTGGGACACCCACGGGGCCTTTCTACCGCTGGATCCCACAGGGCCCTGATGGTTTGGCCTAGTGATAGCTCCTTGGTTGTGTTAATGGTGTCACGTTCCTATTGTTAACAAGACAACATCAAAGAGAAGTCGTGGTACTAAAAAGTTCCAGTGGGGGATTGAAGAAGGAAGATTGTATAGAGGACAGGGCTTGTGACACCTGGACTTACTCTTTCACTAAGTCCATACAGGCTCTGCAATGAGATGAAGTGAAACAGGGGCTCTGACAATGGGCGGAGACGGAAGTGAAGTGTGGTGCAGGACTGGTGGTGTTTTGTCCCATTGTGCATAGGGTTGCTATGAGTTGGAACCAACTTTGAGGGACCCAACAACTACATAAAACATGGGCATAGATGCAGCTAAAGATCAACAGTCTCCTCCAGAACAATGGCCATTATGTGAAACCAAATCTAAAGATGCGAAAGAAACATTAATTAGCGAAGGGTATAATGTTGATAAGAGTGAGCCTTGGTCTCTGGGGTTAGAGCATATGGGTTCCAATTTTGACCACATTTATAAAGTTGTATGACTATGTAATAGGGATAAGAATTCTATTATTCTACCTCTAAACTGGATTCTTAGGGAATTAACTAAGGCTCTGTGTGTGTACTTAGTAAACTGTAAAGACGGTAACAAAGCAAGTTGCCTATTTTTAACATATAACAGAATATCAAACCTATTTCATGAAGAATTAAGAAATTTGCAGGTTTGTGGTATAATATTGTTTATTTAAAAGTAAGAACAGCTGTGTACAAAATCCCTTTGGGATGGGGTGTTGGCATTTCATAGCAATTCGAAAGCTCATTTTATGTTATGACATTATCCGGCTGCCCTAAAGTAAACACACAGGAACCCTGAGCTACCTACTGCTTGGAAGGAAGGGTGGTAAAGACAGAAAATATAGGAGAATTGGGGGTGAAAGGAAAAATTATATGATATACTGCAAGGTATAGCAATTCAGTTAAATGATCAAGAAAGGCCAAAGCTTTGTTAATTGAATGTATGCCCAACTCTCAAAATATGGAAGACGAATGATGTCAAGTTAGCCAGTATTGTGTAACCATATACTGGGTATTTGCCATCACATACCTGATTGCATTTAATCTCTCTAAAAACACTTCATGGTAGACATTATCAATCTAGTTTAGGAAACAAAGATAATAAAAGGCATAGAGGTAAGAAACCCACACCCTAAGTTGACACAGATGTGTAGGAAGAGAAGACTAGACATCCAAGCCCCGGTCTTCTGAATCTGTCATGTAGTGCCTACGGGGTATAAATGGTTAATACACTGCACTGTCAACTGAAAAGTTCAGAAATCTGAGCCACCAAGATGGGCCACAAAAGAAAGTCCTGTTGGTTGACTTCTGAAAGTCAGCCATTAGAAAACCCTGTGGTCCACAATTCTGCTCTCACACACTTGGCTTTCCATAAGTCAAGGTCAACTCACTCACTGCCATTGAGTCAATACCAGCTAATAGCGACTTTATAGGACAGGGTAGAGCTGGCCCCATGGGTTTCCCAGACTGTAACTCTTTATGGGAGTAGAAAGCCCCATCTTTCGCCCAAGGAGTGACTGGTGGTTTTAAACTACTGACCTTGTGGCTAGCAACCCAACGTGTAACCACTATGCCACCAGGGCCTCCTCAGCATTAACTAGACATGCATAGAACACACCCTCTGATTCGGGTTCCTGTGTCCTACACTGTGCCTTGAAAATGTAAATGTTTGTAAAGACAAATCAATGATTTGACTTGCCTTGAAGGAAAGGAATTCACCACCACCACCTCCACCTCCACCACCACCACCACCACATAGACTCCCTAGAGTTCTGTAATGTTTACACACTCATCAAGTCTCCTCTGCCTCCTCCATATTTATCAGAAGAGACACTCAAGAAAAATGCTTTGGAAAATCCTTGAACCCCATGTGGGGTGTACACACACAAACACACACACACACACACAGTTTGTTAACATTAAATACCACCTCTCTAGGCCTCAGGGTAGAGATAAACCAAATGTCCTTTCACCAAAAAAATAAGGAAAGAAAGAAAAAGGTTCCCTTCCGATATACAAAATCTCAGATTGTCACCCTAACTCTCTTGTTTAAACATAAAATATAAGACAAATTTCTTTGCGAAGAATGTGATTTGTGGTTCATAACAAAATTGAATAGAATTGGCTTGCTTTTCTTGATCTTTTTGTTCCATCTTTTGGCTTCTTTTCTTATGGTTTTAGGACATATTTCTTAATTTTTAGGCTAGTTTATTTAGCACAAGTATAAACAAAAAAATCTTGTGAGAAAAATACTTTTTGTCCCTAAATTCTGTTAATTAGCAAGACATGGATTTTACTTGAGATAGTTTGACACATGTTCCTACTTAAACCAGTGGGTGTGCATCTCTGGTGATGTGGGGCCACCGCAGTGCCACCCAGTGTACACATCCCACGTTATTTCATGATACTCTTCCTGTACAATGAATTTTGTTTCAATGCAGGAAAATCTAAGACTGCGCTCAGACAGAATTAATGACGGTTCTTGTTGTGATGCAGCATGAATGCTAGATTGTTACTGTGAAATTCTCTTTTTGCAGCAATACAAGTCCCACCTAGACTATATTCTTAGAAGCATGCACTGTCAGTGTCCCCAAACACACACACCAATCGTAATCACTCTTTTCTCTCTTCCCACCACACATTCTTTTGCTCCCGTGATAGGAGCTTGTTGTGCCTTTGCCTCGATCCATGTACTTCCAGCTGTCTGCTTCTCCCTCTGAGGACATAGTGCTGTCTTTATCATCCCCCTTTGCCAGGGTTTTGAAAGCTCCGTGTTTTACTTGGGTTCTTAATGATGCTCAAATATAAGTGTAGGCAAATCTAATCTACAGAAAAGCATAAAATGTGTCTTCAAAGGTATTTCAAAGAACATTGAGGTAGCAAACACTCAGAGCTGTATTCTAGAGGACTGGTAGAAACAAACAAGAAACAAGCAGAGAGGGGAAGGAAAGAAAAAGAAAAGATGGGGCCACATACGCAGGATTTACTGGGGGACCGTCACTGTTCACATGTCAGCCTGGGCAACAGTGTGTTGTATGTTTTTGCCTGTGTGTGCATACTTGACAAAGAAAAGGAAAACAGGCGTTTACATTGTTTTCTCCATTTTACCTATAGGTGTCATAGCTTTCATTTTCATAACAGAAAAACTTTTTTTTTAAATCATTTTATTAGGAGCTTATACAACTCTTATCACAATCCATACATACATCAAATGTGTAAAGCGCATTTGTACATTCCTTGCCCTCATCATTCTCAAAACATTTCTTCTCCACTTCAGCCCCCGGCATTAGGTCCTCATTTTTCCCCTCCCTTCCTGCTCCCCCCTCCCTCATGAGCCCTTGATAATTTATAAATTGTTATTTTGTCATATCTTACCCTGTCCAACGTCTCCCTTCACCCACTCTTCTGTTGTCCATCCCCCAGGGAGGAGGTCACATGTAGTTCCTTGTAATTGGTTCCCTCTTTCCAACCCACTCTCCCTCTACCCTCCCTGTTTCGCCACTCACACCACTGGTCTTGTAGGGCTCATCCGCCCTGGATTCCCTGTATTTTCAGTTCCTATATGTACCAGTGTACATCCTCTGGTCTAGCCAGACTTGCAAAGTAGAATTCGTATCATGATAGTGGGAGCGGGGAGGAAACATTTAGGAACTAGAGGAAAGTTGTATTTTTCATCGTTGCTACATCACACCCTGTCTGGCTCGTCTCTTCCCCGAGACCCCTCTACAAGGGAGTCTCCAGTGGCCTAGTAATGGGTCTCCACTTTGGGTCTCCGCTTTGGGTCTCCACTCCGCACTCCCCCCCTCATTCACTATGGTAAGGTTTTTTGTTCTGATGATGCCTTATACCTGATCCCTTCGACACCTCGTGATTGCATAGGCTGGTGTACTTCTTCCATGTGGGCTTTGTTGCTTCTGAGCTTGATGGCCACTTGAACATTTTATAGGAACTGCTAGCAAATTAACTCAACTTTTCCTAACTAGAAAAATTTTTAAAGAGAGAAAGAAAAATTAGAATTCCCATCAATAGAAGAGCAATTTGGATCTTCTCAGAAAATCATCGTAATACAGACATTCACAGCCACCCATCAAGGTGGCCCCCAGTTTGTGGCAATCTCTTACACAGAGGAATGAAGTGCTGGCCGTTCCTGTGTCATCCTCATGAGCACTTGTGGGTTGGACTGTTGTGATCTACTGGGCTTTCATAGAATGGTTTTAAGAAGCAAGTCACCCCCCTTGGCTCCTAGCTTGTTTTGGCCTGGAAGCTCTCCTGTACCCTGTTCCAAATCGGAGCAATATGCAAGGCCCCAATGATGATGAGGGATAGCTATGCATAATGTGCATTGGCAGGAATCCTACCTGGTTTCCTGACATGGAAGGTGACAGTTCTGCCACTGAGCTGCCCATGCTTCACGGGGATGACACTCAAACCAAAAAACCAAACTCATTGCTGGCAAATCGATTCCACCTCAGCAGGACCTTATAGGACAGAGTAGAATCAAGCATGTTGGGATCCAACACTATAACTCTGCACGAGCCAAGAACTTCTTCAAACTGCTGGCCTATGGTTGGCAGCCCAACTCTTAATCCGCTCGGCCATCAGTGTTCTTGGGGATTCTTTTCATTTTGTTTTGAACTTCAAATTAGAAATAGATTGCCTAGTCAAAAGAGATAAGGGAAATTTGGAATGGGCCAGAGAATGTTGTTAAGAAATACATACCACTAAGGAAGCAGAGCTGGTGTGTGGTAGTGTACTATCGACTTTATTAGGTAACTACCCAGGTAATAGAATGTCCAATTCTAAAGGGACGCCTAAGAGGACTGTCTGCATTTTGGAAGCCTCATGGATTACCAAAGTCAAGATACAGAATAAGTCTGTATTCCAAAAAATTGAGTAAAGTAATATAATTATTTGAGTTTAAATGACATTGGTACTTGAACTAAGGCTATGTAAAGTATTATTAATTCATCATTAAACCAATATTGGTGGAGCTTCAACTTTATAAAGACACACTATTGTAGATGGTAGGAGTTCAACCACAAGTTTTCTGCCCTACCCTGTAGGAGCCAGGGGAATTGACCCATTTATAGACAAACTTGATATAATTAATGTCTTTATATACGAGGGCTACCCCTCCAAAATGGAATTTTTTGCAAAGTTATGTATTTAAATTTCTTTATAAAACAACTTTATCACCTTCAAACTACTCTCCATTACACTTAATGCATTTGTCAAATCTGAGATTCCATTTTTGGAAGCGTTTTTCAAATTCATATGTTTGGATGGCTGACAGTACCTCCCTCATTCTTTCATTCACCTTTTTTTAAAAAAACAAATTATTTTATTAGGGACTCTTATAGCTCTTATAACAATCCATACATCAATTATATGAAGTACATTTGTACATATGTAGCCTTCATCATTTTCAAAACGTTTTCTTTCTACTTGAACCCTTAGTATCAGCTCCTCTTTTTTCCCCTCCCTCCTCCCTCAACTCCCACCCTCGTGACCCCTTGATAAATTATTATTGTTTTGATATCGTACAGCATCTGCTGTCTCCCTTCACGCACGTTTCTGTTGTTCATCCCCCTCAGTGGGGGGGAGGGGGGGGGGGGTTGTACATCAGTCTTTCCGGTCAGTTCCCCCTTTCCAGGGGTTTTCTTTCATCCTCACGGTGTTGTCTCCTGGAATCTGCCAATGGGCAGCTGACCACGGGATGAGCAAGCCCCGCACCCCAAGCGACCCATGCCCACCGGCCAGCTCGCTTATCACCTGCTTCCTAGGAAAAGGACGTGTAGTGAAGGGAGATGTTGGATAGTGTAAGACATGACAAAATAATAATAATTTATAAATTATCAAGGGTGAGGGAGGTAGGGAGGAGTGAAAAAATGAGACCCTTCACCTCTTTTAAGTCGCCAAATTGCTGTCCTTTCATGTCCCTCTTCATTCACAGAAACAAAAAGAAGTCACACAGAGTGAGGGCAGGTGAGCCAGGTGCATAGGGCAAGAGAAGCATGCTGGTTTTTTTGCCAAAAACTGGTGCACTGGAATCTGCCAGTGCATGAGCAGTTGCATGGTTGTGGTAGCAAAATTAGTTCCCCATATGCCACAAATGAGGCCCTTTATTGTTGCTCGCTGTTATACAATCTTTTTAGAACTTCTAAATAAAAATCTTGATTAATAGTCTGACCTGGTGGAATGAACTCCAAATGCACAACAAGTCAATATTTTCATCCATTGACAGATGTCCAGAAAGAGGCTTGCCATCAATCGACATTTCACCTTTTTTTGAAACAAGGAAACCTCTTACAGTTGAGTTTTTCCCATAGTGCTGTCCTTGTAAGCTGTATTCAACATCACAACAGTGTATGTGGCATTTTTCCCAAACAGGAAACAAAATGCCACAGCTGCACAATGTTCTCTTAAATTGGCTATCACAAAAAAACAAGGTTCAAGTGAAATTGCTTTCACAAAAAATTTCACTGTGACCAGAGAGAACCTTTCCAAGCAACGCCACTGGGTGCACTAAGAGCCAATTGCTGGATACTCACCTAGTGAGAAAAATGCATACTATGAAAGCTTCACCTGGCGGAGCTTTTTTCCTTTTTTTTTTTTTTTTTGGTCGGGGGGGCTTCGTATATGCGTGCAATTTTCAGATAATCTGCCTAAATCCTTCATATCTGCAATATGATAGTGTGGTCACTAAAATGGAATAGATGTGATGTGATCTAGCGGAGAGTCTCCACTGCAAGGAGAATTATTGGCCCTCCCTATTCTAACTCCAAATCAGCAACTGCTTTCTGTGTACCATCATTCCTTGACTCTGATAGCTGGCTTATAGAAGCATAGACAATGTGGATCCACCATAGGCTCTATTTTTTCACATCCTTCATCCAGAATTGATTTTGGGATCTTTTGGATGTGTATTCCCTAGGGATAATGAGAAAGCGGAGCTAAGAACTGGGATTATAGTAATCTCTAAGGGCTTTCTAAGTTCATATATGTGTGTGTGCATATGCTTACATGCACACATACATATATACATGCATGTATATATATATATATATACACACATACATATTGTATTCTTATCTCAATCAGATTTTGTCTCTTTTAACTAAATAGGATAAATCTCTTATGAAAGACAAATAGGTCAAAGAATTAGTAAGTTTTATTCTGTTGGGGAAATGCCAGAATTGTATCTAGAACTTCAGATGGCACCCCATATCTTTCCTGTTTCAGCATTGGTTTAATAGATCAAAAAATACAAAGTTGAATATAAAACACATTTTAATTTTATGAAATGAAAATTTTAACATTTCTAAATGGCAACAATCACTTTGTAGTCTTCTGAATCTTTAAATACTTATGTCCCTTCATTTAAAATACTCAACACTGAACACTTGCATGCACTTATGTAATATATGTTATACCAATATTCTTATTTTCTCTACCATCTTAGTCCCATTTAATGTTTAAATTACCTATATGCTTAATTTATATTCAGATTGTTCTCCCAGCTCTTCTGCCTGGGAAATAGAGATGTTATTTATTCAATTTCCAAGGATAGAAAAGATACAAGCAGATTGTATCTCTCATTTAAAATAGTTGTATTTGGGAGTCCTGTGTATAAGATTTGTTTGTGATTTTATTTTTATTTTCACTTTTTGTTTTTAGTCACAACTATATTGCCATCACCGGGAGAAGTTGACAAGCTATGCTTTTTAAACAACTGAGTCATGTCTTGCTTTGCCTTGCTCCTATAACATTTTTCTCTCTCTACTATCCTATTATCAGAGTAATTATCTAAAACATTTCCTATGGAGAAAACTCGTCATAAGTATCTACTGCATAAATAATAAAATGTGGACTTCTCATTCAGCTTAAGTTACAAGGCATTCTACAGCTTGTTACTAATGGGTTATGATGTAGCATTGACTGTGGTGGGCCCAGGACCTGCCCCAGATGACTGGTTGTAAGCAATGTGGTGCCCCTTCCAGTTGCCCCTGCTGGGGGGAGGCACTCCTGTCCCCAGCTGCTGGGAGTATTGGAGGCTGATGGCTTATCAGAGTCCCTCTTTGTAAAGTACCTTCATCTAAAGAGAACTGTCTCATGTACACACAAACCTCTTTCTTGGAAGTAGTTCTCATGACTGAGGGTGGCAACACTCACAGTTCTAAACCACAGAAGCCAGAAATGTCCCCAGGGTTTCTCTGCCCAAAGCTGTGCCTGGCCTCCTCTTTTTGTTGCCTGGCACCTAAGAATGCTGAAAGTCACCACATGAACTGGTGGATGCAGGAAGTAGAAATGCGCTACTACCCAGGGACAACTCTACAGTCACCCCAACTTCCAGAGGTTTCCATTGGAATCGCTGTGGGTTTTGTTGCAACTATAGCACAGTTCAACTCCTTTCTCTCTCTCTTCTCCTTGCACTTTCCCACAGGGTGTATCCTAATGACTGTCCACAAAGAGCTTGGGTGCAAACCTTGTTTCAGAATCTGTTTCGTAAGGGACTCAAACTTGGACTCTAGGGGAGGCAAGGAGGTGCTGCATGTCACAGTTTGACCATGCAGGTCAACACAAATCACTCAGTGCACTGTACTCTGTTCATAGGAGATGCATCATCCCGAAGTAGAGGAAATGACCGTCTTTGTTGGGAGCTACCAGGAAGGAGAGTTAGGGAAGGCTTTGTAGAAGGGGAAGTTGAGTTTCACTCTGAAGAATGAGTAGCTTAGTATTCTGTAGACCAAGAAGGATAGGAGGTAGTCTGGGCTTATGAAGGAACATAGCTTAGTAAAGATGTGGCTAAATCAGGGTAGCAGTTGGAGGCGGGGTTCCTATGTTAGTTAGGGGCCACCAAGTCAGTTCTGACTTATAGCAAGCCCACGTACAACAGAGAAGCAACACTGCCTGATCCTACACCATTTGCAGAATTGTTCTTAATTTGAATCCCTTGCTGCAGCCGCTGCGTCAGTCCATCTTGTGGAAGAGCTCCTTCTATTTTGCTACCCTTCTACTTTACCAACTATGATGTATTTCTCCAGGGACTGGCCTTGAGCAATAAAATCTCCTAAGTAAGTGAGACAAAGTGTCAGCATCCTGGCCTCTCAGGGAACATTCTGGCCATACTTAGTCAAAGACAGATTTGTCTGCTCTTTTGGCAGTCCACGGAACTTTCGAGATTCTTCCCCAGCACCATAGTTCAGATGCTTCCCTTCTTCCGCCATGCTTCCTTCGTCGGCCTCGAACTTCACATGCACGTGAAGCAATTGAAAAGACCGCAGCTGGGGTCAGGTGGACCTTCATCACTTGCTGTCCCAATCCTACCAGTTCTCCAGGGCTTGTTTCGCGTCTGTAACATGAGAGGCCTGAGCTAGGGAAAGAAAAGTATGTTGACTGTGGTGAAGGTTGAGAAGGGGAGAGTACAGTAAAGGGAACTAACTGCTGAGCAGAGACTGGCTGGCCCACGCTTCCATTTAACTTTATTCTTGGAGCCTCTATTTTCTAATTTGGGGCACTTTACAATAGCGCTACATTTTTTTCCCTTTGTGTTCAGATGACCTTTGAAGAGAAGTGCTTCCATAGACCATAAACTGTCCTTAGGAGCTAGCTAAACCTGCTATGTTGCTGCTAGTTTTGTGTAAATTTGATGAATCTTGCAGCCAAGTCACAATGCAAACAAGACCATTTTCCGATACACACATGTGGGGTTAATTGAAGGGCGGAGGGATAAATGACTCGGTGAACCTCACCTTTCTAGTTCTCGGGCCTCTAGCTTTGTGATGGTTGGACCAGGGTGCAGCTGCCTTAGCCAGTTCCCTGTTCCAGCTGGCAAGGCTCACTTCCTGCAACACATCCCCAAGGAGAAGCCACATGGACCTATCCCAATGCAGCCCTGGGTGCTGGAGCAGCCGTGTGGAGACCCCTGCCAGTGCTGAGATGCTTACACATTCACTGACTCAGCTTTCCTCCTGCGGTCGGCATCATAGTGTGTGTTTTGTGAGATACAGGAGGACTTGTGGATTGGTGTCGGACATAATGGGTTAATGTTGGACTTGTGGGCTTGGGCAGCACTGGGTTGGGATGTTTTCTTTATGTGCACTTAACCTTTTTATAAAACTCTCTCTTACACATGAGTTTCTATGGATTTATTTCTCCAAAGTACCCAGATTAACACATACTTAAGGTGACCAGATGTCCCGCTTTTGGCGGGACAGTCCCGATTTTTGGTGTTTTAAAAATGTCCCAGGTTTTGGAAAGAATGCATGACAAGCTAGGGAATGGTCTATTTGGTACATATAGACCAAAATTTTAATCAAGAACCCCGTCCTCCCACTCCCACCCCCAACCACCCCTGGTCAATGGTGTCACACTTTAAATCAGGTCACCTTACACATACTCCATAACAGAACTGCCTTTAAAAGAATTTCTTTTTCAAAGGTTACAACCCCCAGAGGAGCAAAATACAAGCTCTGGGAAGAGAGTTTCCAGCCACACTGGCTCAGATCACCAGGGTAGAATAGAAGCCGGATCTCATTGTCTAGCACATCATTATATGTAGGCTCTCCTTCTGTGTTCTTCTGCTATTTTAATTTCACCACTTCAAAGTGGGAAAAGGAAATGAGTTCATAGTCTCCATGGGTTTAGACAGTGACCAGAGGCACACGAAGCAATTTCAGAACCTTGGGCAACTCCATATTGACGAGAATATGGAGCCAGGTATCCCAGTCGGCCTAGGGGTCCACTTCATAGTCCAGGGACAGGGGGCCATCACCGGGCAGCCAGAGTCGGCGCTCACTTGTACTCCATTCATTCTCGTGGACCACACTCCATCAGACCAGTGCAATATGGACAAACACAGTTTCATGATGAACGTATAGTCCCCATCCTGAAAGAAACTAGTCTTTTTATTTTTAAATAAAATAAAAGAAACTCTAGTCTTAGAGAGGAAATAGACACATGTGCAAATGATCTTAATAAAATGCTTAGTGCTGTAAGTAAAATAAAGTGTATGGGAAATATAGAGGAAGTACATTTCATTCCAACTGGGGGCATCAAGTAAGGTCTTTACGGGGTAGATGTCCTCTGACCTGAACTTCGAAAGGTCAAAATGATTATTGGAGAACTATCCTAAGCATTAGCCAAGGAATAGGCATCTAGTAGTTTCTCACCGATGTTAACAAGGATGAGACTAGGAAAAGCTGAGTCTGGCAATCGAGGCTGGAGGCCATTAAGAAATTAACTCATTTCACTGTGTGGAGCCATGAAAGATTTTTAGCAGGAAAACTACGAGGTCCTTTCTGTGTTCTGAAAAGAAAACGGCATTATTATCAGGAGGGGGCAGCTGTCATAGGAAATAAGACAAAATTAAGGAAACCAGCCAGGTAGACTGTGACAGTTCATCTATTAGTATAC
>NW_022111307.1:2988021-2989762 GCF_000313985.2 Echinops telfairi | reverse complement strand
AACGTGTGCTCCAAGCCCATCATGGAGCGGATCCTCCGGGCCACCGGGAAGGCCTACCATCCGCACTGCTTCACCTGTGTGATGTGCCGCCGCAGCCTGGACGGGATCCCATTCACCGTGGATGCCGGTGGGCTCATTCACTGCATTGAGGATTTTCACAAGTAAGCAAATGACTTTCCTTCTGCCAGCCGGCCAGCCCATTTGGAGTCCGATCCTCGGGTCTGGCTTCTGGATCTCATATTCTCCCCCCTCTCTTTCTCTGAGCGGTAGAATGTCAGGATTCGAACAAGCCTTAGAGCAAGCTGATCTGTCGCCTCACCCTGAACAGGTATTGATTCCAGGTAATTCCTGTGGTCATTTGGTCTTGGCTTGAAGACTTCCCTGGGGCTTGTCCATTGCACCTTTGTGGTCCCCTGTGGTGAGAAGGAGTCCTGGTGGTGGACTGGGTCACATAACGGGTTGCCAACTGCAAGGTCAGCCATTTGAAACCACCAGCCACGCTTTGGTAGAAAGGAGACTTTCTACTCCCATAAAGAGTTACAGTGACAGAAAGCCATGGGGACAGTCCTGTAGGGTCACTATGAGTCGGCATCTACTTGATGGCAGTGAGAGTTGTGAGAAGGTTGACTCATTTGCTAAATACGTGTATTGAAAGGTCAGGACACTGGGGGGGTGAGCAAATCGGCCCGTATCTTTGTGTTCCCAGTCTGCTCTTACCAAGCTCTTTTGATTATGAAAGCCGAGGGTTCTCGCCACAGCTGGCGTCTACCTCCCTGCCTGTCCAGATAGGAAGTTAGAAGAGAGGAGCAGGCTATGGAAAGCAGGTACAGAGAGCGAGTCACTCATTTTTACTAATACAAGCTGTCCCATAGGTGGAGGCACATTCATACCATTGTCAGCATTTTCACATGCTCTACTAACCTCCTCTCATAAACAGGCCTCCTCTTTCTCAGGTATTTACTAATGAAATTGGTTGATGCAATAGTATGTAGTTCTTTTGAGGAAGATTAGAAACTAGAGCCTCAAGGTCAAGACCACTTACCGTATATACTCATGTAGAAGCTGAGTTTTTCAGCACATTTTTAATGCCATTTTTATGGTAAAATTGGGTGCCTCGACTGATATTCGGGTCAGCTTATACTCGAATATATATAGTACTTATTCAGGCCCCTGGGGAAATATATCCCCACCTCATTGTCTGTCCTTTATAGGTCTTACTTCTTCCATTTAGTTAAGATGTACATGAAAAGTGTATTATTTGGGGAGTAACTTGGTTGTGTTTGTCCAGGTTGTGAGTTGGTAAATTAGGTAATCTCATTGGTTTATTTTTTCAAGAATTGCATGAAAGCCACCGGCGACATTTGTAAGTGGTGGACAAAAAGGTTTCCTGTTTTGTGTTTGTCCGGTGGTGGCTGTGAGGACAGTCTGCAAGGCTCTCAGTGGGAAGGCCCAAGGTGCTCACCCCTGTGGGTTATCTGTTCTGCTGCTCAAAATGCCCAGTCTTCTGGGTTCATTTTCCTCTTTCTGTTGATTTCCTCACTACAACCAATTTGGTAACCTGAAATACATATTTTTAAAAATATACTTCCTGACTACTTTCCAAGTGCAAAGAAAGGAAAACCCTCCTCCCGACCCCTCCCCACCAAAATGTGATGGTGAATGAATTTTGAAAAATTAAAAAAAATCCAGTTGCAGAAATTCTCAACCAGAATTAGTCAAAGAAAGGCTCACTTTTAAAGGG